>NW_028277801.1:327018-654037 GCF_059751315.1 Micrasema longulum
CATGTATGTTTATTGAATTGTATTTGTAACTAATATGTAAAAGGCACTAAGTGCCGTTTATTTCAATAAAATAAAATAAAATAAAAATACTCCTTCTAAATACGTCACTTGTTAGAATCATTTTAAAGTATTATTCTTCAATCTGGATTTTTTTAATATTTGGGGCACCAATATTGTATTGAAAAAATCTAGAATATATTTTTAAGGATTCATTAACAAGGTTTAGTTTAATTAGGTCGTAGAATCGAATTTTTAGATTATAATTTGTTATTAATTATTTTGAATTTGTTAAGATTCAGCAATATGCATTTCAGACGCGCGAGAGTAGAAATTCTTAGCTAGGAACCCCGGTATATGTTAGCTAAGTACTAGACCTTTAATGAATACATATGTTCACTTTCAGGTAGTGCTATCTCCTCCACTCTGGACTAGACGGCGCAGGGTTAAGGTTTGCTCCGCTGAGCTTGACGCGCAACGCTTTATACGGTGTGTAATTTCAATGAATAAATTAAAGCCCTAGTAAGAGTGCTACCACACTCTTCTCTCGCAGAAGAATAGCAACTCACCCACCAAACATAATGATTTTTGGTGAGAACATTCCATGTACATCCGATAAAAAGGTGTCATATCAGCTCTCCACTCGATGATGGGAAGAAACAGTAAACTCTCAATAGATAATAAATTGCCAAAATATAAAAGAGTAATAAGAACCATCATCACTTACGCAGCCTCCGTATGGGGTCATGCTATCAAATCACATCTAAGAATGATTCAAATTTTTCGAAACAAGCCTTACGCATAGCTCTAAAGACCCCAATTTGGACACGCATTACACAACTACACACTGAATCTGGTGTACCCCCTGTAAATCAGTTTATTATTTTTTAGTACGTTGTCAGAACGCTTCTATAGCGGAATAGCCGCACACCCTAACCCCACTATAAACTTAATTTCAGACTACGACATCGACTCACAGCACCGGTATAAGAGACCTCGCGAATTCCTCTTTTTTAAGTAAACTCCAGCAGCATTCTGCAAATTTCGTATTTAAATGTTTATTTTTTAACCCCACCTTCGGTAGTACTATTACCCAATAACATTATTTAAAGTCAAACTAGTAAGATGAAGGACCAGAGGGTCTTAATAAACCCGGTACTCTAAAAGTCATTGGATACTAGACTAGACTGAATAAGTCTGTAATCAATTGAGATCCAGTCTCTGAAGAGTGAACAGGCGTTTTACCCGTCTCTCCGTCTAGTGTGTGCTTCCACTCTCCTCTCTTTGCTCCGCTCTTCCAGCCGACTACCTTCGCTTCTCTTGACCACTGAAAGTCCAATTCAGGGCTAATGAGATTGACTTGAAGTCGATGCGGTCGTGCCCCTCCAACTTAGAGACTCTGCTTGGGGGGGTGGCATCCCGTTTACGCCGGGAAGTCTGACTGCGGCAGACGCGGGTGACGATGTAAATGAAGTACATTTATCTAAAAAAATATTACTAAAGCACAAATAAGAATATGTTTTTTCTTATGTTCTTCCAGATTTAAAAATAAATAGTAAATGTACCATTAATAACTAAATCCCTAGTCATTACCAGTAAAAATAGAAATCAACTTACGTACATCTAAATCAGATAGAAATTTTTCTAACTTCCCTTAACCAATTAATCAAGATACACTGAAATTGTAGTAACATTGCAGTGCCTTATACACTGATAATACTAAAAACTTTCATACTACCGGATTGCATGTATGAACTTACCTTTAAATTGATGCAGAAATATTCGCATAAAAAATTGTTGAGGTCAATAAACTCATTCAATTCGTGTGAAGATTTAGCATTCTCATCAGGTGGCTTTCGTCAATCATCAGTTAATTAAATCATCCGTACAACCTCCGAAAGCTCCTTCAACATACGTAAACATATATCTTTTCTCTGCTCTGTTTAAGAAACCGATAATTACCAAGAGCACGAACATATTTTTATATTCGCTAAAGGCTAAATGATCATTGGCAGATTTTACAAGGGCGACCGTTCTTGGGTCTGAAATTCTAATAATTATTTATTTATATTTTTTTAAACTTCACAATGATTTTTCCATGGGTTATTGCACCATACGGTTATTTTCCGGAGTAATGTAGGTTGATGGTTGATAGACGCTGTAAGACACGGCAAAAAACTGAGAAAAACTCATTTTTGAATTTAGTAAAGAAAAATATAAATTAACAAGCTTTGTTAGAGAAAAAATGCTGCATATTATACAAAAAAATTACTAGATGATAAACAAATATAATTTAGAGAAATGCTACATATACAAATACAGATAAAAATTTGAAATCACCCATATGATATTATTGAAATATTTATTTTATTTTTTACTTTTTATTAAAAAAAACCTTTTAGTTTATATTATACTTTTAATAATAATTAATATTTATAACAGTTTATTAAAGAATTTAATTTCGCGTTAATGACAAAAGCGTATTAATATTTCTAAATTTGTAGCAAAAGAGATGAATACATTTTTTGAGATGGGAATATAGAAGTCTAGGTATTTACAGGGCTTATGATCAGTCATTGACTGGTTTTGGATAAACACTTTTCACACTGTGTATCATTCACCATTCTACTTAGGTTTAAACATCCACATTTCCTCAATCTTCCCGTCTGTTAACTTTTGGTAATTCTACAAATTGTACATATCTTTGTTAAGTTACGTCGATGTCGACTGCCTAGTAGGTTCCACATAAATTGCTAAATATTTATCCGCGTTTATATCGTTCCATAAAAATCGTCTCGTGAGAACGTTTTTTACTTCACGCTTGTTTTGGATAAATCTTCAGACTAACATGGTATGTGTAATACACAGATAGAGTAAAAAAATGTACTTATAGTTTTATTATCTTTTATTAATACAAAATATACAATATATAAACTTAACTAAACTTAATATAATAGAGAATGGAAATACTTTAAAATACCTCAAGGAATCTTATTTGTAAACCGTAAAATAAAGCAGTCAAAAAAAGGTATGAAATTGTAACAATTAAAATTAAATCAAGTTTTTGTCTAAAGAACGTGTGTCACCGAACACAGCCAAAACGCTTCTCTTTGTGTCCGTAGCTCGGACCTGGCGCGCGACGTCGCGTGTGACGTCTGTAGTGTTGCAACATGTGTATGTGTATGTACATTTGTATGTGTTTATGTATATATGGATGTGTGTGTTTGTATATGCATGTATGTTATATGTGTAAATTTATATATTTCTTTTCATTTGTTTTTTTATTGTTTTATATTTACTGACTTTCTCTTTTTTCATCTTTTCTTCCTTCCCTATTTTCCCACCCCACTTCTTTTCTCCTCTAGCGAACTTTACGTTTTGTTTTTTATAGTTTTGTTCATATGTAAAACCCGTATTTGGCCTTGTTATTTGTTGTTATTCTGTATGTATTGTTTATTACTTTGACTCTGATTAAAAATGATTAAATTTAAAAAAATCAAAATAAAAATCATCATTTCCTTTCCGCACCAAATGGCACATAGGGCATTATTACACCAATTGCAGCGTATCATGATATATTTTTTTTGTTAAATTAAGATGATCGGTATTACGCTTCAGGTACCAGTTAAGGGACTACGAAATATTCTGGTGTGAAAACACCCTTTTAAATAAATATTTTATATCGACCATATCGGGAATTTAACTTGAGACGTGTTTTTTGGTAGGCAAACGTGCTGACCATAACAACACGAGGCCGAGATATATTGAACTAAAAAAACTGATGAAACGACAACTTTTTTTATATTTTTAAATACATGTTTTAATTTAAAAAACAATATTTATTTTTCTAATTATTGGAAAAATATGCCGTTTAGCAGCCAACATATAAATTAAATTGTACAAAAAAATCACATGAAAAAATGAAAAATACTAATATCTAAAATTAATTATAACGAAAGGAAAATTCAAAAACAGATTTAAAGTAATGTCACCCTTATTTACTTATGCTTTATTTTATTAGTAAGTTCTGTTGGTATAGGAGAGCAAACATGTTAATTATAAGCAATTATCTCCTGACAGTATATGCCCATTACCCTTGTTAGTTTGCATTAGTGATCACTTCTACATTCGCCAACTGTTTAAGCAACATAAATTATAGCAAAAAACAGATCGTCTTATAAAAAAGAGCTTGGCTTTTACAAAGCTTATCACGTGTAATTGGTTGTTTAGGGTGATCACTTTTAGCGTGTATTAATCACAATTAAGTTTTTTTTTGTTTTACGCTACTATCTTTCTTTCGCTTTCTATGTCCAGGCAGACTAAGTACACAGTTCTATGAGTGAAATAGAACCAGAATCCTGGACAAGTGTTTTCGAGATAAGTCCAAGGGCAGCACCCTTTTATAAAAAATTTACTACGCAAATACCTATAAAATAAGAAGATTGATGTTGAAAAATGGTTTTAGGTCTAAAGGTTTTTTTAACATATTTTTTAAACTTGTTTTCTTGAATTTATCAATTTATCTAGTAAAAAATATATGAATAAAAATATTCAAGTTTATTACGTTATTCCAAAATTTTTCAACATATATATTTTTTTACAAAAATTAACAATGAAAGATAAAATAAAACCATCTAAAAATTATTGTTTTAGGAAAAATGCCCACAAAGACCTGAAAGTTTCACCAAAAAAGATAAATTTAAATAATTACATATTATAGTATTAATACTGAAGTAGTATTTTGTTTTTGGCTACTGAAGAGAAAAACAATAGAATTACTATTCTGCAGAATCTATGAGAGTAATTTTGAGAAAGAATGGATACACTAGGATAAAGTTGATGCTAAAACAACCAAAAATTATGACAATATGTCAGCTGATATATGTATTTTAATGTAGTGTGTTTTGTTCACAAAATGATTTAGGGATATTTTTGAAAAGAGTTGAATAAAAAGGTTTTTTCTAATTAATGTGAACACGGATAAATAAATAAATAAAATTTTAAAAAATAAATTAAAAAAAAAAAAGAGATCGAAAACATTTAAGACAGGAGAATATGGAAGTCTAGGCATTTACTTTTAGGAATGACATAAATAAAAAAAGAAAGCCCAAGATTTAAACTTGACAATTCTTATTTCCAAATTGTTTCTGAAATTTAACCCTTTAGAGAACTGCATTCATAAATTCAGAAAGCGAACAAGTGTCGTTAAAATGACCTCAGATTAAATGGAACCAATTAAACCACACAGTTTTATAACGGCAAGAAAGTTCTTTACGATATGAAGTAGGTTTCCGTTAGAAGTTACGAGCGTGGTTAGATGAACCGACAAATC
This sequence comes from Micrasema longulum, assembly GCF_059751315.1. Lineage (NCBI taxonomy): Eukaryota > Metazoa > Arthropoda > Insecta > Trichoptera > Brachycentridae > Micrasema > Micrasema longulum. The sequence goes on from NW_028277801.1 coordinate 332,348, forward strand.
TGGTAAAAATAGTTACTATTATTTTGAATAAAAGATTAACGTTCAGTGTTTGTGTGCTGCAACTTGCTTCAATAAATTGCATATTTGGTTATTTCTAGTATCCATTTGTGCTAGCGCATTTGTCTACCATGCAAGCGGTCTTGGGTTCGATTCCCGACATGGTTGACATGAAATAATTGTTTTTCATAAAATATGATTATATACGAGAAAAAATATTTTATAGTTCCAAGACTGGCACTGGAAGCGTTTTTTTTTATTTTTATTTATTTACAATTTTAAAAACCCGTTAGGGTTACATTAGAAATTAAATATTGTCAAGTCATTTTATGTCTCGTCTAGTCTAGTTAGTTCAGTCATCATGTGCTTTTTCAGATTGATTTTAAATTTTACTTGACTTACTTCCATGAGACAAAATTGATCTAACTACGCTGTGGTTGATGTATTAATTGAGTGCCCTATGCACTATTAAGTGCCGTTAGAGAAACGATGACGACGATAAACCTTTATTTTACCTTGTTGCATTATAACCAAATAAAACATTTACATTTAAAATTATAATTCGTAATATAAATTAAATTAATTACACTGATTTGAGTTTACTAAATACTTTATTTTATTTTTACAAATATAAAAACAAAAAATTCGTGACAATTGTTTCGCCTTGTTAGGGCATTTTCAAACGAAAGTGAAAATTAGATGTATTGAATGTCCTTATATAGTTATATAATTCAAGGTACTTGAGTAAAAAATAAAAATAATCTTATGAACTATAGCATGTACATTAATCATAATCGTGGGAAAAATCAATAGTAAAGGGCAAGGCTATGTGTTTAATAGGTAATGGGGAATTTAGGTATTTATATTTGAATTTCGGAATTTTTTTTTACTATAAAGTAAGTATTTATCGACATACATGTATGTTTTGTGAGAAAATTAATTAAACCTTATAGTTTTATATTTTTTGATAATTTTTGTGGAAATTATGTTTGTTGGTGTTTGTTGTTCTTTTAAATTTTAATACATGATTGAAATATTTGCAAAATACGAAGCGAAACAATTGTTACAAAATTTTTGTTTTTTATTTGTAAAAATAAAATGAAGTGTTCAGTAGACTCAAATCAGTGCTTGATTTCTCATATTATAAGTTTGACTATGGAGTTCTACAAAATAAACAGAAAATCAATCAATAGTTATTTTGTTTATAAATTTGTATAATTCACTATTTTTTTTGTTATGTATCGACTGATTTTGAGGATACTATCTCATTATTTAGGCTAGTATTCAGAACGCAATTATAGCGCGTTACAGGACGTTTTAACATACTAATTAAGCGTTATAGCGCGCTGTAAATGCGCTCGGAAAACCAGCCCTGATGCTGAAATAGTAACGTCATAACCGGTCGACATTCTTATAACTCAAAATTTAAGTGATTTATACGAAATTATTTACAAATACATGCATAATATGTCTTCCCACAAAGTAAAAACTACTTCAAAATTAACCAAAAAATCTTAATAGATCCGTGAAGGGTTATGTAAGTACTTTAGTATCTACCAGAGAGCTTTAAAAGCTCATTCTATACGTGTTGAAACTTAATTGAACAATTCGCTACAGATTCTTGGTTAGTTGTTAATCTGAAACGAATTTGAATTCTCTAAGGAGATACTGTGCAGTTCGGTACATGTATGTGTTTTAACGCTTATTCGAAACAAGAGTTTCTTGGTGTATTTATGCATGTAAATTATGTTTCTCTCAGTAATAACTTATCTTTCAGCAGTAGATGGAGCTTTTGTTCAATTTAAATGCGTTCATAATATGACTAATGAAGCTATGCTACATTTCGTAAACTTATTTATATAATCTTTTTTTTATTTTCTTTATTGCTGAGATAAACTTTCTAAAGTTTATTTTATGATAAAAAAAATGATTATAGGTAAATGTGATTTCAGGGGCCTTATGCTGGACTCGTTCATCTTTAGAATCGTATGCGACTTCGGTAATTCGACGGGTGACAGCATTCTTGAACCACCCATACGAATGCAGTCGATCCAAAACCAATCGACTTTATCTCGAGTGCCCCAAAGAACTCGACATTGACAATCGAATGCGACATCGTAACTTCAACTGCCAAACTTTTTTTTTGTAAAATGCTCGGCATTCATGTTTGAATGACGAGTAGGTATTTTTGTTGTATTTTGACCTAAAATTTACAACACTGATCAATGTGACAATGATAGCGTATCAACAAATGTGCAACAAATATAACTGTACTTATTTTTTATTTAGTATCAAATGAAGTTTCTCTAGAAACATAATATTAAAATTATTTTATCGCTGATCAACGTCAAAATACGTATTTGAGATATATATTGTACAATATGTTTTAATAATCCATTTAATGAATACAAAATATTTTAAATGTTGATGTGTGTTGTGTCAAAGTAAAATAATAATTATAAATGTTACAGAGTCTCAGTAAAACATTTTCTTTTATTTTTTTCATAATATTCCATAAACAAAATATTCAACGGAAGAAGTCTGACAAGAAACAATAAACGTTTACGTGTGGCAGAAGAGCCATAGGCCATATATAAATACGGATTTGTACGTGTTGCCACTTTCTCATTCGTCTTTGTAATTAAATTGTCGGGGGGGTTTCAAGAATAGCATTATGACAAAGCAATCGAGATGCCCAATCGACAATAGTCGAGTGGGTGACAAAACATCACATCTTTCTTTCAAAGTTTCGAAATGAGTCCTGATTCAGTCTTAAAACTCTGTGTGGTTATTAACTCCAGTCTGTGCTGTATATTATTTTACATTTTCAGTCCGTTGTTTAGCAGTCAAGATTGTAATATTTTTGTTTTTCTCTCTGTATATGGGGTATTCTATTATGACAAGTAGGATATTAGATTGCAGAATTTGACCAACTTTGAGTTGTAACTATGTCATCAAAATTCAGAAAATAATTGAATATTTTTTCAAAACAAGGTAATAAACCATTTTATTATATTTCTTTCAAGAAAAGCCAAGCATTAGATATTTATTTTCTGTTAAATGATTATTTAAATGAATCTGACTCGTAGGACACTGGAAAATTCAATGTTTCTACCATTATACATTTGAAGATGAATTTAAGCCAAACTACTAAATATTAACAAGAGTTTTTATAATAATGCATGTTATGTTAAACACTAATGTTTTCATAAAAAAGAAGTCTAATAACAGTTGTAGAAAAAAACTAAAATGTGACTTGTGGGACTAGAAAATATTTACTAAATATTAACTCTGCGTGAAGTAATAGGTTCCATACAAAAAATAGTAATTTATTCTAAATTTTTTGCAACAGAAGGAAAACATTTTTGACGTGGAAATATGGAAGTCTAGGCATTTACAAGGCTGTCGTTGGCTGGTTTTAGTTTATCTCACGGAGCATGGATATTACTCGTAGATTTTCCCAACCGACGTCTTACTGGAAATGCTGGGCTACCAATCATTGTGGAAGAAAGCTAATATTCTTCTAAGTATTACCTTTTTTCAACTAATTGGTGGTCTTATACATAATTTAGATATTCTGAATAAATTACGTATATTTGTCCCTGATATTCGCCAAAGGCAACACAGGTTGTTTTACCTAACACGAAAAAAACCAACCTGCCAATGGCCATGCTGAAAGGTAGAGCAGCAATCTTGTTATTTTATCGAATCGCCTCGAATATCGATATAATATGTACTATATTCATTTCATGACCGTGGGATTTCTCTCAGAAATGCAATTTCCAAATTGTTATGTGTAAGGTCATTTAACTGAACTTTATTTAATTAATCTGTTACATTAATTTTATACATTTTCTGTAATATTCTGCATGTTAATAATAAATAAATGAAATGAAATATTCACCTTCCGTTTGATCGCATTTATTTGATATTGCACTATATTTGTATAAAACGAAAGTGCTTTAGAATTAATTATTAAAACACCAATTAAAATTATAATTCTTGTAATAAATTTGCGATAATCGAATGGTATAATTGGTTTATTGCATGATCTGTCCAAGGTACTTGATTCTTCTTATTTCGGTCCATAAAGCAATGCTGGATTGAGTTCCTACTGGGTAGAAATGGACATAAGTCATTGTAATAATGATAAGGGCGTAGAAGGTATTCCGATTTATTGACCAGCATGTTCGCGGCCATTCACTGTATTTATTGCTTCGATTAATTCTTGAAATACTAACCCGAAAACAGTCGTTTGGGGTCACTAGATAAGAAAAAAAGTTTTTTAAACTAACTTAACTGTCAGTTTTTTTTTTCATGTTTCACTATTAATTTATTTACGGACGCAAAAGCCTCTTGCCACGAGTTTTTAAGGGTGCGGTGGTGTACCATGTTTGGATACGTGCTGCGAACGACTCATGAGAGCCTTAATCCATGTTACTTCTTCTTTACACCTACGCCTACAACCGCCTTCTATTAGACTATTGATGACGATCTCTTGGCTTTATTAGGCAAAATTAGGGGACATGAGATTAGCATGAGAGGAGGCAAGAGTACTGGCTGGCGATAAAGTCTCTTGGAGGCGACTGGTGATGTCCACATGTTCCACTTAGGAGCGGATGTGGAAAAAAAACATTTGCATTTTTTTAAACTTATTTATTAAACACGATAATGAAAAAACGTTGTATTCAATTGATCTCCAACATATTAAAAATTAATTTATGAAGAAAAAGGCACGAAAAATGTACTTATTTTTTACATAAAAAAATTGGTTTCCTGAGCAAAATCCCACTGTCATGAAATATCATTTATTTTATACGCCCAGAGAGCTTCTAAATGACAGGTACAAAATTCAAATTCAAACGTTTCTTAGTAATAACAAGTCAATATGTACGTCAAATAAATATATATCTAATTAACAGAAATCACCATTAAAAAAAGTAAAGTATCGAATTTTTCAATACGTCGACAACCGATGCAAAGTAGTTAAGTAACAAGATTGGTCTACATTGACATTGGCAGGCTGGTTCTGCATCGTAGTCCAGGTAGAACGAAATACAATATTTTTAACGAGATCTATAATGCTGAAATTTGACAACAAATCTAATTTAAAGAAAATGTCCGTATAAAATAATATTTTGCAATATATATTTATAATACACCCCAAATGGTTGATTTGTTATATCTACCGATAGTTGGTGGAACTTGAATTACAGCCATCTTGTGGTGACTTCTTTGTTATTCGAAGAACGTGTAAGAAAGTGAAATGGATGAAAAGCTGCAAAATGTAATCGGGGAAAATCCCAAAAAAATACTTTTAAGTTTTCTGAAGATGTCTTTAAATATTTTTATCATAAGGGAACTTAAATGAAATACGTACTTGTGGTGATATCAAGTTATAAATGTATATATTGTGTAATAAATTAAAATTCCACGTTTTTTGTCGTTTTTTCCAAACTTTAGGCCTTCTACGCTAGACTTGTTGATATCCAAGAGTTCGGATATCAACACATTTCGTTGATTTATTTATTTATTTTATTTTCATAAACATAAACGGCAAATCTGCCTTTAAAAAACATTTTTAATTTTAATTTATTTGGCTTAATATATATTTTTTTAAACATGAATTACCTTATACCCAAAATTTATTAAAAAAAAATTAAACCAAAAATTATACAAGATTTATAAAAAAAAATAACCTAAAAATTATACAGCATATTTAGTAGAAAGTTTAAATAATAAAACATTATACAGTAAAACAACAAGAAAATCATAAGTACTGTTTCACACAGCTAGGCAAAGTGAACAAAAAACTGTATACATATATATGTTATGAAATGCATGAATAAATAAATATAATTACCATTCACCATCTTTGAAAAAGTTCAAAAGGTTTGTTCTATAGGAACAATACCCTACACTAAATATATCAGATACGTGGGAATAACTATTGCCGAGTTCATGAATTCTATTTAATACGGCATTACAAGTATACACTGTCCGTGAATTAGTGCTACAAAACGGTGGCACCTGTCTAGTCATTCTTCCAGGCACCCTGCAGTTGATAAGAGATAATAGTTCAGGGCAATCTCATATTGAATTTACAATTTTGAATAAATTTAAAAGGTCTGTAATTTTTCTTCTATCGTTAAGTTTTAACAAATTTAATGTTTTTAGTAAAAAATCGTAATTTAAAAATTCATGACTGATTCTAAGTTTAAAATGTATAAACCGTAAGAATTTTTTTCGGACTCTTTCAAGAGAATTTTGGTGACAGTTGTAGTAAGGATTTATATGACAAAACGTTAATTTTGAGCCCTGTTTGAATACCATAATCAAAAATTCACTGTTTTCGACCCCTCCTAAGATATCTTGTATGGTTTATGAACCTAAAATTTAATATATTTTTAAAAGAAACAAAAATATATTTATATGTGGGGTTCATAGTCCGTGATCGGTGACGCACACGTGCTAAATAATTTCACCTGGAATATAGAGTCATGACTCCAAGAAGCAATTCAGCGTTTTCTATTAAATTCAATGTATTATATTATGGGAAACACGAGATCAACGTCCTGCAGTACATTAATATCGTGCCTACCATGAAGATATGAAGAACTAAGGAACGTAGCCTATAAAGAGACCACAGGGCGCAGTCAACGCCCAGTTCAGATCAGTAAAGTTCAGTCAGTCAGTCAGTCAGTTCTAGCATGTAGTTCAAGTGCAATTACTTCAACCGGTCATCGCCGCTACGCTCGCGCTGCACAACCAAGTACTGTATCTTATTCGCCATGTAATAAATACGCATTAAACAGCAACCTCGTGTCTTCTGTCAATCTCTAACTGGGGTAGGAGCTCCACCAACTCTCAGTTACATAAATATTTATTTTTTTGTGTCGTTGTTGCTATTAGATTAGGTCCCTAAATATTATAAATAATAAAATAGTATAATTCGAAATTGCTGACGATATAAATACTTCGGGTTTCCTTCCTTAATGCGTTGAGTTCTCTTTCATTGGGTACGATAGGGTTATACAGGAATGGTACTTTCATGAAAGTTATGCGAATCACATAGTCTACTTTGTAATCAAGTTAGTATTAATTGAAGAGTATCAGTTTTCTCGTGCCATGTATCAGTTCCTATCTAGAATATCTGTCTGAAAAAAGTTAGAGCAAGGAATAAGGTTTCATTACAAAGGCAATAATTATATTATTTCTTTTTGTGTTAAATAAAGCCACTGATTATTTTCATTATGAAGCTACGCGTATGAGAATTTTTTGTGTACTTTGTTAATTAAACTTTTTAAAATTTATTTAACTTAAGTTGATGTATTAATTTGATCGTATCCTCATAATTAAATTATTCACGAACAAAATAACTAATTTATCAAAATTTGATGAAAGTGTTTACATTAAATAATTACAACGAGCATAAGATTAAAACGGCACTTATAAGACAAAACATAAACAGTAAAAATGAATAAAAAAACCGGAAAAATCTTGCTTTTTTAAAAAAAAAAAATTATATGTCTCCCAAAATAAATAAAAAAACTTATGCAAGTTTTACTGCCTCATATTTCTTCTCTTGGTCATAGTGATAAGCGTTTGTCGGCGCGGCGCGGTCGCGGTGAACTCAAACATAAGATAACAAGTGTAGTATTCATAGGGACCGCTCAATCGCGGTGAGGCGGCGCGGTAATGCGTCCGCGTACCGCGTCCGCGCCGCGCTACGCCGCAAAACGCTCGCCACTATGGCCAAGCTATAAAAGTACAAATATCGCTATTAAAATAAGTTATTACTAAAAACCTTCATACAGCACGTTAATTTATTGATTAATTTTATTTTTGTACTGTTTTCTATTGATAAATAATATTGTTTTTTCAAAAAAGAAATGTTATTTATTTTTTATCATTACTTAAATAAATACTAACTACTTAGTTTTTATTTCTTTAAATTTTATATTTACTCAGTACATAACATTTATATTTTAGAACCAAAGATTTTCCTATCATAACTGTAATTTTTTTATTATTCACTGATAAAATGTTACTTTTTGACTGTTGCTATCCACTTAGATTTTGAAATATTTTTTAAATTTAATTTTCAATAAAGTTAAATTTAAAAAATACTATGGTTAAGTTATAACTTCTTATAATTCATATCATTAAATTTGTTGTAAAAGAGAGGATAGAAGATTCAAAATTAGATGAATGTAAATTTAATTTAATTATTTTTGTCTTAAGGATCATTAACAAAGTATTTTGTGTTAACTTATGAGTTTATATAATGTTATTTTAATGAGTTTAGTGCTTTTATATAATTTTGAATTATCTCTTCTTACCTCTATTTTGTAGAAAGACATTGAATTCCTTTGAATAAAGATACCAGTCTCGAAGATGTCGCGACAGCGATGAAACCGGTAACTGGATATTCTAAATTTGTGGATTAAAGTACGAGTATCACTCGTTTTTTATTTCTTTAATAAATAACAATGAATTTCCATCAAGAATTTTCATACATAAACTGAAATGTTTTAATCAAAAATGTTTCTAATATGTCCAAATATTTGTAGACATGCTGGATTTAATCCTAAGGGAGTTATGAGGATCTAAATTTGTTGCAACAGAGAGGAAATACATTTTTTAGAAGGGAATATGGAAGTCTGGGCCTTTGCAGGGCTTATGACCTGTCATTGTCTGGTTTAAGCAGCCACATTACACGCTTTGTAACATTTACCATTATTTTTCATAATAACTTCCTAGGAAGGAAATCAGGCATGTCTACAAATATTTGGAATAATTAAAACATTGTTTATATACTTCATATTATGCGTCAACACCTTACATCGTAATTTGTTCACTGCTGGGATTATTGTAATACAACAACAACTAACTACCGTTTTCTCGTAGGGGTAGGCAGAGAAAATATAACGCCATATCACTCTGCATTTGCACACAGACATACATCTTCTCATGCACGCACGTCCATTACGCCTACTCTTGTCACTTCCATCGTCAAGAATCTGATGGATTTGATCGTGCCATGTCCATCTCGGTCTTCCTCGTGCATCCATCAACATTCGCATTGTAGATCCTTTTAGACGTTCTTTCGCTGTCCATTTGCTCTACACGTTCAAACCAACACAGCGCCCCTTTCTTGATTTTGTCGATGATGCTTATCTCAGCATTACATAGTACGCGGATCTTATACAATTTCGTAAAAGGTTCATTGAACCGTTAATACATAAATAAATAAAAATGTCTCCTATTTCAATCCATAAACATGCATATTTGAAAACATTTTGATAGCAACAGCATTCTAAATTGTTCCATAACATCATTTGTAGGTAATTTAATTCATGGATCGAGGACATGATGCGGTTTGGTTTGTAATTTAATGCTCGAGAACAAATGCACTTTGGAATTTATCGGCAAACAAAATTGGTGACTAATCGATAAGTTGTGTTAGCTATAAAACGACCAATATCATCGATAACCTGGTGTAATGAGGCTTTCATTATGTGAGAGGATATATTTATTTGTTGATTGCTTGGGGTCATGAGATCAATTCCGTGTTATATGAACTATTTATTAAACATGTGTCTTTGAATTCCGAGTGAAAAGAAATCTTAAGTCTTTTTTATCTGCAACAAGCGGTATACAGCACCATATCATTGTAATTGGTTTGATTACCTATTTTTTTTATTTATTTATTTACTAAACGGAAAAAGTGTATTTTACAATATAAAATATATTTATTTATTAATGAAATCATACTGTCTTTATATAAAACAAGGTACAAAAGAACAATTAAAAAAAGTAAGACCAATTACAGATTTCACACTTATTTATTATGAATTCAGGAGGAGAGAGGAAAAATAATTGAATTCTAAAAAAGTAAAAATAAAAATATTACATAAAAAGTTCATAAAAAAGAGAAGACATTGTAAAGCTACTCTACTTTCCTCCCTTTCTCTCTGCTTCCATGAACATTTAAATTTAATTGTAAAAAATCACAACCAACAATAAATTATTAGATGCAGGTAGTAGATGTAAGTAAGTATAAATTAAGAGTTGAAATCAAATGTTTAAAATTAAAAGTAAAAGTTAAAATTAAAATGAAAAGTTTAAATTAAAATTAAGTTAAAAGTTTAATTAAAAGTTAAAATGCAGAAAAAAAATTAAAATTTTAAAATTGAAAGATTAAATTAAAAATCAAATTAAAAGTTAAAACTCAAGCAGGAGATAAATTTGAAATGTCTTTTAACAGATCTGATCAAAATATGGTATTTGCAATGTAGTATGTCGATGTCACTAAAACTGTCATTATAGGTAATCTGTATTCTTCGTAGAGTGCTATTTTTTTAAACAATTAGTCATATACGAGTATATAAGAGTTAGTCAGAAAATAAAAACTTAAAAACAATATGAAAACATGTAAATAAAAAGAAAAAGAAAAATAACAAGAAATATATATATATGGGGTGTTCTTTAAACCCTGTTACATCCGAAACCACGATGATCAGTATGGGCAAGAAGACATATTAGCATATTTAAAAATATGTTTAGAATAAATCATTTTATTTTAAAAACAAATGGTTGCTTACTTCTGCAGAGGAGAAGAGAGAGGGTGTGGCCGAGCGGTTGGTGGTGTACCAGACCCCCCCTTCCCCCTCTTCGTTTCTCCCCTGCAGAAGTAAGCAACCATTTGTTTTCTTTTATATATATATTTTTTAATTTCATTCGTTCTAAAAATTTATTTTAATGTGCCAATATGTCTTCTTGCTCATACTGATCATCGTGGTTTCGGATGTGACAGGGTTTAATGAACACCCTGTATATATATATATATATATATATATATATATACATGTACGTATGTCAGCATACAAAAGACACAAAAAAATATAAAATGAATAATCACCAGATCATTAGCATAAGTAGCTTTTGTAAATAATTCGTTAATTGTTACTATAGAACATAATAAAATATTAAAAAGAGATTATTTGAATTCACAGAGACTCGAGTTAAAAATGTCGATATGAAAGGTACATTCATTTCCTAGTCTGTGTATACGCGGTACAGGTGAGTGACAAAGATAATTGGTTTGAGAAGGATAAAAACAATAAATACTATTTTGTCTAGTTTTACGTATTGGTTTATTGGTTTATTGGTTTATTATTTTAATTTAAAAAAAACAATTTTGTTTTAAAAACCACTTTGTTCATTAAAGTAATTTTATTTCCCAAATTTATTAAATGTAACAATGATCTATGATTAACAATTACATTCAGTAAAAAATAAAACACTTAAGGTTGAACTCGCCAAAAAAGAGTCTGGCTCTTGTGTTTGGCAAGTTTACAAAATAACATAAAAAAGAAACAAAAAATTACAAATCAAAATAATAAAATAAATAAAAAATTAAATAATATTAAAAATTGAGAAAATATAACACTAAAAAATTTAAATAAAAACATAAAATGTATAAATTAAAAAACAATTTATTTATGTATGTGTTAATTAAATGTTTAAGTTCTTAAGATATCATAAACTTGATTCATAAAACCTTAAAAATAATCGAAAAAAAAATCGTATCTTTATAATTTGTATTTTAAACAACATCTGGTGACTTCAACACTTTCAAATAAGGTAAATTGTTTAATATACTGTCAACGTTTTCATTAATACACTAAAGGTTCGCCAATTGGTTAGACCCTAATACATAAAAATATTATTTAATCTGTCAATATGTCAGAACTCCCGCTGAGCTACAACATATTATAAACCTTCACAATATTACCCCAATATAATTTGGCTATCCAAACTTGATACTTTTAATAAAGTGCTAGTTGCTTTAATGGAGGGAAATTCTTTATTTCTTCTAAAAGAATTTATCCTTTATACAATTTAAATCGGGTTATTCATTCCAGGTTACAAAGCCAGTTAACTATATAAATGACTGGGAATAATTATTGACTGAAATTTGCGATTGGAGACGCAGGTCTTATCATTGGTTTCCAAATAGGGAAAACTGTGTCATGTCTCTGCTTATTTAGGAACATCTCGAACGTTGGCACGTTCAGAAGTATATACGCTGCTCTTATCCATGAAAAGAGATAAAAAAAAATAAAGATTGTAAACCATGGTTCTGAGGATAGATAGTAAATAATGGTTCCGGCATTTCTGACAAGAAAATGAGTCAGAGTCTCACGTCTTAAACTGAAAGTAAATTGCTGAAGAATGGTATGGTATATTGAGGCATCAAACATGCTCTCTCTTAAGAAGAACAAAGCGACATATTATGATTAGAATGGTAAACAAAGTTTTAAAAAATATATTTTGGTAAGCAAGGGATGTGAATAATGGATTAAAGGTTCGTGCGCTGAAGCCACTTGAGTTCGGTACGAAAGGGGAATATATAGTCATATCCGTCTTTCCGATTCAGTTTATTTTAATTACAAAAAAATAGTAAAGTATCCCTTACTCTATGAGGCCAAGAGCCCTGTGTTGAGTTGGGATAAAACATAATGAAAAGCGGAAGCATGCACATTATTTAAAAATAGCAAAAATAAAAATAATAAAATTATAACATAAACATACTCAGATATTTCAATAAACATCTTGACAACACGCGTAATAGTATATAAATTTATGCAATATCTCGCAGCAGTCTCCTGAAATGGTCTCTTTCCATAGACAAATTTAAACTTGTACGTTTCTTTTGAAAATTCCTTTTTTTTAGAGAACTTAATATGTTCGTCTAGGATATTGAAAACTTCTGGGGCCACGAAAGAGATTTTTTAGCAAAAGTATATTGAAAACAAAGCAAATGTTTGTGCTCCTGTTGCAGTGTTGGGTATCGAAAGTTTGACGTTTAATTTAAATTATACCGCAAACAAAATATCGTAACACAGTAATTAACGGTAAATAAAAAAGAAAGCAAATTTTAATATTTTGGTGAATCATATTCATCTATCATCACAATTAGCCCATGTTGAACCACTGCGGGACAAAAGCGTCCCTCTTTCTTCTTCACGCCTCTCGGATCTGCATCTTCCTCATCCACTGACTCTAGACAAACCTCCGGATATCATCCGACCATCTCATTCGTGGAGCCTTTGGGGCCTCGTATTCCTCGGATTCCACTAAGGAACACGCTTAGTCCATCTATCATCAGACATTCGAGCAATATGGCTTGCCCATTTCCACTTCAACCAACCCATCCTACCCATAACATTACACACTTTGGTTCGCCTGCGTTCCTATTGTTTTTATTCTATCTTCTCATATTGTTCCAAGCACAACACGTTCCATACTTTTCATTCTTAATCGATCTATAAATAATATAATGCTAATATTTATCCAAATTATAAATAAAAAGTTCAATTTGTTGAATAATATTTTAAACCTAGTAAATAAAATACCACTTCCTTAATGTACGGTAGTCCAATCAATGTAAGGTTGGGGATATTGATTATTCATAATTTGTGTCAATTTTCACAATTAACATTTACAAATTACACAAAATGATATCGCCGTTTTTTAAGCCATAAATATTCAAATAAATTGAGTATCTTGACAGATATTTATACGTACGATTGTATACAGGTTTTCTCGAAATTAGTTATTTGTCAATTTCATCAACAATAATAATAAATCTAACAAATGATAAAATATACTGAATATTTTCTTATATTCGTATAAGCGATAGTAAAATTCATTAATTTTTTAAAAAGAAGTGGAAGGGGGAAAAAGCAAGAAGCATTTACAATTAAAAATCAGGTTAATTTTAATTCATTGGAAACAGTGCAACTTTTTTTTCTTAAATATATTAAATACAAAATAAACTTAGATGATACGATTAAGGATTGAGTCTTAATTTTGAAAACAAAAATTACGCAACAATGTTTTGAGTATGTCCAAATGCTTGCAGACTGGCTGGATTTTCTTCCTAGGGAGTAATTCATATTTAAGTTTGTTGCAACAGAGAGGTAAATAATTTTTTAGAAAGGAATATGGAAGTCTAGGCATGTATATAGTTTATGACATGTCATTGGCTGGTTTAAGGGGCTACTTCACACATTGAGTAACATTCACCATTCTGCCTATGTTTGAACATATACATTTCCTCAACTCTTCCATCTGTTGACTTTTGTGAAGTAAAAGAGCTGAAACCTTTATCATGTGGGTAAGATTCATTCAGCTCTTTTACGCCAAAAAAGTCAACAGATGTAAGAGTTGAGGAAATGTGGATGTTCAAACATAGGCAGGTGAATGTTACATAGTGTGTGAAGTGGCCACTTAAACCAGCCAATGACAGGTCGTAAGCCCTGTAAAGGTCTAGACTTCCATATTCCCTTATCAAAAATATTGCAACAAGTTTAAATATGAAAACTCCCTAGGGAGGAAATCTAGCCAGTCTGCAAGCATTTGAACACTACTCATAACATTGTTGCGTAATTATTGTTTTCAAAATTAGGACTTTATCCTAAATCGTATAATATAAGTTCATTTTGTTAAAAATGAACTTATATTATACGATTGAAATGAGCCTGAATTTAAATTGTAGATAAAATTTATAAAATTATTAAATAAAGTTAAATAAATAATAATTAAATAAAGCAACATCTGTGGATCCTTTACTGCAGTTATCCAGAGGAAGACCAAATAACTCCTGGATAACTCAAGACACCAAAATCTTGCAAAGAAACGGCCTAGATAAAAGATACACTCGAAACCGAAGAATAAAGGGGTGAAGAACGGGAAGAGCCGACCCCAACAGCCTACCTAGGCAATAAGTTGGGTTTATATGGACGACAATTATGACTATTATTTATTGTCTTTGCTTATTATTTGTCCAGTTCAACGGAGAATTTTACCTTTCATAATATCTACTCATTACTAAGTACAAGTCGCTCTATTTTTTGACACATTAGAAAGGCAACAGCCGATAGAAAATGATGATTAATGTACAAATGAACAAAAGCGATAATTTTCATAGATTGGCGTTCAAACCCACTCATTACGGTACATTATATATTATTACAAAGATTTTTATTGAGATTAAAGTATTTTCTCTCAAGAAGACATTTTAAATACGTTGAATACGAACGTCAGCGTGATCGTTCGTTTTACATATTATATTAACGACATAGATTTTTTTTTTTTAAATAATTCAATTAACTATTTTTTTAAATAAATACCTTGCTTACGCAGTGCTATTTTTAATACAAATAAAGTAAAACAGTGGGGTCCCGAAACCAATGCTAGTTTCAGTACAAATCACAAGAATATTGGATTTTCATAAGAAAGTAAAAAAATATTTTTGAAATTTAAATACTAAAATGACGTACCTACACGTTTTTGTGTCACTCGACATAACCAGTAGCTCAATCACAAATAACTATCTACGTGCTTAAAAACATGCTAAGCATCAGGGGCAAACCGTGTATAGGATTATGCGCAGCTTACCATTATATTTGACTAACCATAATAATGCTTTATTGTAACTTTATTTACAGAAAAACCAATAAATAATTACCATTTATTTTTAATAATTTCTACCGTTTGTATTTTTATCCTAATAAAAATATAAATATTAATAAAGCGCGCCCAGCGCCTGAGGTGAGCCAAGAAACTAGCCGATTATTCCAGCTTATTTTTTCATACAAATAAGTTTACTATATTTTGAATGTCTTAACCCCAGTGCGGATTTTTTCTCCTAGAATTAAACTTGCAGATTACAAAAATTATTTTAAGATTCTTGATTTGGAAAACAGTATTTCAAACATTGTTTCTTAAAGACTATTTTTCTTTGAGATGGTACTTATGACATAACTGCCGGAGAAGATTCACAGATGTTGCTTTATTTAATTTTTATTATTATTATTAATTTAACTTTATTTAATAACTTTATAAATTTCATCTACAATTCAAAATTAGGTTCATTTTAATTCATTGGAAACAGTGCAACGCTTATTTCTTAAATAAATTATACACAAAAGGAACTTATATGATACGATTTAGGATAATGTCCTAATTTTGAAAACAAAAACTACGCAACAATGTTTTGAGTATGTTCAAATGCTTGCAGACTAGCTGGATTTCCTCCCTAGGGAGTTTTTCATATTTACACTTGTAACAATATTTTTGAGAAGGGAATATGAAAGTCTAGACCTTTACAGGGCTTAATACCTGTCATCAGCTGGTTTAAGTGACCACTTCACACACTGTGTAACATTCACCTGCCAATGTTTAAACATCAACATTTCCTCAACTCTCCCATCTGTTGACTTTTGTGAAGTAAAAGAGCTGAAATCTTTATCATATGGGTAAGATTTATTCAGATCTTTTACGTTTTTAAGTTTTTTTATTTTTTTCAATAAATATTTGCGTTCTTATGATTTACCGAAATATTCCATTTTGAGAGCCATTTTCAACGAGTTCTAAATAATTAACTATTAGAAAATGGGATCAAGTTGGGGTAGAGTGGAATTCGAACCACGGACCTTTGCGCCGTGAGTCAGACACAAGCCACGGGACCACAACCCGATAAACCGATTTTATGTCGACCATGTCGGGAATCGAACCCGAGACCTTTTGCTTGGTAGTCGAACGCGCTGACCACTGCACCAAAATAATATGATAAATAATACACTTGAAAGGAAATAAACATTAAAAATATGTGTATTTTAAACTTGAGCCAAAATTTGGTGCAGATAGGTAATAAATAAAATAAAAATATAACTATGATAATATTTGAGTTACGAGATGGAAAGATACCCTCGCTGAGATCTGGGCGCCGTATTTACACCGTGTATCTATGGGGGTCCATATCTTTATATTAAAACATAACCAGTCGGAACAGGAGATATTATATTTCTTATTTATGGTGGCCGAGTTCAGTTCATCGTTAACAGTATTAACTCAGTGCAAATACAGCGGAAATAATCAACCATTTTATAAAGATCAATCGGTGTTCAAAAAACATGTAAATAAATCGTATTTTTCTATTATTTATTTGTAATTTATTTTAATGATTCATTATATTTTATTGCACTTAACTTTTTGTACATAATGTTATTTGTACATTAGCGGGTTTATTGCCAAATGGCAATTTCTTCCAACCAACCAATAAAATAATAGATTTATTTTTATAATTCAAGTTACAAAACATATTCAATAGAAAATAAAGATTAAAGAGCTAAAAAAAGAGGAAAAGGGAAAGGAGGAGAGATTATGGAAGAGAAATGAGAGGTTTTTTCAGACGTGATTTAAACAGAGATACTGTAGTAACATCTTTAATAGTGGACGGGAGATGATTCCACAGTCGAGCCGCATGGACATTATATGAGTTAGAGAAGAAAGAGGAATTGTGGATGGGTATTAAGAGAGTGCTTTGCGAATAAGAACGAAGAGGTAAACCGTGAACTTATAAACGTTGAAATTTTTCACGCAGGTATATAGGAGTGTTAGGACTATGGAGGTTATAAAGGTTTAAAAAAATATTATTATACTTATACAATATTAAATACGCCTAAATAGTATTTATTATTGACCGTCTGTCCTGTTAGAAGGAACTTCGAGAGCACAACATCACGATAATCGAGGAAAACAGTCAACATCCTTGATTTTTGAGCAACTTTGGCGTGGCTTTTGGGGTTTGGCTCAGTTGGCAAGCGCCTCCGCACTCCGAAGATTGTCGAATTATATCCGCGTCATGTTCGTACACGTACGTCTAATCACCCGTAATGATTTTCTGATTGACGGTTTTCTCCATAAAAAGTAACTCTTCAGCGACAGATTTGCGTTGATTTTTTTGAAAAATAAATAAAACAAAATTAAGCTAAGTTCGCAGAACGCACCAAAAATCGATTTCTTAACACAGCCGTCATCGTGACAGATGGCACTCAAATCTACATGTATGTATATTAACAGTCATATCAACCCTACGAAGAAAAAAAAACAATGTTTTTTTTAATCATGAATTCTCCGTCATATTTGAACATAACAGTATAAACCACTCAGTACAGACGAGGAGGTAATTTTTTTTTTTAAATATAGTATATTCTCGACCGAAAAATTCCAATATCTTGTTGTAACGTTTCGCAATAATTTGTGTTCAAAAGCTTTGGAATTTGTTAAACCTGATTAAAATACAAAATCTCACATCATTACTGATTGAATTAATACTGCATTTTTGCATTGAGTAGTTAACTTAGCAAAAACTGGGTCTTTGGTTGGAGAAGTCGTAGCATTCCTGGGATGCGAGTAATTATGCCTGAAACCGGTCCCCAGACTATCTCCTTAGTCCTCGTGTGCTCCCGGGATTTGCAAAAAAGAAATATATGCTAATTGCATAAAGAAAATGTTTATTGTCCTTAAAAAGGACACGAAAGAACTCGTATACATGCGTTTTAGAATCTGATTACCAATTTAAATAAATTATATTTAAACTTTTGCCAGATTGCGAAACCATATTCTATTCGAGTATTATTATAAGTATGTCAATGGTCTTAACTGCTTTTTTGTAAATCATTTTGCCTTCTTCCCACCTGTTATCAACCTGGATCCCATGCATAATGGTTGTCTTTCATATTTATTTGTCTTTGCTATTTCTTTTATTTGTTTAGTTTCTAATTTTAGGTATTTGTTTATTATGTTTCAAAACTCTGTCCGTAAAATAACTTAATAGAATTTCAGATTTATTCTTGCTCTACGGCTAATGTTGTCTTTCATAATCAATTTTTATTTTGTTCGCCGCATCCGATAAAAAAGTAAAAGAGTTAACAGAGGAAACACTCTCAGAAGATTTTAAGCTAGAAGTTATGTCTTCTTCCTGTGGCAGGCGGACAACCCAACCTATATTAATTTATGGCTTAAATGTTTTATTATATTTTAATTTTAATTTTGAGTTTGCTGTTGAAATAGGGAAATACCACATACTACGATTACCAATTAAAATATATGAAATGAATTCAGAATAATTAATTGTATTATCAAAATCAATATGGATATTGTGGTGAAATGTTTTCACACATAAATTTAAAAAATAACTTCAAAACAAATACGCCGCTAGAAAAACGCAACATGTTTGGCCTTGACAGTTGTGACGTCAAGATTCGTGACAATGTTCTAAATTTACTTGAATGGCAGGAACAAATAAACATTGCTATATTTGTTATTCCTTCTATATTTTTTCTTTTTTCTCTGCTGCCATTGGCATGCTTTTATACTTTTTATACTTTTAAACTACTTTTAATTACTTATATTATATATGTTAATAAAATCAATATATTGCTGCTCTTACTATAATGTGTCATTAATTTTGAAGATGTTTTTTAAATTGACCTAAATTTAAATTTACTGTCTTTTATTTCACTTAAAGATTCTTCTCATCGTTTCTTTGAATCCCTTATAATAAATATGTGTTTATATTTTTCCTTTTTTAAAAAAAAAATGTTATTACTATTTTATTTTATTTTTACATCTGAGCATGTTTTTCATTCTTTATTTCCATTCTTAATTCTTAATTACTCTTACAAATTTTCTTCATTTTTAATATTATTTCCATTTGTAAATACTCACTACAAACTATAAACCTTAAAATATATTTTTTTCACTTAAATTTTAATTTTTAAACAACTTTCATTTATGTTTTCTTTTTACTTCTCTTTTTTATACTTTCATAATTAACCTTTCATTTAATTGCTTTTTAATATGGAAACTTCACTGGTCCATTAGAATTAAGTCCAATTGTGTAAAATATTAAACTTTGTAACTCTACTGTATGTTTCCTGAATAAAAGAAAATAAAAAAAAATTAAAAAAAATGAATCGTGACGTACTAGGGGCGTGGCTAATGGAATGACCGTTTTGCGGGAATTCAAAATTACAAATTTAAAAATATTATTTATGCTACTAATAATTAGCAAAAAATTATTGTTTTTACTGGATAGTATTTCATAGACCTTCATTAATTTAAAAATAAAAATAAAAAACCTAATATCTTCCTACTACGGCATTCAGAATGTTTTTAAGGGTGCATCTATTTATTTACTTACACATATTGAACACTTACTCCTACACGAATACACATAAACACACATCTACACTTACTCTCATACAAATACACATAAGCACACCCTTTTGTTGTAACACAATTTAATAATATGTATGATTCTTATTTAGAAACTTCGCTGGTCTGTCTTTAAACTGTATTTTTAATTGTTACCATATCATTGTCGACTGTTAGTTTCTTTAAAATAAATAAATAAAATAGGATAAAACTTTGCGGTACTCCAGACGTATTTTTTTTTACTCGCGTGTGGGTTTTCCTAAAATAGTTTATCGATCATAACTTTTGATTACTCACAGAAGACATTGACTTAGCTTGTAAAATCAATAGAAAAAGTAGTCAAGCGAACATCATTAAAAATCATTTAAGTGTCAACACAACTTGTCATGATTTCAATCACAGTTTGACCAAACTAATAATAAGAATGTTACCTTAATAAATTGCAGACGATTGACGATAATCTTATTTTCGTAAACAAAAAATTACTCAGTCAATGTCGTATCATAAAAAACGTGTAAGTTATTTAAGTATTTTAATTCAAATTATACATTTTTTGATTGTAACTTAAATTACATTTATACGAATACACAAAACACTTACAAGAAACAAGAGTAAAAATCAATTAATTTATTGGTTGAGCTAAAAAAATGATCATTTGATAACGCGGATGTAATGTCATGTTTCAGTAACCTAAAGACTTGCACCTAATAGTGCGTAGGGCACAGGATTATTACACCAATCGCTGCGTATCTTAATCATTTTTGTTACATGCAGGTAAAATGATCAGTCTTTCGCTTTAGGTACCAGTCCGAAATATTATATTGTAATAACACCTATTTCGAATTAATATTTCATGTTAACCGTGTCTGGAATCGAACTCGAGCCCTCTTGCATGGTAGGCAAATGCGCTGACCACTACACCACGCGGCCGACAAAGAAACAATCTGTTTAAAAACGCCGTTTCTATGATTTATAAAAATATAATTTCATGCGTTGCCTAGTAGGTGAATTGGTTCAGCCGGATAAATCTCACCCACATGATAAAGGTTTCAGCTCTTTTACTTCACAAAAGTCAACAGATGGAAGAGTGGAGGAAATATGGATGTACAAACATACGCTCAGTGTGTAAAGTGGCTACTTAAACCAGCCAATAACGGGTCACAAGCCCTGCAAATGCTTAGACTCCCATATTCTCCTTCTCAAAAATGTTTTGCCTCTCTGTTGCAACAAATTTAAAAAGACAAAATATATCATTTATAATTATCTAATATACCTAAATATGCAATAAATTGTTTTTCTTGTTTAAGGTTTACTTAAAGATTACAAAAATTTATGAATAATATATTTGTAGCAGTCGTCGAGATATTGATTAGTTAAGTGCAATTTGCAACGCCGCCGCCACGCCGGTTCCATCACAGGAACGGGCGGGTCAAAGAATTCAGATGAAGTAGTAAATTAAAAATATTCCATTTTAATGTTCACGAATAAAATAACGCAATAAAATTATACATGTATGTATCACGGATTTAACAAATTAAATGTCACCTGAGCCAATAAACAGGGCGCAGGTTATTTGTAATAAAAATCAATTAAATATTTAACTGTCGACATACTCCGTGAAAGTTTCGTGGGATTTTCAATTTATCGCGAGATAAGTGTGTGATTTATTGATAATTTCTTCTACGCAACCTGTTCTGGCTACACAAAACAGTAGTAAAAATACGAGTTTTGCCTTTTACGGCACTCTGTTGATAATTTAATGCGAGACGGAAGCTGCTTTATGAGACGATAAATATTAATCCTGTTGAAGATTCGTCAGTTTTTCATCAAAGTTTCACTATTTTTTTTTAATCAATCCAGTTTTCCATGCGGCTGTTGTGAGAAAATACGTATATTGTATATGAGGCTTCTATGACACGATATTTCTCTTCAACTTTGAAACTTTTTTTTTACCACTGAACCTGAAGTTAGTGGTACAGAGGTTTTATATTTTTTTTGCGTATGACTATGGTCTGCCCTTACAAACTGCAGAAATTTTTCAATGATTGTTTTTTGGTGATCTTTAGATACTTTGTCTTGTGAAATTATGAGAAATTCTCTGAAAAAAATTTCAACGTCAACCATACAAAATCGAACTAGAAATTCAAGAATGGTCCAGCGTGCTATGAATACGAGAATGCTCGTACATTACGTGAATAAAATAAAATAAAATAAAATAAAATAAAATAAAATAAAATAAAATAAAATAAAATAAAATAAAATAAAATAAAATAAAATAAAATAAAATAAAATAAAATAAAATAAAATAAAATAAAATAAAATAAAATAAAATAAAATAAAATAAAATAAAATAAAATAAAATAAAATAAAATAAAATAAAATAAAATAAAATAAAATAAAATAAAATAAAATAAAATAAAATAAAATAAAATAAAATAAAATAAAATAAAATAAAATAAAATAAAATAAAATAAAATAAAATAAAATAAAATAAAATAAAATAAAATAAAACAAAACAAAATAAAATAAAATAAAATAAAATAAAATAAAATAAAATAAAATAAAACTAACTAACTAACTAACCATCACGCCATTTCCCCGGAGGGGTAGGCGGAGAGAATAGAACGCCACACCACTCTGTCCTGGCACACTTCCTTTGCTTCCTTCACATTCATACATCTTCTCATGCACGCACGTCGATTATTCCGACTTTTCACATGACCACTTTCAAGAATTGTTGTACTTGATCATGCCATGTCTTTCTCGGCCTTCCTCGACTTCTACAACCAGACACATTCGCATCATAAATCTTTTTAGCCGTTCTTTCATCATTCATTCGCTCCACATGACCGAACCATCGCAAAAGACCTTTCTTAATTTTGTCGATAATGCTTAACTCAGCCTTGCATTCTGCTCTAATTTCGACATTAGGGCACCTATCATACATTGTTTTTCCGCACATTCGCCTGAGGGATCGCATTTCAACAGCATTCAGTCCACTTTCGTCCCTTTTTTTCCAACTCCATGCTTCGCTTCCATACATTAGGGTTGGTACCAGAACTCCATTATGAACTGCTAATTTAGCCTCTTGCGATAGACACTTATTTGCTACGACAGACTAAAATAAAATAAAATAAAATAAAATAAAATAAAATAAAATAAAATAAAGTAAAATAAAATAAAATAAAATAAAATAAAATAAAATAAAATAAAATTAAATTAAATAAAATTAAATTAAATAAAAGAAAATATTTTTTTTTTTTTAGTTAAATATAATTAAATTAAACAAATAAAGTAAAGTAAATAAAAATAAAATTTAATAAAATGAAATAAAATACAATGAAATAAAATAATTGGAAAATTATTATTAAGATTAACTTACTTGAAATAACGTGTCTGAACAAAAACGGTATTATATAAACTGATCATTAATTATAGAAAAGCAAAAAGCTCAGAGGCATTGTATTTTTCATTACATTATCATCAAATGATTTATGTCGTTTACGGTTTTCAAGTCAAACATCAATAGTTGACCACCAAACTGTTGAAATAGGTTTTCGACTCCAAAAAAACCCTTCTATCTAAAATAAAAAAAGTGACCAAATAGTGATACATTAAAAAATCCATTCATCCATTTGAAAAGGGTTGATTTTGGAGGCATTTCAGTGATTAAGGGCAGTGCAACTGTCAATGGAAATTAACAAGACAATAAGGTTTGTGATTTAACGTTAAGGGCTAGCAAAGGGCGCGTTTTAAACTACCCTTCTGCTATTTAAAATGCATTTTTTTTTAAATACGAGAACTACCGTGAGAAATGAAGTTTATGGGTTTACAATATTAAGAAGGTCTATGCTGGTATGTTGTAGACCTTTAACGATCGTTTAGACTGTTGTTGATTTTGAGTTACTCGATTTAGTCATGTTTTGTTGCAGTAAGTAATTTTTTTTTTAGTTCAATTCGAATAACATGGCGTTTTCAAGAATAGGAGTAAGGAAACTAATATTTTTTGTACTTATGACATCACCATTATTATAATTTCCCTATTTCGATCCAGTCGTTCCAGCATAAGGAACTACATTGGGTTGTAATTTCAGCGTATTTGGATTAATGTAATAACACGGAAGATAAGGTGGTCCATCTTACAGTTTAGGTGCCTACCCAGCGTTAACAAAGTACTCTAGTATAGAACCACCTTTAAACCCATTATTTTACATCCTTCTGTCAGGCATTGAACTCTTACCATGATGAGACACTATAAGATCTCATTTTCAGCTTAGAGTGAATGCAGCCAGAGGCGCGATGTAAAAGTATGGATGAAGACTTAGAAGATATCGTAATCGTAATAAGTCATAAGGACTTATCGCGTGAGGTAACACCATACATGGTTGAAATTGCAAAGGTAATTGTTGAAATAGGACACAAAATGCCGGACACTCTCAAAGTGGAACTGTAGGTCTGTTGATGCCTGTCAATAATCCGGCTTCTCCTGAGTGAGTTTTCTGTGGATTCCTCTTCTTAAATCAAATGCGGAGATGTTCCTTAACAAGGCTACAGCAAATTATTCCACCAGATCCTCACACTGTAGTTAGAGTAATTAGAAGAAATATGCATTTTGCAGTAAATATAAGCCTTGTACTAGGCAGAAATTATGCAAATCCTGAATATTTAATTTTTTTAAAGGCATTAAACCCAGGATCTCAACGGCGATAGGAAAAAGGGCCTACAACTACACTCCTAGGCGGACGAGCTCGTATCCCCACTCGTGACATATTGACACATTAATTCACTTAGTTCGTTATACCAAAAACCGATTTAATCGCTCTCACGACATTATCAGACTGCTGCAGTTAAATACGTGTTATAGAGAAGTTAATATGTAAATAAAAAAAATAAAATTTATAGTTTAGTATAGCGGCCCTTCGTGGTGCAATAGCTAAGACGCGTGCCCTATGCACCAATGGCTCCGGGTTCGATTCCTAATGGGAATACCAAAATAAAGTTTTCTCAGACTTGGATGTTCTGTGCTGTAATTCACAACTACAATTAGGCCCTCTGGCCTGTGTAATTTAAAAAAATATATTTTAGAATCTTGTAAGTAGAGACATAATTCAGTCAGATGAATCTCACCTGCAAAAAGAAATGTTTTAGCTCTTTAACTTCACGCAGATAGAATAACTAAGGGGATATGGATGTTCAAACATACGCAGAATGGTTAATGTTATACGGTGTATTAAGTAACCATTTAAACTTACGATCCTGCTGTTACGTAAAACTGATCAAATTAATAGGTTTACCACCGCTAAGACTATGTGAAAGTAAGAATCATCAGATATATTTTTGATTTTTTTATATCTGTCAATCTATGAAGGTATATAAAAGAAAAAAAAAGGAAAATTAAAAAAAGTGTTTTGTAATTAAAACGTTTAAATTTTTATTATATATTTTATAAATCGATGTGCCATCTATATATATATATATATAAATAAATCGCTGAAATTTGTCTCGCAAAAACTCGAAAATGGCTTCACATATTTATGTGCGGTTTTTTGCAAAATTTTCAAATTTACGTCGTCAAGGTTTATAATAATAACATCTTCAATGTGCTGAGTGGAAAAAAAGTAAGAATCAAAAATGTGTTTTTCATTGATTTAGCAGGGTTGCATTAGACTAAAATGCATATGTTGAAAAATTCGGAGACATGGAAAATTTTATTCTGATACTTAGTCTAAAAAAAACAAATAAAATCGGTTGACTTTTGAGGTGCGGAAAACGGGACAGTGAAACGTTGATTTTGTTTATTCTAAGATGGGTCTGACATGCAGTTTTTTTTTTGCACAGTATTGGGGAGGCATCGCAAGACAGTGACATAAAAATAATGTTCGAATACCTATTTGTCCATATTCTCTGTCCTCACAATTTATGTAAACCGAAACACCTGAACTACTGAGCTTAATCAAATTAAATATCCCAACTAGAAACCTTAGACAAAACTGACTCTTTCATACCAATAACCATAGAACTAACAATGGTTTTCATTCCCCTATGCCCAGAATTCTGAAGTCTGCCAACAAACATACCTGTCTTAATTTCTTTGAAAACGAGTTGTCTTCTTTCAAACGATCACTGAATCAAATTCAATTATAAACACATCTCTCCCGTTTCCACTCCCACAAAATCTACTATATACCATTGTGTCTTTCTACTTTTTTAATAATAATTTTCCATTAATAAATATGTTCTTAAAAATGCCCATTGGGCGTTTAAATAAATAAATAATACAAAAATATTCATGTAAACGTACATATTCAATTTGGACTGAATACAGTAATTATTAACTTATTATTATTTATTTATATATTTATTGCAAAAAAATAACACACATACTTAATAACAGGGAATCTATATAAAACCAATTAATGTAAAATAAAAACGGAGTGTTCTCTGTTTATGATAGTCTCATCTCACATGGCACAGCCTGTTCTAAGATGGAGATTTTCTATATTTAGAGCATAAGTAGTCATATACTAATAAAACAATAACATAAAAATAAAAACTAAAACTTCTTAATTATAGTTAATCAAATGTAAGAAATTAAAGTCGTTATTACGCAAATATAAAGTATATATATGTGCCAAGAATACATGTTACTTAAACATAAATAATATAGTAGAATATATAATAAAACAAATATAAAGCAATGAAATACATAAAAATACAAATAATATGCGTACCAATTATATAAAGTACTACGTTTTTTGATTTACATATATTTTTTTTAAATCTCTCGCTACACTATTTATATGTGCAGTTATTTTTATTTTAAAACTTGTTTAACATTTTGAGTCTTTTATATTTGGCAATAAATCATTAAATATTTGATTCATTTAACATATATTTATTTTATATGTTTTTATTTTCTTTTATTTAGGAAACATACAATACAGTTACAAAGTTTTATATTTTACACAGTTAGACTTAAATCCAATGGACCAGCGAAGTTTCCATATTATAAAGTAATTATATGTCAGGTTATTAATTAAAGTACAAAAAAGAAAAGGAAAAAATGCATAAATAGAAGTTGTTTAAAATTTTTAATTAAAGTTTTAAAAAATAAAGAAAATTTGTAAGAGTAATTTAAAGTTGAAAATTAAAATAAACAGTGAAAAAAATGCTCAGATGTAAAAATAAAATAAAATAATAATAACATTTTTTAAAAAGGAAAAACATAAATATACACGTACATATTTTAAGGGATTCAAAGAAACGATGAGACGAATCTTTAAAGAATCTTTAAATAAAAAAATAAATTTAAGTCAATTTAAAAACATCTTCAAAATTAATGACACACAGTAAGAGCAGCAATATATTGATTTTATGTAAATTTACAATATAAGTAATGAAAAGTAGTTTAAAAGTATAAAAACATGTCAATATCAATATATACGAGTATATACTGAAATCTAGCAATAGCAAAGCATTGCCGGGTTAAGCTCGTAATATTTATAAATGTATTGATTAAGTGAGGAAGAGTCCCGATTAAATACGGGTTTTTTTAAGGAGCATAAAAATTATAGTTGTGCTTTGATAAAATTGTGTTTTGTGTGTATTAAATAAAAAAAAATAAAAAAAATATTGATCATTATTTAGTGTTTAGCTGCTAACACAGAACAAACGTAA
This sequence comes from Micrasema longulum, assembly GCF_059751315.1. NCBI lineage: Eukaryota > Metazoa > Arthropoda > Insecta > Trichoptera > Brachycentridae > Micrasema > Micrasema longulum. The sequence continues at coordinate 360,098 of NW_028277801.1, forward strand.
AAATCACTTTAAATATAATCCAACCTCAACCTGATTTCGATTCCGGGGGACATAAATCATCCTTAGCTTTAGGTGGAGCAAGCTGCCTGTCAGGAAGATTTAACGAAACAATAAAGTATAGATATAACGGCAGTGCCTTTACACTTTACGCTGTGTTCCCTTCAGCAGGTTGTCAGGTGGGGAATGTTTACTACCCCGTTCCTAGATCTGGCAGATAAAGCTTTCGAGGAATGGTCAATCAATGAGTACCTACCAGACAAGCGAAAGCGCGCGTCGGAGTCATTTTATGTTATTGAATTTTAACGATCAATAATTTTTCGCCTACCGCGCAAGAGGTCTCGGGTTCGATTCCCGACGTGGATGAAATGAAATATTTATTTTTAAATGTATGTAACCACCAGAATATTTTAACGTAATTATGCAGACAGAAAGCCAGCCATAAAAAAGTGAAACTGAGATTATAGCACTTTTGTGAAAAGAGTGCATAATCAAATTTTTACAACAGTTGGAATGTTTTTGACTTTGACATTTAAAAAAAAATGAATACATTTTTTTTTATATTGCAAACAAAAATCTAATTATGTATTTGACCAATTTTAATGTTTTTTTTAAGAACCGTAAGATTTTTCTAGTGCTGTTAGTGTTTTCTGCAAATTAAAGGTTACTACTTGCAAACCCGCCAAAATCCATATTTCTGTCTTTTGAGCAAATCACAAAAAACTGATACAATACTTAACTTCAACTTTTTTTTAAACTTATTTTTTTATTATAATCAGTAAATATTTTATACGTAAGAAGTGATGACATAAGCATGATTATGTCAAGAAACAGTAGTGGAATAAAAAAAAATATTTTATACATTACCAACTTTGCAAAACTCAAGTAGAGGTTGCTATGTTTGCAACAAAGCCGATGATTTAAAAGTCAAGTCTTACAAATGGGGCCGTATTTTTAACTGACAATGTTAAAATTATTGTAAAAAAATGTATTCTGAATAAGTTTCAATTAATATCTCACTATTTTGAAATTTTTGATTTTGCTGGGTTTGCAAGTAGTACCCTCAATTGACAAATGTCGTTTTTTTGATCGACACAGGTGATTATTACAGTTTTTTGTGTAAAAGCAGTCTGGCTGTTTTTAACAGAACATACAATTAACCTTACTGCACTCGATAACACTAATATATAACTTTTACAAAATTGTGAATTGGCTGCTTTCTGCATAACTGCGTTAATATAATAGTCCCTGGAATGGCACTTGAAGCGTAAGACTGATCATCTTACCTTCATGTAACAAAAATGATTTAGGTTTGCTGCGATTAGTATACCAACGCAGCGTTTTATTCACCGTTAGGTTCGAAAAGGGAATGAAAATGAAGATGATTGATTTTTACAATAAATTATTTAGATACGATAATGTTTTAAGTACGCTCAAATGTTTGAAAACAGGTTGGATTACCTCCCTAGGGAGTTATAAGGATTTAAATTTGTTGCCAGAGGTAAATTACATTTTTGAGAAGATGATTTGGAAATTTAGTCGTTAACAGAGCTTATGACCTGTCATCGACACAACTTATGTTAAAACTTAACTCACTTAAATATGCTAATTCAGCGTGCTATTATAGTTTTTTTGTATTTAATTCTAAATAAATGTAAAACATTGTTTGTAAAAAAATATCCGTCAGTAGAAAACTATTTATAACTTATGAAGTTGTTGTACAATAATTTAACAATACTTTAAGTTTGTCCAAATGTTTGTAGACAAAAGACTGGATTTCACGTCCTAGGGAGTCATTAAGGTTGACAAATTTCAACAGGGATGGAGAACATTTTAGAGAAGGGAATATGAAAGTCTAGGCATTTACAAGAGCAATGACCTGTCATTGGCCACTTTACAGGTTTGTCAGGTCTACCGCAATAATTAATCCAGTTTTTAAGTCAAAGAGTATGCAGTAAAAATATTTTAAAAAGGGAAAAATTTACTTGAACAATAAGCATTTTAATTTCTCATTTGTTTTAAAGTGTAATCCATTATATTCGTAAGTATTGTGTGACTATGTTTCTTTAAACACGGAATTGTTAACCCTTTCATTTCATAAAAAAAACATGATTATTTGACTTTTCATACATACATGTTTACCTATACATTGGCAGTTTTATTGCCAGATGGCGTTTTCTATATATTAATCATGTTTCAATAAAACAATTTTTTTTTTAAAACTTATCTGGCATAAGAATAAAATAAAACTTTAAAAAAAATTGTAACTCTAAACTTCATTGTCAAATAAAAAATAAATAAAATGTAAATAAGGGCTAGATTTCTTATTGTTCATACGCCCTGTAGCTGCAAGACATTCTATAATCTAGCTCCTTTGTATCATAATTGTAATATATCATAATTGGAGACGAACTAGAATCCCAACCGTTCTGCAAGACATGCCGGGATATTTATTTATTGTACAGCGTCCTTGAGGCGATTTGTACAAAAATGAAGCTATTTAAATTATATAGTATATACATTATTATCAACATGTATAAACCAGCCATTGACAGGTAATTAGCCCGGTAGATGCCTAGACTTCTATATTATCGTATCTTAAATGTTCTTCATCTCTGTTGTAATATGTGAATTAATATAACATGAAAATTATAAAGATTATAAAAAAGAAAGGAGATGTTTCTTTATGCGTGATTTAAATAGAGCTACCGTAGAAACATCTTTGACAAAGGATGAAAGATGATTCCACAGTCGAGCCGCGTGGACACAACGTGAGTTAAAAATTATGAATGAGAAAGTTCTGTGGTTTTTAAAAATATAATTGTTAAAACAATTTTTATTTAGCTTATTACCTTATAGGTTTTATACAGTGATAACAAATATTATGTAGAATAGAGTTGACTGTAGAGAAATTTGTACTGACTTTTAAAAGCTTCCATTTATGTTTTTTTTATGAAGCATTTCACAGTTGAATGTAGTTATGCAGATGCAGTGAGGTCAATTTTATGTTTTGCAAAAAATAACCAGGCTGTTTTCATACAAAAAACAGTAAAAATCACAAAAAAGGCATTTCTCAATGTGCAGAAAACACCCACAGCACTAGAAAAATCTTACGGTATAGATGCTGATGGGAAGATTAATACTCCAGAAATCTACTTCTCTTAAATAAATTAAAGTGACGAAATAGATAAATCTATTAATTGTATAAATTCATTACTTTTAAAATAACTGTAATCAAAAATAAGTTTTAATACAAAATGTCACCTCGCACATTCAAAGAAAGTTTGAATGAGGTATCATTCGATATTAGATTGAGCTGATTTCAGCCAAATGTATATTTCAGGTAGTGTGGTCAGCCAAACTTATAAAAATCACCAACAACATAATTAAATATCACTTTTAAAGTTAATACTACAAATAAATTAAGTGATTCTTTACAATTCAGTGAGTTAGAAAATATCAAACGCCAGTATGCCCACCCAATTTTTTTAAAAACATTTATTTTATAAAGCGTAGTAAAAAATATGATCATTTCACTACTATTTAAATTAAAACATGTCCTTATTATTACAATGAAAACACTCTCAATAAACTTTGTTTCAATTCAGAAGCTATTTTGTCCACATGGATATTGTGGTGGATTGCTGTGGACATACTGGCGTTTGATATTTATCAACTTAAGTACCCGAATATAAAATTTTCAATACACAATGATACATACATCAGCGTTTTACTAGGGCTGGTTGTTTTCTGCGAAATGCACATCTTAGGTTGTGTAGTCAGCCAAACTTCAAAAATCATTACAACTGGTCAAATACGTCATTCAATTATTTTTGCATTATGTAAAAACTTACGTTTATGTTATTTATTTTTATTCAATGTAAAAAATAGTCAAACAAAAAAAAAAACCACAAAAAACTGTTATGTTGATTTAATTCTTCACTCTTTTCATAAAACGGTAATTATCTTTGTTTCACTTTTCTGTGGTTGACTACTTTCCACATTACTATATTTATTTATTTATACATCAACGGTTCAAAGATCCTTTGACAAAAAAATAATAATTTACGGAAATAATCACAACAGTGCAAATAATCATGTAGTACATAGTTTAAAATAAAAGAATAATTAAAACTAAACAATTTAGTAAACATATAATACAAAAAGTTAAAAAGAAACATAAAATTTCTAAATAAAAGATAGCAATAACCACGAGAAAATTTTATGTTCTAAATATAAATTTAACACAGTAAAGTTGAGAATAATTAGATAATAACAATTAAAAAAAATAAGTTTTTTGAGCAATAAAACAAAAATTAAAAAAAAGTTTAATTACTAAATAATACCTCTATTTAGTGAAATCATCATCATCAGTTGGTAGGAAGAAGTTGCCATTGGCAATAAATCCACCAATGTACAATTTAAAATTATGTCTAATATGTTAAATAAAGAAATAAAAAATCACTTATTCCAGGAAACAAAGTTAAATTTAATAATATATTTAAAAATAAATCCATTATTTTTAAAAAAGTAACGAGTGAGAATTCGTTTTAATTCATGAACAGAATTTGTATTAAAGATATCGAATATTTGTTCTAATTCATTTTCATACCTTCACAGTTGCACATGTACCGGTGCGGTGTTGTGTAAATGTCGATGAGAGGTATGTTTATTTTTAGCTGTTTATGGAACACCTGTTGCGCTTTGTCAGAGGGATGCACTTGACACTATGTGACTTTTCTGCAAGACGGTAGAACAACAACAATTTCAATTAGGACGAATGTAGGTGGGATGAGAATATTTTCACCCCTTTAGTATAGCCCGATCTTAAGACTTTATTCGGTGAAATTAAGGGACGCTGGATTGACGTGGGAAGAGGCAAAAATGCTGGCTGGCGATAGGGTCTCCTGGAGACAACTGGTGATGTCCACATACTCCACTTAGGAGCGGATGTGGAAGAGAAGAAGAAGAAGTATGGCCCTTATTTTGAAAATGTATAAAGAGATGCCTGAATGTATGTAGAATGAAAAAAGTTTGAATGAATGTAAAAATAAATGTTATGTGTACTGTAAAATGATGTTTAATTTAATTTAATTTATTTTTTTTTATTCAGAAAAACAACAGCAATACAACAAAATACAAACAACATTATTAATAAAAAAACATAAAATAAAGCCAAATTAGTTTCCCAAATAAATACAATTATAAAAATCAAGTTCAGTTAGAAATTAATTCATAGAAGTGCATGTGTGCGAGTTTTTTTTGTGTAAGGATAATGTTTATAGATATTTCAGTAAAATAAGTACAAATATTAGTTTATTTACTATGTATTGTAATATAAGCTAACTTAAGAAATAAATATGAAAAATATGAGTTGCCAAGACAAAAATTGACAATTTAGTAATTAAAAAACAAAATACATTTTTTTACCATCCACGGGAATCAAATCAGGTCTGAGAGGGTTAAGACACTAAAGCAAATGGCTCGCGGCGCATGAGTAAATAATTATAATTAGAAAAATCCCAACACTTATTGACTGAAAAAACAAAACATGAAAAAGGATAAACATAAATAATAAACATAACGGCCTGTTTAAACATTTAAACAAGCTTTGAGATTGCGTGACGCGTTAATGGTGTAAATAGGCTTCAACGTAATGATACTTATCCACAAAACAGAAAACAATCATGGTGTATTGATTTTAGATAATTTCGTTCTTTCTATGATTTTTTAAAACTATTTATGTGCAATCCAGCCTTGTGTACAAACATTTTGGCTTTATTGTTGCACCGCAACAGGCAGGAGACTCAATTACAGTGGTGTATTACAGCACAACAGCACAGAACACCCAGGTTTGAGAAAAAACTTTTTTTTTGTTCCGCGAATCGAACCCGGAACCTTTCATGTGTGAGTCAAGCGTCTAAACCATTACACCATTGAAGCCATTGTACTCAAAATATTGATGCTAACTGGTATAAAAAGAAGTACAAAAATTGAAAACTTTTTCAGGTGTTGCCTAGTAATAAATTCACATACGAACACGCAACTCATTTTTTTCTGTCAATATCTACCCGAGGTAGAATCTCCAACCCCCAACAGCCAACAAAATCCGACAGTTGTACTAATGTACAACTTTATATCGATAAGGAAATGTTGATGATGTGCGTAAACGATTATGAGAACATGATGATTCGATTATTTTTACAACTAGTTGTATCTGTACTTTTCAATTTATCGGCTGATTTTAAACGACCTATTAACATGTTTTTATTTATATTTACGGCTATACGGAAAAAACTAGCTGATAGCATTTTTTATTTTTGAAAAACCAGTGCTTTTTTTCTCCTAAATGAGTTCAATAAAATGAAATATTTCATTCTTACAAAATAAAGCTCATCATCTAATTTATTGTAGAGAAAAAATATTTGGTCGTCACTAGCAAAAGAACAGTAAAAAATGCAATAATTGCTGGAATGTGGCAGTTTTTGTGTGTTCAAAGAAAAAAGTTTTTAATTTTGTTTTTAAGTGAACGGTTTTTATTGTGATTGTAGGTATAAATATATTTAACAATAATTGAAGACTTGTTTTTTTTTCAAATGAAGAGTAAAGGATCTTAAAGATGGATGTCAATGTTTTATGTATTTTAAACTAATAATTATTTGACGGCAGTTCACATGATCTACATTTCCGTTAAATAAAATTTGACATTAATGCTGTAATTTCCAAAATGGCTGCACAAGAAAAAAATGCATTCAAGGAACAAAAGATGGATGTCATTTAAAAACCGGAAATAAAGCGACAATTCAATATTATTGCCAAATATAAAAGACTCAAAATGTAAAACAAATTTTAAAATAAAAATAACTGCACATTTAAATAGTGCAGCGAGAGATTTTTTTGAAAAATATATGTAAATCAATAAACGTAGTACTTTATATAATTGGTACACATATTATTTATATTTTTATGTATTTCATTGCTTTATATTTGTTTTATTATATATTATACTATTTTATTTATGTTTATGTAACATGTATTCTTGGCACATATTATATTTGTATAATAATGATTTTTAATTTATTACATTTGATAAGCTAGGCATTTATAATTAAGTAGTTTTAGTTTTTCTTTTTTATGTTATTGTTTTATTAGTATAGGACTACTTACGCTCAAAAGATAGAAAATCTCCATCTTAGAACAGGCTGTGCCATGTTAGATGGAGACTATCATCAACAGAGAACACTCCGTTTTCATTTTACATTAATGGGTTTTATATAGATTCCCTGTTATTAAGTATGTATATTATTTTTTTGCAATAAATTTATAAATATATATATTTTTTTAAATATATAACTGTAAACTATTAACACATTACAACAGGGAAGAAGAACATTAAAAATAAGGTAATATAGAAGTCTAGGCATCTACAGGGCTTATGACCTGTCAATGGCTGGTTTAAGTAGCCACTTTACACACTGTGTAACATTCAATATTCTGCCAATACTTGAACATCTATATTCCTTAAATTCTTTCACCTGTTGATGTTTGTGAACTTAATGAGCTGAAACCTTTATTTATGCCGGTGAGATTCGTCTAATTGAATTATTTCACCTACATACTAGGCAACGCCTGAAAATGATATTTTTTCAATTTCTATACTTCTTCATGGACCAGGTGGATTTATCACAATATTTTGAGTTTGTCCAAATTTTTGTAGACAAGGACTGGATTCAACTCCCTGGGGAGCTGTTTATATTAACATATTACAACAGAGATGAAGAACATTTAAGGGAAGGTAACATAGAAGTCCAGGCATCTACAGGGCTTATGACCTGTCAATGGCTGGTTTAAGTGGCCACTTTACACACTGTGTAACATTCACTATTCTGCCTGTATTTGAACATCTATATTCCTTCAATTCTTTCATCTGTTGATGTTTGTGAAGTTAAAGAGCTGAAACCTTTATTTATGCGGGTGAGATTCGTCTAATTGAATTATTTCACCTACATACTAGGCAACGCCTGAAAATATTATTTTTTCAATTATTTTTTACACAGTGTGTAAAGGCTAGTTTAAGTGGCCACTCTACACACTGTGTAACATTCACTATTCTGCCTATATTTGAACATCTATATTCCTTAAACCAGCCATTGGCAGGTCATAAGCCCTGTAGATGCCTAGACTTCTATATTACCTTATCTTAAATGTTCTTCATCTCTGTTGTAATATGTTAATATAAACAGCTCCCCAGGGAGTTGAATCCAGTCCTTGTCTACAAAAACTTGGACAAACTCAAAATACTGTAAACTATGCTTGATGACAGAACAGAGGCAGTTTACATTAAGTGGGTTGGTTACGTTGTATTTATAAGTTTATTGAAATGCTCAAGAGGTTTAAAAACTTAAAAACGTTGTGTCTCAAAATATCGAATATTGAAGTTCATCCTTTATATCCTGTGCCCTTCAAATATGAACTGAGTGTTCCACAAAAAAAGTTACAATTCTTATTTTTGCTCTTCTGTAAAATTCATTATTTCTTCATGAGCCTGTTTTTGCCATTTATTTCTTATAAGTTTAGTGTACTCGGTGGTAAAACGGAGAGCAAAAGTATGAAATAAATGGATGTTAAAGGTCCAAAAGTTTTCAACGCCCAGATAAGAGCGAAACCCCTTTTTATTACAATGGAAAAGTTTTTTAATTCATCAAAAGACAATCTCATCCATATGTAGGAAAGACCTGTCCAAAATCATATTACTAAGGTTACGACTTGGCTATTTATTCATTCATAATATTGCATAACATTAAGTGTTTTATTTAAAAAATATACGAAAATTATCGTTTAATAGGAGCGCTTTAAAGAAAATGAACAAAGAAAACTTGTTAAGACCTGCAGTTATGCAATGAAAGTTCGGCCGGAGAAGTGATGTCCAAAGGAAAAATTAATGTGCCTTGTGTTGAGGGGTATTCGAATCACCCCCATGTATGTTCTGCGATATTGCATAGTTTTCGAGTTATGATTTATTAAAATGGTTTTTGAAAATTTTCGACCGGATCGGCTTTAATTTAAAAAAAATAATTTTTCAAGGTTTTTTTGAAATTTGTTTTTTGCATCTTATTGAATTTAAATAATGCTTTTGCACAAAAAATAATCAAATTTACAGCATTAATAGAACCTACAAAAGTTTGGACCTAAAATTGAGAATTTACGTTCGTGCGAGTCAGACTTGAATTTTCAACTTTAAATTAAAAATCTGAAAATGCAATTTTCTATTTTTAGATAAAATTAAAAACTGCTTCCGGGTGGGCTTCTTGCTGGTGCTTCGCGCGTCAGCTAATTGTTTTTAAATATTATTTGCTATTAGATTCAAAATACTGTAGTGTGTATGCATTTTATTTTAGTGTCAAAGCACTAACATATACATTTGTAGGTTTAAGTAGCGAACGGCGCTAGGTGGCCGGCTCCTTGTCATTTCAAATATATTAAAGTCTAAAAATATAATTATTGTTTTACTAAATAAAAGAGTTTCATTTATCATCATCGTCATCATTCCCTTTCCGCACCTAACGGTGCATAAGGGACTGAATTGGTACATCAATTACAGTATAACGTAATAATTTTTGTTACATGAAGGTAAGATGATTAGTTTTTCGCTTCAGGTGCCAGTCCAGAGACTATGAAATATTCTGGAGGGAAAACATCTTTTAAATAAATATTTTATATCAACCATGTCAGTAATAGAACCCGAGACCTCTTGCGTGGTAGACAAACGCGCTGACCATTACACCACGAGGCCGGCAAAGTTTTTTGGCGAAAGAAAGAAGTTTCATTCAGTATATACGTATTAATTGAACCTATCAAATTGTGATCACTTGCGCCTGGAGTCCTTAAGGATCCAGGTCAAGAATTTCAGCGTATGAGCATTCAATCATTCCGTTTTTAAATATTACATTTTTTGCTGGGCAATGCCTACACAGCACCGCAACGCGCGATGTTTTTTGGCTTAGTAAGGAAAGGAAGAAGGAATTTATTTTTTTCTTATGTGCTAGCCTTATCCTATTCCATGTGTTCTATAGTGATGTTCATTGGAATAAAACCTTTTTATTTTATAATTACTTTTGTTATAAAAAACAAAATAAAAAAATGAATTGGTACCTTAGTATAGGAAGCAAGTAATTAATATTAGTAGATAAAATTTAAGTGCATTTTTAAAATGTAGTTCACAACCATTAAATTCCATTGTGTTAATGCTATTTTCCTTTTAATACGGTCGGCCCGTTCATCTCAATGCTCGTAAAACGCGAACCCAGTAACCGACATAACATTGCCCTAGGTACATCTCTTGTAAACTTACCGCCGGTCAACAATAGCGCCATAAACAGCAAACCGCGTGAGAAACCGCAAGCTCTACTGGCAACCGCAAGAATCCCGACACTCAATTCTAAATAAATAAAAATAATCCAGAATTATCTGATCCGCCTTTTCCGTTCAAAATTATGAACACTAATGTCGATAGTCCCCGTCTCTTAGAGCACATGTCTTTAAATTTACCAGTTAAATCAACAGGACAAATTCATTTTTTTGACAATCCATTGCCCAAATAAAATATGTTCAAAACTCATTTATCCATAGTGGCTGCTCCAAATTTAACTTAGATTCCCACTTGGATAATTTTAATATAAAAAAAAGATGACATTCATGCACACCATACATTCGCCTGAGAGCTCGTGTTTTCGATTCAATACTTCGTTTCCATACATAATGGTCAACATCAAGATTCGGAGTTGCAGTTATTATTTTCATAAATCAGCTTTTTATAATAGTTCTGTTTTGCTAATTTTATATTCTTTTTACACCAATTTCTAAATTTATTATACTTATATTGAATAATAGAAAAATATCACATACTACGAATACCGATAAAAATATATGAAATGGATTTTGAATAATTTATTTTATATTCAAAATCAAAACGGAAATTGTGGAGAAATTTTCTCATACATAAATGTAAAAAAGAAATACAAGTATTAGTTATCCATGGAGTGATTTTTTTAAAAATGAATGCGTCCATTGCTCTATCTACGTCATTTTCCATAAAAACTTATTCTAACATTTCATTTTCTAGATCGTTTGTTAATACAGAGTATATTATTTTTGTAACGCAAGATATTTTTTCCTTTGGAATATGAAATTCAAATTTGGTACGTAGGGCAATAGGTTGATGGTATCATAGAATAAGGAATAGTCCAGAAGAAGCGTTGAATCATATTTGAATACGTCGGTCTGTGTCCAATAATTCCCCCACTTAGACACACTTTCGCCGCGCGCATACTTAAAGTCACCGAGTAATATTGCTAGATCGTGAAGAATATAAACATAACACAAATGAGGTGTTAAAAAAAAAACAATTTGTTAATTTTTCTAAAATTTTATTATGCACTCGGAAACATTAATTGACACAACAGAGTAAATAAGTAAAGGGTCATATTATAAGAGTAATTGAATTTATGAACTTTGAAATTAAAATGTAAAACAAATTTTATTTTACATAAAACGGATATTTTCATATCATCTCAAATAATATTTTATGTTTTAAGATAATGTCCACCACGGCGTTGTTTAATCCGAGGTTCAATTTCCATTATTTCTCTTATTGTATGAGCAAAGTAGGGTAAACATTTTTACTACCCTGGCAACACTAATGAAATTTCCATTTTGTTTCTTTGACAATCTGTCAGATGGAAAAATAATTCAATTTTTAAGTGATGCATTAGTAACAAACACATTCATTTGATAATTACACATGAAATGTGATTGCATCCTGTTTCTTTAAGATCCTAGCAGTATTTCTACACTTTAAAAGGATACAACACGGCATGGTTAAATTCGAATCAGGAGCTACGTACTGAGCGACGTCTACAAAGAAACTAATGTAATAATAACCTACTCATTTATGAGTAGTTGAGTCGCCTTCTGTTTGATGTGCGTATGCGATTTCTGGACTACTCTTAATTCTATGGATGGTATGTTGCATTAGAATAAAAATTAAAAGTATGCAAACCATATATTCATTTTGTTATAATATGATCAATAGATGTATTACTTTGCTCTTTAGTAGTCTTTGAAATTAAATTTAGATCTTGTTCGCCGAGAAAACAGGTATACTCATTTGCTTGATGGTGTTTATTGTTAATCGTGTTTATGTTGATATCTGCAATAACAATCTGTCTCCTGTGATCTCTCATGTCACTAAGTATAGTCTGAAGGGAGCCGAAAAATGGTTGAATATTTAGGAAAAATGGCGACCTATAAATAGAGAAGATTGTTACTGAGTTGTTACCGAAAATAATTAGTGAAATTGTACGTATATTATAAATGATATATTAATTTGTTTTCAAGGTATAATCTGGGTGACTCTCTGTGCCAATTGATACTTTGCGTGTTATGCGAATGTGTGCGTTTGCATTTTAGAGCTATTTTGACGAAATTTATATTCCCACAAATGGTCAACTCGCCCGTAAAAGAAAATAAAATTACAACATACTACCCAAACCATTTTTGAAACATTTCGAAAATTGTAAATACAAAAAATTATTTCATATTAATTCTAGAATTAAGAAATTATATTAGTGAGCCCATAACTCGTTTCACTTTGGCCATCATAAGCTCGCAATGATTAAGTTTAGCATTTAACTTAAGCAAACCATATCCGGTGAGTAGAAAAATAATGTGTTATCCATTCAATTTACAAAATAAATGATTAATTTCCTTTAACTAACTGCCAACCTCAAACCCGAATTCGGTAGGGCCATTCAAAGTGATTAACGAATATATAATTATACTTTATTTGAGGGAGGGCAACTCTGAACCAAGCGAATGAAAGAATATTCCCTTCCTAACCCTTTCATATTGTGTATCTTTTTACAATGAAGCACCCTTTTATACTGCAGGTACATTTTTAAACTAAAACTCCTAACTAAATATCACTTTATTTATTTATTTATTTTGTTTACAAACAATGAAAAAATTTTACTCATAAACAAAAATATTGAAACAATAAAAAAAAACAGTACTTATTTTTCATCAATTACATGTAAACAATAACTAAATACATATTCATATAAAATGAGCAATATAAATTATTCATTTGAATTTTAATAATTGTAAAAAAAAAATTAAAAATTGCAAAAATTGTACAAATTAATAATTAAATAAACATGAATTAAATACGCATTTAATTAAATTAATAATAAAAATTATCAAAATTAAATAATTTTTAAAAAATCATTCATTTATATAAAACTAATAAAAACGATTCATAAAATACTAATAAAAACAATAAACAAAATATGCATCGAAACAAAACCAGCAATGTAATCCATCAAAATTAAATGTACGAAATTAATACATCAATATAAAAACGCATTTTGTATAAACTTCTTAAACCTAAACAATCAAGCGTCAAAAATGTCGATCTTAACTGTTTCAATAAATAGTGTTGTATAATCTGCACATTCTTGACACTAAATTGAAGAAGGACGCATTATTCTTGAATGAATCCTCCACTATTTTTCCTCGTCCCTCAACCTCTTGCTGTTTTTTTTATTTTTATTTTATGAATTATTATTATTTTTTTTACTGTTTAACAATTTTTCTCATTATATTTGCGAAAAACTTTAACTAGATGTATGCACTATTTTTACATTTTATATTTTTATTCAATAACTGTTATTTTTCCTAAATAAAATTAAAAATAAAAAAAAACGAATACAAAAGAACTTATTGTTCCCATTTCGACGAAAACGCAACAATTATCAAAGTTTAAAAAAAAAGTAGTATATTGGGCTTGAAATCTAGATAACCCCACGCCAGTTTGAATAAGTTTCAATAATTTTAAAATATGATTCGTAATGGGTTTTAGAATATTTTATCTTTTAACGACGCATCATAAATCATCGTATAAAATAAACAAATATCGGATTATTGCAATTAAAATTAAACTCTTTGGTACACCTATAAATAAAGATTTTATGAGATACAACATCACGGGTACCAATTGTAGGCCAATCAATGCTCTACGTAGGAATCCAGTTGCTTACTATTTTCTATTGAAATAGCTTTAGGGCTTACGGCTCAAGATTGATTGCTCTTGTATATTGGTATTCAACATTTAGGTAATCGTTAAAAATAAAGTGTTTGAAGTTATTCTCATACAATATACCTATTTGGTAAGTAGTATACTGGTAAGAATAATGTAATTGGCAAAAGTTGTTTATTTTATAATGTAAGTCCAAAGCATATGCACTTTGGCAGACATTATTGCTAAAACTAATATCTTTTGTCAACAATATTTTGAATTTGTCCAAATTTTTGTAGACAAGGACTGGATTCAACTCCCTGGGGAGCTGTTTATATTAACATTTTACAACAGAGATGAAGAACATTTAAGAGAAAGTAATATAGAAGTCTAGGCATCTACAGGGCTTATGACCTGTCAATGGCTGGTTTAAGGAATATAGATGTTCAAATATAGGCAGAATGGTGAATGTTACACAGTGTGTAGAGTGGCCACTTAAACTAGCCATTGACAGGTCATAAGCCCTGTAGATGCCTAGACTTCTATATTACCTTCTCTTAAATGTTCTTCATCTCTGTTGTAAAATGTTAATATAAACAGCTCCCTAGGGAGTTGAATCCAGTCCTTGTCTACAAAAATTTTGACAAACTCAAAATATTGTTGATAAATTACCTGGTCCATGAAGGAGTATAGAAATTGAAAAAATAATATTTTCAGGCGTTGCCTAGTATGTAGGTGAAATAATTCAATTAGATGAATCTCACCCGCATAAATAAAGGTTTCAGCTCTTTAACTTCACAAACATCAACAGATGAAAGAATTGAAGGAATATAGATGTTCAAATATAGGCAGAATGGTGAATGTTACACAGTGTGTAAAGTGGCCACTTAAACCAGCCATTGACAGGTCATAAGCCCTGTAGATGCCTAGACTTCTATATTACCTTTTCTTAAATGTTCTTCATCTGTGTTGTAATATGTGAATATCTTTTGTGTTTGAAAAAATACGATTCAACGAAGAAGTCTGTAACATTTACAATAAGCCCCAATGTATTGATTAGAATAAGGAGGCTGTGATAGGCAGGGTACAAAGAAAGAATGAGTAATAAAAGGGTATTCAATAAGATAGGTACTTCACCCGGCACCCCGAGGTAGACGTAATGTTGGTAGACCCAAACTCCGATGGCGAAACGGAGTGCAGCGGGACGTGGATGCTATTGGCATCTGGGACTGGAGGAGTTCCTGCCAAGATAGATGTTGGAGAAGGCCAAGGCCCACGGCAGGCTGTAAACCCAATGATGATGAATATCTTTTAGCAAACCAAAAACGAGGCTCACCTCGTACCAGGGACGAACCGTGTATAGAAGCGATTATGCGCAGCTTACCATTATATTTGACTAACTTTAAAAATGTTTTATCGTAACTTTATTTACAGAAAAACAAATAAATAATTACATTTATTTAAAATCATTTCGACCACTTGCATTTTTATCCTAATACGAATATAAATTTTAATAAAGCGCGCCCAGCGCCTGCGGTGAGCCAAGAAACTAGCCTTTTTTTTCATACAAATAAGTAGACTCTATTTTAAATGTATTAACCCCAATGCGGGTTTTTTCTCCTTATCCTGAATATGTTAATATAAACAGCTCCCTAGGGAGTTGAATCCTGTCCTTGTCTACAAAAATTTGGACAAACTCAAAATATTGTGATAAATCCACCTGGTCCATGAAGAAGTATAGAAATTGAAAATATATCATTTTCAGGCGTTACCTAGTATGTAGGTGAAATAATTCAATTAGACGAATCTCACCGGCATAAATAAAGGTTTCAGCCCTTTAACTTCACAAACATCAACAGATGAAAGAATTTAAGGAATATAGATGTTCAAGTATTGGCAGAATGGTGAATGTTCACAGTGTGTAAAGTGGCCATTTAAACCAGCCATTGACAGGTCGTAAGCCCTGTAGATGCCTAGACTTCTATATTACCTTATTTTAAATATTCTTCATCTCTGTTATAATATGTTAATATAAACAGCCCCCCAGGGAGTTGAATCCAGTCCTTGTCTACAAAAATTTGAACAAACTCAAAATATTGTTTAAATGTAAGTTATCAAATCACAATAAAATTCCAAATTTTAGATACATGATCATTATTTTGCTATACCAAGTATTATTAAATAACTTATGTGTAATAGTAATTAATAATTATTTTTATTAATACGTATTAAATTTTTTTATGTCAATTTTACGAGTATATTGATGTGTGTTGTAATAATTATAAATCTATTTTTGTTTTGATTTCAAAATATGAAAGATACAAATCGGGACATAAAAAATAATAATTGTGTAAAAGTTTCATTTTATTTTATTTTATTTAACTAATTTACGGACAATGTCCAATTTAAACAAAATATATAACAAAAAAACAATAATAATACAGTTACAAATAGTAGAAGGAATACAACAAAGAAAATCAAAGACAAGTTAATACATTAGACAGGCATTATGGAATCCAGGTTAATTCGACAAATCTAAAGTCAATTTATTGGGAATATTTCTTCAGCCTATTAGTAAAAAAACTCAATTTACATTGAAAATAATTTAGACCTTGGTTTTCATTTACAAATCTAATCGTTCTGGGTAGAGGCGCATGGAAACCATAATTAGTCTTATGATGACCGAGGAACAGAATTAAATTATTTCTGAGTCTAATAATGGAATTGCGTATTGTGTGTATTAATAAATAAAGAAAAATTTACACATCCTGTTTGAATATTTCAAAATTGGTACTCCGATTTGTGGGAATTGATTAATTTCTTTGAAATCTGTCGCAAAAAAAAAAACAATGGAGCTAAATATTTATAAATATATGTATTTTTTAAGAAATTAAAATTTGACTAAATATTTACAGTATACTATGAAGAGGGGAGGACTTGCCAAAAGTCGTTGACTTCACAGGTCCTATATAAATTTAGTTTTCTGATCAAGTACTGCACTGTACTGGTGGATGTCGCTATTAAAAGCTATTGTATTTTGCATCAATTTTTATTTAATCTCTTCAGAAAAACGATGAGTTTTGCTTAGTCTTCAGTTGACTTACCGTAAACCGGAAATCTATCAAAACAGTCAATCATTGGTTGATTCAGCAAAACTAGTGACGTACTTCAAAACAGTTTATTTTTATTAAAATCTTTTTTATTATTTTTTTCATATATTTTCAAGAAACTTTGCTGAGAAATTGACCTCCAATGAATACCGCACGCAAGAAAAAAAATGATTAATTTCCCGCCGCACTGAATTTCCTCGTTGCCTGGTTGTGTACACTTAGATGTGAAAATTCATTCGAGCAAATTTGCTGAAGCCGCGTTTGACCAATAAAGAATGAAACAAATAAATGTGCTCCACTGCGATGCCATGCTGTGTTTAATTAAGTCACTGAATGTTTGAAAATAAAATTGTGGACTTACCTGATGATGTGTCCAAGAGATGCGATGTAGAGTAGTGCCCTTAGCACCAGGCGGGGGGTAGACTGACTCTCCCCCTTCCCTCCCCGCCTCCTTATCACCATCCCGCATCCCTCTGTCCCCGATGGGGTGACATTCAAGACAGAACACTCACAAGACTCACTGCACTTTATATAGTCAATGTCTCCTAATCATCGTTTATAGTTCACTAAAATGAGACAGAATGGCGGATGTTACACAGTGTGTAAAGTGGCCACTTAAACCAACCAACAACAGGTCATAAACTCTGTTAATGCCTAGACTTCCATATTTCCTTCTCTAAAATGTTCTCCATCCCCGTTATAATGTGTTAATTTTTTTTTAATTAAGTATAATCATTTCTATCCACACCCATTGGTACATAGGATACAACAATGGTGCTTTAATTGCGGCGCATTTATGGAAAGTGATCAGCATTACGCTTCAGGTACCAGTCGAGAAACAATAAAATAATTCAGTGTAAAAACGTCTAAAACTTATTTTTAATGTCCACTTTTCCAGGATTGGAACCAAGGACTATAAAACTTTTCTCAATTTCTGTTTTTAAAAGTGAAATACAGTTCGTATCTACAAACATTTGGACAAACTTAAAATATTATGACCTCAAAGAATTTTATCTTTAACATACTGTGTGAAAAAACTCCCTCGAGTCACTGTGTGGTAACCTGAGGTTACCTTGGATTAACCTTAGGTAAGCTGAAGTTAGGGAATTATCGCCTGAATTTTACTGTCTTTTTCCATATTATTACATTTACACGTGTCTCGCTTAGCTAATTTTATTTCATTGGAAAGCCAACAGACATTATAAAATTTATAAGATTCAATTATATTTTAAATACATATCATAAAGTATTAGAGGCTTCCACATAATATTGTTACTGAAAATGTTGTCACATAAAAATTATACATAACATAAAATAACTAATCATGCGCAACTTATAATATTATTAAAAATATATCTTCTTTTAAATATTGGTCACATAGTTGCATATTATTATATATAATACAACTATAGTTGACCATATAGTGTACATGTACTATGTGCCTACATACAGAAGATAACATTTCGTAGTCTTAAATTAATATTTTATATATTCGTCTGAGGGTACTAGATATTTCGAAATTTTTGGAGATCCTGATGAGCAAAATATTTTATTAAAATTATCTAATATACCGAAATACGTGACATGTTGTTTTTCTTCGGTGTTAAAGTTTACTTGAAGATTACGAAAAAAATCGTGGTAATATTCATAGGAATTGCTGAGATTTTTTATTTTATTTTATTTTATTCAGAAAACATACAGTCATACAAAATAAGTATTAAAAACAACTATTTTTTAACATAGAAAGACCAATTAAGTTTTCATAAATTAAAAAGATATAAACATTAAATGTGACAAAAAAATAAATGAGAATTTTAAGTGAGAAAAGAATAATTGTTGACATTTGCGTTTTCCATGGAGGTAATAAATTAAAATAAATAAAAATACCGAATGTACACTCCGAGCCATCCACGCATACACATGAACGCACATATAAAACATACACAAACATATACATTACATGCGGCACATATACATAGCATAAACCACTCAAGATGCACATCAGCAACTATCCCAAATAATCGACCCCATGAAGAAATTTTCTGTACAAATGCAACGTGCAGTTAAAAATGTCTACATCAATACTGAGTCCGTTATAATTTCTACGGTACGTCTAATGAATGAATTCGAGGTATAATTGTTTTTACAAGTTGGTACATAAAAAAGGGAATTTAATCTAGTATAGCGAAGAGGACAACGGAAACCAATAGTTTGTAATAGATATTTTGTAATCAACTATATTATTGAGAATTTTGAAAAGAATAATTAAATCATATGTAAGGCGCCTTTTTTGTAGTGATTCTATATTGAGATATTAGTTAATTAAGTGCAAATTGCAACGCTGTGCCAATCACATCACAGAAACTGGCTGGTTAAATAATATAGCAGTGCAATAAATTACTTTTTTTTGTTTGCCAAGACATGCTGCAAGAGGTCTCGGGTTCGATTCCCGACGTGGTCGACATGAAATAATTATTCAATCAAACTGTTTTACACTGAAATATTACTCTGTTCCTAGACTAGCGCTTATGTGGCCATTCATGTACAAATGCGGAGTCCTATGCACAATGGGGAAATATCACATACTACTAATACCGATAAAAATATTTGAAATTGATTAAGAAAAATAATTAATTGTATTTTTAAAATCAATATGGATATTTTGGAGAAATGTTTTCATACATAAATGCAAAAAGAAAATTTAATAACAATACGTTGCCAGAAAAATGCGACGTGTTTGGCTTTGGTTGTTGTGACGTCAAGATTCGTAATATTATTCAAAACAAATTTAAGTGGCCAGAAACAAATAAACGTGAATCGTGACGTATTAGGGGTATGGCCAATAGAATGACTGTTTTTGCAGGAATCCAAGATTACAAATTTAAAAATATTATTTATGCTACTAATAATTGGCAAAAAAATTTTTTTTTTTCTGGATAGTATTGTATTTTATACACCTTCATTACTTTGAAAATATAAATAAATAAAAAGCTGATATCCCCCTATTACGGCATTCAGAAAGTTTTTTAGTGTGCATCTGTTATTTACTTTTGATAAAAACAGGATAAAACTTTGGTGTACTCCTGACATATTTTTTTTATTCACGTGTGGGTTTTTCTAAAATAGTTCATCGATCATACCTTTTGATTACTCACAGAAGAAATTAACTTAGCAAAACAATTTTTTTTCTCTACAGTATTTCATAGCCCTTTATTACTTTAAAAACGTTTTTTAAAAAAAATATTTTTCTCTATTGGTTGCCGATAAGAGAATGATGATAATACGCAATCCCTGTAATATTATTTTCAATTCACATTGATATAAAATTAACTGATTTATCAACTAATTTCATAGAGAACAAAATATCAAAGTAATTGAAAAAATATTAATTCTAAACGTTGACATATGATTTTTTATGTCCTTGATAAAAAACCAGCTACTCATATTTATTTAAAATAACACATGGGCGTGTAAACTAATATTAATATATCACAACACTTTTTTTACCAATAATTAAATTCACCTAAAACTTTTCCACGGCCTTTCTTAATCTGACACAATAAAGTTTTTCTTTTAATCAGAAAATTTCATTTGAAGCCCACACGTGAAGAATTTTCTGAAACAAAAAAAAACAAATTCATTATTAAAATTAATTAAACGTCCTTAATTTTACTGTCAAATATTTTATTTGAAGTTCATAAATATATATTTATTAAAAGACAAAGTTTTGTTATGATTTCTAAAAGAGTAACACATGTTTCGTTATCATACAAGAAAATGGTACCAAATTCTACCATAACCTAAAATTATTTTATTGTAAAGGGATAAAAATGAAAATGGATATTTTTATCAATATGAAATTGAATCTTAACAAATTTAAACGCATTTATTTTACATTTTCGACATTTCGTTTAAAAAAAAAAATTGCATTTGTCGTCCTCGTGGTGTAATGGTCACTGCGTTTGCCTACCATGCAAGAGGTCTCGGGTTCGACTTCTGACATGGTTGATATGAAAAATTTATTTAAATGGATGTTTTTACACTATAATATCTCATTGTCCCTGGACTGATATCTGAAGCGTAAGACTGATCATCTTGTCTTTAAGTAACAAAAATGATCAAGATACGCTGCGATTGGTAAACCGATGCAGTGCCCTATGCACCATTAGGTGCGGAAAGGGAATGATGGTGATGATGAAGTTGTAAACCTATTTTTTTGATTTTTTTATTTAAATTATTTATTGACAATTCTTGATGGAATTCCATTGTAATGATGTAATAACTTTTATTTACATGTAAGTTTTTAATTTTAAAATACTTGGTACACTTTCACTTGTTTATTGGACTAATTAGCGCTTTCACCCTCTAACGGGCATCTTCAGGCTGGTGATTATTATACAGTGTAAGGATTATTTATATTAAACTAAATATTATCTTAAGTGTAGGTACATTTAAAAATTGCGTATTGTATCTTTATAAACTTATATTTAAATGTACCTACACTTAAGATAATATTTAGTTTTATGTAATAATCCTTACACTGTATAATATTTACTAGTCTGAAAATGCCCATTAGAGGGTGAAAACGCTTATTGGTCAAATAAATAAGTGAAAGTGTACCAAGTATTTTTAAATTAATAACTTATATGTAAATATAAGTTATTACATCATTACTATTATTTTTCATTTAAATTGTACATAGGGTTTAATTTTGAATATAATTACTATTGATTTGAATTGTTTAAGTATCATTCAATAAATGAACATATATACAAAAAAAAGTCTGCACAAACATGGCAAATTCCTAGCTAATCGGGACCTGCAACAAAGGATCTGTCTACATTGTAAAAACAGTTAAATAAATAGGTTGATAGTAAAAATACATAAAAAACAGGTTATTCAATATAATAAGAAAAAAATATATACATTCTTAGATACATGCATACACATATAAAATATGTTCCTAGCTGCCATTTATTTAGGACGGCATGTAAAAGAGATAAAGATTAAAAATGAAAATGGGAGTTTTTTAATAGTAGAAAGTATACACGATACCATCCATTGATTGTACTTTTTCAAACGAGAATAACAGAGATAGGAGTATTAAAGATTACATTCTTAGCGCGGTTTAATGTCTAAATTACATTAAGCTTATCTGCCTCATCTTGTTATGTCTAAACATATCAAAACTACCATCCGAAATAAATTAAGAGGGAAGTCTAAGAAACATTTTTTTTCACATCGAACTTTACAATACTCTACCTAATGTTGATCTGTTTTTTTTAAGTTGCTCTTACTGTGGGTGGAATAATTTATCTAAGTAGAGACATAACAAGAATACAAAGACAACAAAATAAAATTCTTAAACTAACATACAACCTACTCTTCCTGACCTCTCCGACTGAACTGTACAAATAAAAAACACCAGTTTGACATAAACTACTTGACTAAAATTGAGACCTTAAAAATTGTGCACAAAATAACACTGGGAAACATACAAGACGACGAAACAATATTAGTCAAAAATGCTGACATACACAAATATAACACCAGACAACAACAACACTATCATATTGAAAAAGCAAAGACAAACACAGGACAGTCAAAAATACTACATAATGGACTTAAACACTACAACGACCTACCTTACTACTTGAAAACTTTTACTGGAGACAAATTTAAAATCAATCTGAAAAAGCACATGATGACTGAACTAACTAAACTAGACGAGACATAAAATGACTAGACAATATTAAATTTCTAATGTAACCCTAAAGGGTTTTTTAAAATTGTAAATAAATAAAAAAAAATTTTTTAAAAAAGATGCTTATTTTTAGTCATTTGAAAATACCCATACACGGCAAAATAATAATTGTCCTATTATTATTTTTAATCAAAAATAAAAACAAACGAAATTGGTAGACTCAAATTAATGTTTGCAATATGTATTGAAATGTATTTTTACTAATTTAATAATATTCTATTTGTGTTATTTACTGACATTTTTTTTATGGAAGTCAATAATTGTTATACCTAGAATAACTTTTATATGAAAATAAGTTCTAACTTAAAAATACTTGGTACAATTCCACTTATTCTTTTGATCAATTAGCACGTTTACCTTTTAACTGGCATCCACAGACTGGTTAATATTATACAACGTTATAGTATGTAAATAGTACTCGGCAGGATTTTTTTAAATATATACATTTTTGTACAGAAAATTGAATTTTACATTATAGACAATCGAAGATAACCAGTCTGAAAGGATGTAGTAACTTGGTTTAATCAAATTAATAAAAATTATGATTACTTTATGTATTGAAAAATTACGATTAACTATAGTTAATTTTTTTAACAATATTTAAAAAACAATATTCTAAGTTTGCCCAAGACAAAGACTCGATTTCACCCATTAGGGAGCTATCAAGAATAACGTATTACAACAGGGGTAAGGAACATTTTTTAAAAAAGAATATCGTCTAGACATTAACAGGACTTTACCCAATTTCTGAAATTTACCATTCTGTCTAGGTTTTTTTATTTTGTATTTTATGTTAATTAAAAGAAAAAATTAAGCAAAAGAAAACAATTTTGAATACTTTGGTAACAAGTCTGTCGTAGCAAATAAGTGTCTATCGCAAGAGGCTAAATTAGCAGTTCATAATGGAGTTCTGGTACCAACCCTAATGTATGGAAGCGAAGCATGGAGTTGGAAAAAAAGGGACGAAAGTAGACTGAATGCTGTTGAAATGCGATCCCTCAGGCGAATGTGCGGAAAAACAATGTATGATAGGTGCCCTAATGTCGAAATTAGAGCAGAATGCAAGGCTGAGTTAAGCATTATCGACAAAATTAAGAAAGGTCTTTTGCGATGGTTCGGTCATGTGGAGCGAATGAATGATGAAAGAACGGCTAAAAAGATTTATGATGCGAATGTGTCTGGTTGTAGAAGTCGAGGAAGGCCGAGAAAGACATGGCATGATCAAGTACAACAAATTCTTGAAAGTGGTCATGTGAAAAGTCGGAATAATCGACGTGCGTGCATGAGAAGATGTATGAATGTGAAGGAAGCAAAGGAAGTGTGCCAGGACAGAGTGGTGTGGCGTTCTATCCTCTCTGCCTACCCCTCCGGGGAAATGGCGTGATGGTTAGTTAGTTAGTTAGTTAGTTAGTTGGTAACAAATTCAAGGACGGTAAGCAAGAAAGATTTAATAACAACAATGTGTTGAATATGTCCTATGTTTGTCTATAAACATTTGGACATACTCAAAACATTGTTTTTAAACTAACTGGTATAAGAAGAAGCATAAAAAAAAACAATTGTTTTCGGGCGTTCCCAGCAGGTGAATTGGTTCAGCCAGATAAATTTCACCCACGTGATAAAAGTTTTAGCTCTATTACTTCACAAAATTCAACAGATGAAAGAGTTCAGGAAATGTGGATGTTTGAACATAAACAAATGGTGAACGTTACGCAGTGTGTAAAGTGACCACTTAAACCGTGGCCGTTAATGATAGTACAAAAACTAATAACTAAAATTTCGCTCAATAAGAATAAAACATATCCCTCCATCCAATTATACCAAAAGGCGAAACTTTTGAATGTAAGACAGAAATATTGTGTGCAATGTCTAAAATATGTTGTAAATTGTCAGCACTTGTTCCCTCAAAATTCAAACCGCCATTATAAAAAGAAATCAAGTGTTGGCTATTCCATTTTGTACCACAACACTAGAACAGTGGCATGCAAATGCTCTTGCCCCTAAACTTTATAACTCCTAGTTTGAAGACTCAACGAAAAATGACCATTTAAGCCTCTCTTCTTCTACTGATTTATTTATAAACTGGATCAAAAATATAAATGTTAATGCTTCCTTTTCCAGGTAAACTTCTTCTTTGCTTTCGTATGTATTCTTTATTAAATTAATTATCTAACTTCAATATAATAGTTTTCACTCTTCATCTATTTTTTTTTATTTCGCATCCACACCATAGATTTAATAATGTATTCTAGATTAAGTATACCCACGCACAGGCTATGCCTGTGTGGGTTTTTTTGTTCATATAAATAAATAAAGTTACATATATTATTGTATAAAAAATGTTACAAATATAAACAAAAAATGAAAATCAAATGAATAAATGAACCAGCCAATGACAGGTCATAAGCTATGCAAAAGCCTTAACTTCCATATCCCCTTCTCAAAAATGTTTTCCCTCTCTGTTGCAAATAATATCAATAATTATACTTCAAAAAGGCATTAACAAATTTTAGCATGCTTGTATTTATGTATTATTGTGAGTACAGCTATTAAAATTAAATTAAATCTTCTTTAACACATAAAGTGTCCATACGGCTCGACTGTGCAATCATCTTGCATCCACTATCAAAGATGTCACTACAGTATCTCCGTTTAAATCGCGTCTGAAGAAATATCTCCTTTCTCTTCCTTAATCTCTCCTCCTTTCCTCTTTCCTCTTTATTCCTTTTTCCAACTGAGTAATAGTTTTGATTTGAGGAATATGAACTAGTCACTTAAATTATATAAATAAAACATTTATTATTTTGGTTGGTTGGAAGAAATTGCCATTTGGTAATAAGCCCGACAATGTACAATTTACATTGTTAATTTACAAAAAGTTTTAAAGAAAACCCTGCATTTAATACTTAATTTTTTCTTTTTTGTGAATTACATATTATATATTGTTTTGATTGTTTTTTTCAACATTTAAAAATAAAGGTTTTTCTTTCTAAATTGGTATAATTATAATTTGTTTTTTTTTTGTTCAATGTATTTATGATTTTTTTTAAATTATTTTTTATTTATTGTTATTAATGCAGAAAACATACAGTCATACATACAAAGTATTAAAAACAATGATTTTCAAACATAAAAAGACCAATTAAGTTTTCATTAATTTGGTAAAAGATGTAAACATTAAGTGTGACAAAAAAAAACTTGAGTGAGAAAACAATAGTTAAACAATTAACATTTACGTTTTCCATGAAGGTTATTATTGGTAACAAATGAAAATACCGAATGCACACCTCGAGCCATCCATGCACACATACATATATTATATGAACGCATATGCACACACATGCATACGCACATCTACATGCATCTACATATAAAACATACACGAACACATACATAGCATAAACCATTCAGCAACTATCGCAAACATTCAACTCCATGAAGAATTTTTTAATACAAATGCAACGCGCAGTTAAAAATATCTACATTAATACTGAGTCTAATATAATTTCTATAGGTTCGTCTAAATAATGAATTTGAGGTAAAATTGTTTTTACAAGTTAGTATTTTAAAAAAGGAATTTAATATGTTATAGCAAAGAGGACAACAAAAGATTAGATAAACCTACCTGTTTTTATTTAAAATTATATTTATAACATTTTAATTTTTATATGCCTATCAATGATTTATTTTTTGCACAATATGTTAGCGTGTTCATTACATGAAACCACTGTATATGTGTACATATAAACTTTTTATGCTTTTTTTTCCGTTTGTCTACTGAATATTATATTTTTTTTATTTCTAGACTGTACATGTATTTTTTGCACGGTAAAAGGCAATGCGTGCCGTGTATATTAATTAATAAATAAATAAATAATGAATATTTGGTTTCAATTTGCAAAGTGCATGTTAATTTAATAAATTAGCTCGATTACGGTTGTAGTCATTAGTAGAATTACATAATAAAATGTTATTCAGTTAAACAAGAACTTGTATCAGCGGAGAATTTATTTCACAAATCCAAACTATTCAGCTTTAACATTAATAAAAATGTTGGATAACAGTATTTTATGGAGGTCTGTTGTGGCACTACATAAGTAAATTATTTAATAAGGTAAATCTCGGACTTGATTCCCGGCAATATTTATATAAAATAATTATTTCAAATGGTTTCACACTACAATTTCACAGAATTCTGAGTCCGGGTGGAATGAATAACAGTTCTTTTTGTGAAATAGAACCAGAATAGGAATATACCACGTTTTTTTTACATTTTTAAAGTAATAAAAGTCTATAAAATGCTGTCTAGTTAAAAAACAAAAATTTGCTAATTTTAGTAACATAAAAAATATATTTTAATTTGTAATTTTGAATTCCCGCAAAAACGGTCATTCCATTAGCCACGATTCATGTTTATTTGTTCCTGCCCATACAAATTTGTTTAGAATATTATCACGAATCTTGACGTCACAACTGCCAAGGCTAAATATGTTGCGTTTTTCTAACAACGTATTTCATTAAATTTATTCTTAACATTTATGTATGAAAATATTTCTTCACAGCATTCATGTTGATTTTGAAAATACAATTAATTATTCTATTTTATATATTTTTATCGGTATTCGTAGTATGTGATATTTCACTATTCTGGACAAGATTTTTTGACTCTCACTCAAAAATCCTGAAAAATAAAATTTAGAAGAAATAATTCGGCTTAGCGGTATCAAGCTTGTGGTCCAGTTTAACTCACGGATAGTCAATAAATGTTCTAATGATACCTGAGTACCGGGTTCGACTTCAAGGTAGTCGACATTAAATATATATCTGCAAGGGTGATTCGTTAACTCTTATGTGGCTGTGGTGTAACGCTAAACTACATAAGATACAAGACTTGAAATATCTATCTTATTTTTTTAATTATGAAATTGTATTTTTTGTGATCTTCAGATGGACATTTTCACACCGGATTTGAAAATTAAAATTTGAACTTAAATGCAGGATTTAAATGGAAAAAAAATCCTCTCTCTGCGAGGAATAATTATATGAATCAAAATTATGCCAATACAACAATAAATATGTTTAACTTTGTAAGAAAGAGCACGATAATAGAACTTAATGCAAGGAAGACAGAGACGCTGTTCTGTGGCTGGTGTTTGGATGAAAGAGGCAACAACATCCAGATAACACAACAGATACATGTACCATGCACAAGACAGGGAAAATATTACTGTGTGTTTTTCTCATTCGTTCAAATCAGTCGGTTATTGGCAGCGCGCGGAAGTGTGCGCTAGTTAAATGACCGGCATAATTATGATTTATAGTTTATTTCGCTGTAACCGGTCTAAATAATAATATTATTTTTATCGATAATAGAAAATCAATTATAAAACAGAATGTCTGTGTATTTTTTTTTCAAATGTCTGTACTTTTGCTTGATGTAACACGACGTTACCGCACCGTACCCAAAGGAGTTTTTGAGCACAGTCTAGTTAGTATCTTTCGTCTCTACTGAAATAACTCTCTATGTACATAAATAGATGATCATTTCATATGTATTATACTATTTCTTTATAGACTACACACAGGTGTTTTAACACTGTCAGAAAACTTATCAAATTAGCATATTTATAAATAAAGCAACTGGTCGTTTAAAATACCCAAAAATAACTGAAAATTGTTTCATAACATGAAAGGTAATAATGACTTTAAGATCGCGTATTTTTTAAAAATAATATTTAAATTGGCATATTTCGTCGTTTTTCTTTTGCTTGTTAACGAGTTTCGCTCCTTTTAAATTATTGTGCAGTCATTATTACGTGAAAAAAAAACATATTTATTTTTTCCACGTTACTTTAAATTAAAAACGAGTTTGTTCGCAGTATGAACAGATCGCCTGCTAACTCTTATAATTAATTCATTTTATATTTTAAGTTTCAATTACACATATACTTTTTTATATATACTAGTGGACCCGACAGACGTTGTCCTGCCCGAACGTTGACTTGCCTGCCATCAAATGGAAAAATACTTTTCATTGATAAGTAGGTATTTAGGTAGGTACTTGTTTATGGTTGAATTCCAAAACGTAAAGTAATTTATTTTCAAATATAGAATTCTTTTTGCAAATGCCAAACTCAGCTCTTCTCACCAATAGGGGTGCACTTTATACATGAATGCGAGTTTCAAAAATGTATAGAATGACAGTTAATATTATTTTAGTAATACTAAAATTCCAGCAAAAATAAATAAATGGGAAGAAATTATAAGGAATGAAAGAAAAGATCCATGAAAAGCAAATGATGTTTGTAAACATTCAAAAACAAACTTTTTTATACACAAATAAACAACATCCTTCCTATTTTTTGCAAATGCATTATCCTCGAATGCAACCCTGGTAGATCAATTAATAAAACATTTATGCTCCTAACTTCTTTTTTATATATTCGATTAAAAAAATTAATATCTACGAACACGTGCAGCGCAAAGGTCTATATTTCTCTGAAAACCACACGTAAATCGGTTAAGCTGTTTAGAAGTTCAGTGACATCACACGTACAAAAGAATTTTATATATATGACATTTTAATGTTTAAAAAAAGTAAATACTTTGCCGGACGTATTGCAAAAAGCAAGATATTCTCGTCAATAAAAAAAACAAGCGGGGTCAAAAAAAAAATTTCGACAAAATTAGCAATTCAAAAAGTGTATCAGAACTACATTTTATTTTATTTATATTTTTATTTACAAGACAGTTGTATTTTAATAGGCAAATAAGGCATGCACTTATAAATATTTAAAGATTTTGTTAAGCACGGCTGTACGGAAAGAGCTAATATAGATTCGATGAATGTTTGCAGGACAAAACAGTTTGGCAATAGATTCGTGTTTATTGATATTGGTTTGTTGATTTGAATTTATTAGTTTGTTGAATTTTATTAACTAATTGTTGAATTGTAGTATACAGTTTTAATTGATTAACGTTTATCTGTGGTTCAATGAATCCTACGTAAATAATGTATATGCCCTTAAGGCTATTTCTTCCGACCTATGTTTTAAGTATTGACTATTGATTTATTTTTGGTTTTATTTTAAAACAATTGAGGCTATTAGAAGCTAACTTAGAAATCTCCATTGAAAAAGTTACTGAGATATTTGCGAAAAACTTTGGAAAAAGAATTGTGAGAATTCTAATTATGCTTCACCAACTCAATGGAGAATGCTTAGTTTGCGGTGTCAAGTAGTACAATTCAAATCTGTGATTGCAATATTTAGAGATGGTTTTAAATTACACTTTTATTTAGGTAGGTAGATATTTATTGTATATATATATATAAGACGAGTGATACTTTAATCCACAAATTTGGAATATCCAGTGACCGATTTTATCGCTTTCGCGACATCTTCGAGACTGGTATCTTTATTAAGGAGTTCAATGTAGTTATACAAAACAGAGGTAAGGATAGATAATTGAAAATTATATTTATTTATTTATTTAATTTTAAAATACGCCCAAGGGGCATTTACAAAAAATATACAGGTAAGTACAAACATAGTAAGTAATAATTTAAAAGATAAACAACGCTTTTTTGTATACATGTAGAAACAATAAAAAGCATTTTGCCATGAAAATAACTTTATTTAATTTATTTTCATATAATTTTTAATTATCTATCCTTTTCTCTGTTTTGTATAACTACATTGAACTCCTTAATAAAGATACCAGTCTCGAAGATGTCGCGAAAGCGATGAAACCGGTCACTGGATATTCCAAATTTGTGGATTAAAGTATCACTCGTCTTTTATTTATATAATAAATAACAATTAACTTCCAACAAGAATTTTCACTTACAAACTTAAATGTTGTAGGTAGATGTTTATATGTCGTTTATTTTGTCATCAATAAATCATTTTACGTTTTTGGTGGAGATTTTTAAGTTTGCTTCTGATACCCCTCACATGTGGGTTCTCGGCAACACCTTCTCTTACCGCTTCAACTAGTTCATTGGAACGTCTTGAGCGTTGATGAACGGCATGTGGACGATCTTTCACAGTCCCGCGCTTAAGAAAATATAACCCCAAACGACGAGTAGTTTTGTCAGACGGTGCTTGTTGGCCACGATATTTTCGCGTTTGCTTCTAATACCCTTAATTATTTTGTTCGTTCAATTTTTTCTTCCTTTAGATGTGTTGCTTAATTCTGTACCTGGGGTGGGTGCTATAGTAATTGGACATGCTGTAGTTATTGGACTCTCTAAATCTAATGGTCAAAAAAAAGTAAACCTAAGAATTTACCTACACCCATAGTTTAGACCCATTAGTTTCTTTGTAGACGTCGCTCAGTACCCAACTCCCGATTTGAATTGCTGAATTAAAACGAAGTTAGAAATACTGCTGGAATCTTAAAGAAACAGTGTGGGATCACATTTTATGTGTAAGTAGCAAATTAATGTGTTAGTAGTAAATGCATTACTTAAACATTGAATTATTTTTCCATCTGTCAGATTGTCAAAGAAAACCAAGTGTACATTTTGTTAGTGTTGCCAGTTTGGTCAAATTTGTTACGCTACTTAGCTCATCTAATGAGAGAACTAATGAAAATTGGACCACTCGGATTAAACAACGCCGTGGTGGACATTTGACTGACATTATCTTTAAAGCATCATATATTATTTAACTTGACGAAAAAATATCCGTTTTATGTAGAATAAAATTTGTTTTTTTTAAGTTCAAAGTTCATAAATTAAATAACTCTTTTTAAATGATCTACTATGTTGGGTCAATCACTGTTTTCGCGGGTAAAATAAAATTTTAGAGAAATTAACGAATGGTTGTTTTTTTTAAATATAATTTTATTACATTTTTTGTGTTATGATTATATTTTTCGCGATTTGGCAACATTACGCTGCGACTTCACGCATGTGCGCGGCGAAAGTGGGGCAAAGTTGGGGTTATTTTGGACACAGTCCGATGTATTCAAATATGATTTTACGCTCTTTCTGGACTATTCTTTATTCTATGCCTCCACCATAAAATAAGACAGTTTTTTTGCTTGTTTTTTTTCTTGAAATAAACGATTAACATTTATTTATTTTAGATCATTAGATTTAGGATTGGATACTGTAGCATGTTCAATTTAGTTTTTTAAGTACGCATGATTATGCTGGTAAAAAATAAATAAATAAAAAGGCCAAAGTACGTCAAATTTCTGACATTTATTTTCTTCTTTGGTGGTAGGTACCGTAATACTTGATACAAAACAAGCCTGCACATATTTCGGTGACAACTCCTGACACATATTCTAACAATAATATTGTCATCTAATGTTCTAATAGAGCCAGTAAACATGGCGACACTTCTATTTACTCTCGGCCAATTGACACGTGAGTAATCAAAGGATTAGCGACGCCATCTTGTCCGTGTTAATTGTTTCTAACACTAGTGCCTCTGGCGGTGAAAAACGGAACTTAATAATAATAACGGAATGTTGCACAATTCACAAACTTTTCGTCTGTTTTGTGTACATAATGGCTAAAAAAATTATGTTGGAATCTTACACATAAGCGAAATATCACTGTAGTTCCCTTTCCGCACATACTGGTGCCTAAGGCACCACATTGGTAAACCGACCGCAGCGTATCTTGATCATTTTTATTACGTGAAGGGGAGATGAGTTTTACGCTTTAAGTGCCACTCCAGGGACTAAGAAATATTCAAATGTAAAAACGCTTTTTTTAAATAAATACTTTATGTCAATCGTGTTGGGAATCGAACCCGAGACCGCATGCATGGTAGGCAATTGCGTTGACCGTTAGAGATTATAATAATAAACCTAATGTATTTAACTACGTTAATGATGGTGAACGGAAATTTATATTTGTTAGGTTTATTTATTTATTTATTCACGGATATTACAAATTAAGTCAATTTAACGATGGTCAATACATTTCTTCATAATATCGCAACTTTAGGACAAAAGCGACTCAACTAAAAAGAAAACAGCTTTTTGAGAAATTGCAAAAGATGAATGTAAATTGTGACACCTTCGTATTCTTTCGTCGATTGTTTCATATTTTTCGAAGTAAGCACCAAATTTTTAGTTAAAAATCATACCGAAGGCTTTCAGCTATGCACTTATGAAAAAAAAAAGCGTAGTAAAAATAATAATCGAGTTCGTTTTCCGACATGGTATGTATGAAATATTTATCTAAATAGGGTGTTTTCTCACCAGAATATTTCATAGTCCCTGGACTGGTACCTGAAGCGTAAGACTGATCATCTAACCGCCATGTAACAAAAATGATTAAGATACACTGCGATTGGTGTACCAATGCAATGCCCTATGCACCATTAGATGCGGGAAGGAAATAATGATAATATAAAAAAAACATTTTTTTGTTTACTATGAATTATATTTGAAGTGTTTTTTTATATTCAACATATATTTTTTTTCAATCTCCGCTTTATTTTCAATCTCAAAAAGTATGACCATGTTTTATTACCCTTTCGTTCCGAAATCAAGTGGCTTTGTTTTTGCGCATAAACTTTCAATCTCGTTTACATGTTTATAATATTCTTCACAATCCTTGCGCTCCAAAATGTCTTGCTGAGAATTTCATTTACCTTTCTGATCATGGTCTTTTGCTTCGCTCTTCTCAGGAGAGAACACTTTCCATTCCTCGACAAAGCACATCATTTTTCAGCTATTGCTTTTCCGTTCAAGGTTGTAGATTGCTTTTAGGAATAAGTCCGCAAAAGTACTTATTCTATGTACTCGAAAATATAAAAATAAATGAAAATTGTGAGGTCAAAAGCACTGCGTGCCGTATTAATAAATAAATAATGGTAGTAAGTTAACGACACAAATTAAAATTAATTAGACAGTTAATTCATGTACATACACTTAAATTAATTTATGCAGAGAAATGTTGCAATTTCTGTAGAATACTGTCATAATTAATCTTTAATATTCCAGTTTGAGAAATCGTTATGAAACTGCGATAGACATTAATAAAAAATATTATCATATCTTAAATAACTATGAGATTAATTTTATATTTACCGGAGATAAATAATGTTTCGACGTTATTACTCTAAGTTTTGACAGATATATCAACAGAGGTCGAAAAGCTATTTGAAAAGGAAATATGGATATCTTTATTTATGTTTATCACTTTATTTTATTTTATTTATTTAGAATACAAACATACGTAAAGGTTAAATCTTTATGCTTAGAAATTATTAAATTTACATTTATTTTTACGTAAACGGCATTAATTTCCTTTAACATCTCTGACGTTCTGAGCAGTAATTTGGTTTTTCTATTTAGTTTTTTTATTTATTTTTTCTACTTGGTTTTTCGTATTTTTTTATTTTCTCTCTATCTATCCTCGCCTCTTTGTATACACCATGATCGGTCTGACACACATTTTGTATATCCGAATTATGTTTCCAATAATCATGTGTTCATTGTACTATACGACATTTCTTAGGCATCCAGATGTTTTCTAACTGAGATGGATATGTTCTCATCATCACTATGGCTGCATAATCTGCATGGCATGTGATATTAATGACCTTATCTCCCTTAGTAGATTCACTACTTTTTTTTATTCTTAAAACCGTTTTTTTATATATTTATTATGCTTGTGTAAGAAAAGGTTTTTAGCGTATAAATGGTTGTGCAATATTTAGTTATAAAGGTGCTAAACTTTCTTTGTTTCTTTGTTGTTCTCAATATGTGTTATTTTTTAAATGTTAATATTATTTTTGTCCCGAATTGAGTTGTTGTAACTCCTGGAAATGTTATTCAACGTATTATACTTGTAAATTACTTTGTACTATATGATTTATAAATAAAATAAAAAAACATATATACTGAACATAAATATGAAAAAAATATATATGCATATAAATATATATATAAATACATAACGAAAAATTATAAAATTGCATAACTATAACAATATTAACAAGTAGGTAAATACACAAAAGTAACCAAAAATATTAAATATGAAAAAGCAAAAAAGAAAAACATTCTTTAACATAAAGAAATGTTTAAGAATTATATTGCGCGAGAAAAAAAATCTGACTCGTTTTATAACTATTAAGTCCAGAACCAAATACATCAGCCTTGTCTGATTACCATATTTGTGGAGCCTAGGTATAGGCGAGTGCATGTGATAGTTGGTCCTAGAACTTGCAGAACAAAAAGGAGATCTGTGGCTGGTATGTCGACCAAGAACACGAAAACACACCAACCCCGGCAAATCTGAACAACCAATGCATGAACTGATCACTTAAAAGGTAGTATTAGGTCAATTAGGATTCTTCTATCTTTTTTTGTTTGTTTTCTTTTTTTTGTTTTCTTTGTTTTAATGTTATAACTGTCCATTATTTATTATAGTTGCAAAAATTCATTACCATTTTTTTGTATACCCACGAACATTTTTACTATTAGTATGTATTTCTTTGCTATGTAATTATGTTTTTTTAATACTCTTTTTTATCACTTATGTTTATTATAAAAAAACAAAAAAAAAATAATAAAAAAAATAACAAATAAAAGAATATTTTTTTTTTTTTTTTGGTTTTAAAAGATTTGCTTAAGATTATAACTAAATAAAGCAGTAGAAATATGTAGTTTAAAATTAAAAAAATATTTTCATATTTGAATATATAAATAGTAGGGAATGCCATCCAATAACACGCATTCACTTAACTGTAATAAAAAAACAATGGTTTAAGCAACATAAAAAATAAAATTATGGCAATTGAAACATGTTATTCATATATTTAAAAAAAACAAAATAGGGACAAAACAAGAATATAGTGGGAAGAAAAGGGAGGAAAGAGTAGTGATGAAGAGTAGAGATGAATGAAGGAAAGTAGGAATGTAATATTGGATATGATTTGATGACGATAAATAAAGAGGAAAAAAAGACAAACTGTTAGGTACTTTCGGGTAAAAATGCACAAGTCACCGCATTGGTACTGCAATTGCAGCGTTTCTAAATTATTTTTGTTACATAGGTGATCAGTTTTACGCTCTGGGTACTAGTCGAGGAACAATGAAATACTGCAGTGTAGAACTACCATTTAAACAAATATTTTACGTCCACCCTACCAGGAATAAAACCTAGAACACCAATCATGGTAGGCGAAAGCACCAACCACTACGCAACGAGGCAGACTTGTCTCCTAATTATTATTACCTGAGAACAGCCATCGAGTCGAAAACAACAGTCAAGGGTTTTGATTATATTATACACACAACTGTATTTTTTATCGGCCCGGACACAAATTACTTTATATCACCTTTTTATCGTTTCTACATCTAGACCCAGTGGTGCATAGGACATCGTATTGGTACTCCAACTGCAGAATATCTGCATCTTTTTGTTACTTGGAAAGTAATGATGAAGTTCAGTGGTTTTTTATATTTTTTTATTTATAAATAGACAATTGTACTAAGCCATTTTTTATTTTTATATATCGTATTATCAGCACAATGACTTTTTTAAGTTTTGTGTTTTTGAAACAACTCCGCGTGTGACGTCAAAGGTTCTCTTCCATTCATTCTCGATCTGTAACTAATTCATTTCGTTAATTCATTCGTGTCGTATAAGAGGGAACGAGAGCGAAATATGGTTTTGATTTCGTTAGAATGAGATGGATATATCATGACGAACGAACAAACTTACGAAACAAAATTGTGACAAAATAAGCCTGCAGTTCTGCCATTGGTCCATTGACGGCAAGCAACCCGGAAATCTTCCATTACTCTTTTATCATTGGTTGATTCATGTGAACCAGTGACGTCGTTCGAAGCAGTTTGTTTTTATTAAAAAAAAAAAAAATTGTACATTTCCGGGAAACTGCCGTACAATTAAATGCTCCAATTTTTACCACGCCCAAGAAAATATTTATAATTCCCCGTTGCAGTGACGAGCCAACTTATATATTTCACGTCCATCTGACAGGAATCTAACCAAAGACCTCAAGAATGGAAGGCATAAGCGCACACAAATTATTTTTTTCTCATCCACAGTAATTTACATTTAAAAAAAAAAACATGTACACGATACAATTATCTGAATAAAACAGGCTTATTTTATTGTATTATACGCCCATTCAAGAATAAATATCGATTAAAATTAATTTATGGCTCTCTACGCCATAACGCTGAAATTAATTGCGGTACAAAAAAGTGGATTGAAAAAAAAACTTATTTAAATAAAATAACAATTACAATTCGCATATTTAACCATTTGGTTGTTTAATTACTAAATACAATATTGTTTATTTGAGTTCTATGAATATTCAAAGAACACCTTGTTTAATATTAATAATTTCTTATTTGTTTTATAAAACTTATGGTACAGAATGTTTAAATAGGTAAATCAGTGTTGTGGGTAAATTGGTTTTAAAAAATGTTTTCTTATGCGTGGTAAAAATTAAAGCATTTAATTGTACGGCAAAGTTTCTTGAAAATGGATGAAAAAAAAATTTTTTTTTTTTTTTTAACACATTACAGTAAATACGAAGAACACTGTAGTAGAACATGTGTGTAAAAAAATTTATTCAGATGAATCTAACCCGCATCAGTAAACGTTACTGCTCTTTAACTTTACAAGCATCAACAGATGGAAGAATTTAAGGAATATAGATGCAGAATAACGAATGTTAAACAGTGTGCAAAGTGGCCAGTTAAATCCGGCAATGCCAGGTCATAAGCCCTTTAGATGCCTAGACTTCAACATTACCTTGTATGAGATGTTCTTTATCTGTGTTATAAAAAAGATGGTCTTGGGAATTAAGTCATTATATTTTTAATCTTTATTTTCTATTGAATAAGTTTTGTAACTTGAATTTTAAAAATAAAACTATTATTTTATTGGTTGGTTGGAAGAAATTGCCATTTGGAAATAAGCCCGCCAATGTACAAATAAATGTACAAAGAGTTAAATAAAATATAAAATAAAATATATGAAATATATAATAATGATGTAATAACTTGCATTTAAATATAAGTTACTAATTAAAAATAATTTACACACTTTCACTTATTTGTTTGACCAATTAGCGTTTTTACCCTATGATGGGCATCTTCATACTGGTGAATATTATATGGTGTAAGGATAATTTATATAAAACTAAATATTATCTCCAGTGTAGATACATTTAAAAATAAGTTGAAAGAGATACGAAACGCAATATTTCAATGGAACAGAGTGGGACAAATTATTGAAACATGTGTTGGTGGTGTACTGTAAGAGAGGATTCTATTAAATTAAAACATTAATTTTTTTATAGCCCTGTAGATGCCTTGACTTCTATATTACCTTCTCTTAAATGTTCTTCATCTATGTTGTAATGTGTTAAATTTATTGTTTTATTACAATTTACAGGGTCCAACTAAGGAGACTAATAAGGGTGAGTTTTTGAATTCTGTCTGCTGATTTATTAAAATTCTATTGCTATTATTTTTTATCCAATTTATTTATAAAATTTCTAATCTATCTAACTTTCGACCTATACGTCCTACCAAATAAACAAGTGGAAGTGTACCAAGTATTTTTAACCAGTAACTTTTATGTAAATTTTACTTATTACATCATTACAATGGAATTCCTTCAAGAATTGTCAATAAATAATTTAAATCTGTAAAAATATGTTAAAACCAACAGTTTATTCACGTTCTTGTCTAGAAAATTTCGATAAACACAAAATATTGTTGAAAAGTTATTTTAAAAAGGCTGCTTTGAACGGCGTCACAAGTTTTTTTTCGAATCAACCAATGACAGGGTGTTGTGATAGATTTCCGTTATACAAGAAGCCAATTCATCATATATCAGAACTCATCGAAGGGAACTTATGACGTCATACGAGGAGTAATTTAAAAATTACAAAACCGTAAACAATCGTAGCGCTGGTAATACGATACATAAAAACTTTTTTTTTATTTTGTCTAGGTTTGATAGTCTATTAAAATTGAAAAAAAATAAAAATAACTACTGGACTTCGTCATTGAAAACTTTTACTGTAGAATTAAAAAATATGATGTCAATGTTTTAAATCTTGTGTGGCTGTGATGTCACACTAGTCGACATAGGACACAAGACTTGGTATATCTCTCTTATTTTTTAAAATGATGAATTATCTTTTTTTGTAATCTTCAAATGAACATTTTCACACCCGATTTAGAAAGTAAAATTTGTAAAACTATGGTAAATGTTAATACAAAAAAAATGTTTCCTTTCTACACGAAGAATGATTGTCCGCTAATTCATCAACACATCTATACAGATACCTTATACAAGAGAAAGCAGAAGATAGAAGTCATAATAACGAAGACAGAGACGCTGTTGTCTAAAACAGATCTAGTATTCAGTCGGTTGATGACAGTGAGGGGGGACGCACGCGCGTAACAGGAGCGGCGAATTTATAATTTTAAAGTTATGATGCTATAACAGGGCTAAATTATATGAATATTCGCATTTATTATGGAAATTAAATCAATGAATTGGTGGCCTCCGTGGTGTAGTGGTCACGACGCTTGACTCACGTACGGAAGGTTCCGGGTTCGATTCCCGGTGAGAACACAAAAATTAAAATGTGATTTTTCTCAAGCCTGGGTGTTCTGTGATGTAATTCACCACTGTAATTGGGCCTCCTGGCCTGTTGTGGTGCAAAAAAAAAAACAACGAACGGTTATTGTGGTGGATATTTCTAATTGAAAAAATATTTTTTCCTAGGTTCATTTTACGCATTTATGAAACCAACGTCGATGGACATACCTGTCTTTTGAGAGACCGTAGCAAGCCCTGAGTCGTTAACGACAACACGATCGTCGGCGTGCGCGGCAAAAAGATACAGCGTGTTTGTTATCGCGTATTCGTCGATGCGACGAAGGTGAGATGTCTACGTACATTCACGTAGACTGGACCGCTGTGCACGTGCAAACCACGAGCCCGATGCGTGATATCCCCAGCTTGACCCATTTCACACCACGAAAAATATCTAAACGGCATGATAAAATGCAATACGGTAGATCGATATTTATTGTTTTACAATTTTTTTATTTATTTAATGCCTGGCAAATGCAATAACTAGTACGCCATGAAACCGACTAATCTCCTGTCGATTTCGGGTTTTTACCTGAGAGTACTCGCTAAATTTAAATAATGATGATTTTGTTGAAATTATCATTGAAATCTCTTTTGTTAATATAAACAGCTCCCCAGGGAGTTGAATCCAGTCCTTGTCTACAAAAATTTGGACAAACTCAAAATATTATCTCTTTTATTAATTTTAAATATATTATTTGAATCGGGTTGTGGTCCCGTGGCTAGTGTTGAGAACTCACGGATTAGAGGTCCGAGGTTCAAACCCCACTCTACCCCAACTTGATTTCCATTTTCTACTAGTACCTAAGTTATTTACAACTCGTTAAAAATGGTCACCAAAATGGAAATATTCGGGTGAATTATAAGAACTCTAATATTTTTTTTAATATATATATATATTTGCAGAGGCGTTTTTATTGATATTTTTACAAAAATCATTAACTATGGAGTTTTTTTAAAAAAAAAACGAATTAAAAATATTTTAAAATCTCAACAGGTACAAACGAATCTAATAAATGGCAAGCCACTTTAATTTTACCGTGCCATTTAGATAAGGATGATACGTGTGGAATAGGCTATTCTCCGTCGGATGTCACACGGCTGGTTTGTATATTTAGAAATTCTTGTAATAATGAACAGATTTTAGGGTTAAAAACGCGAATTATTTTAATCGTAAATAAACGCAAAAAACATTATTTAAAATTTATTTTTTCACAGTTGATTCGATGGCTAAAACAAATAATTATGTTGAAAAGGTACATTTTATAAATGCATTGTAAGTATGATTTCAAGCTATTTCACTGGGTATAAACTGTTCTGAGATAGCTAGAAATGTTATTTTATATGCATTTATTAAAAATATAGCTTTAAAAGTACAGACACAAAATACGTATATGCATATTGAATATAGGTAGTTTTCAAAAAAAAATCATCTCATCATGCTACAGTAGTCGACTTTCTAATAATTATTGTTTTCATTCCATAGGGCAACGTTTTGTTCAAATAATAAGTATCAAGACTATGTATATATGCAGTGGGAAATCAATATAATTATACAAAAATAATAAAGTATATAAATATAGAATACCTTCGTCCTTTTTTATCGGGTTCAATATAATCAGTAAATTTCTTGAAATTGTATCTTTACTCATAAAAATGCAATGTGATTAAAATTGCTTTGATTAAAGTAACAAGTGGCGCTATTTGCATAAAATATAATACTTTTTAAACTATCGAAAACATTTAAAAAAACAGTTTAAACATACAATCATATTATTATTGTCACATTTCAAATATAAATCAAATAAAAGTGACGTTTACTCTCATTGGTCTAAATATATCATAAGCAATAATTTATCAAGGTGAATAAGTATAAAAACAATAGACAAAGTTCAGTGTTGATAATAGACAATAAACTATGAAGTAAACAAACAAATAATTAGATCATAGATACAATATGCTCCCACAAGAAATATTACACTTAGCTGAAAACAAATTTAAAATTGGTAAAATAGAGTGGATTTTAAAAATGGGAAGGAGCCGGTTGGAACAGTTTCTGTGCGATATAATTTTTTTTGTCAGTGTGTTGTTTTTTTATTTTAAAATGTTAGTTTTCAAATTTATTACTTTCTTTCAGTTTATACCCTTAAATGAATATTTTTTTGTAAACATTTTTTTAAGTTTCATATTTTTTTTCATTTTCATATATTTTTTCAGTTACCATATACTTATTTCATAGTTCCATATTTTTTTGTAAGATTATCATATTTTTATATATTTTTCAATTTGTTATTAATTATTTCTAAAAAATATATGCTGTATTTTAAATATTTTTTAAAAATGCTGTCTAATATCTGCCCAATATGTTTGCTTATGCATTAATTTTACTTTAATTCAACTTAACTTTTACTTGACTTTACTTTAATTTTGCTTATTTGTATATTTTTTACCTTCTTTACTGTTTTGCAAACAGATCATAATAATACCGTGTTTTACAATAAACGCCGATTTATTTGGCACTAAACTGAACTGATAGACATAGAATTAATAAAAATAAATTGTAATGAAATAATTGAATGTTAAAACAAAGTCAATATTCTGTCAATATAAAATAAAAATGTAAAAT
This sequence comes from Micrasema longulum, assembly GCF_059751315.1. NCBI lineage: Eukaryota > Metazoa > Arthropoda > Insecta > Trichoptera > Brachycentridae > Micrasema > Micrasema longulum. Next base: position 402,293 of record NW_028277801.1, read on the forward strand.
CAAAATGTGTACAAAACATGAGCCCCTGAAAAGCACTTAAATGTGCAAGATGCTGTATATGTTTTCATCCGACATGTGCTGGGACCATACTAGAAAATTACGAAAAAATTAATCAAAAATATTCCGAGCACAGTAAAAATGTGAGATTTGTAGAATAAATGATCCGCGATATATCGCGGATACAAGTGCACTTTATTTTGATGTAGATGACGACCAGTTAAAAACATCAAGCAAGGAACCTAAGAACCATATTCAAAGTACAAATTAAGATGACTAATACCATAACATACTTATCAATGGATATTTTTAAGCGCATCAAATACAAAATGACGCTGTGCAAAAGAACTGAACTGTTATGCTAAGATACCAATAATCTTTTTTCTAATTTAAGTTCTCGTGTTCCTTATATGCTTAATTTACTTAATTAACTATGATCTCTTTTACTCGAAGGTATATTTCGACGATCCTTACGTATACTATCGAATCTACATATTGCTAGGTTTACAGGAGGTATAATAAGCTATCAGATACTGTAGACTTGCCAAACTTGTAACTATCGTATTTCAAAAGAAAAATTTGAAAAAAAAACGAGTTTGGCAATAGTACATTATCTGATAGCTTCTTTTAAAAAATATCAAGGTTTGTTTGTTTTTGTTCACTCTCCTGTAAACCTCGCAAAATGCATATTTGATAGTATACGTAGGGACCGTCGATTTGTCTGCGTAGAATGTTTAAGTATAATTTTAAATATGATTTATACTAATGAGAGGTGAACTTTATAAAAATTATTTGAACAATGGCTTTTTTAATTATTATAAATGAATCAATCAGGTGTAAACTTAAATTGTGTCAGTTTTTTTTCCATATTTAAAAATTAGTCTCGAGAGCTTTTAGGTTACATATATTAATTTATTTGATTACAAGCTTTAAAATGGAATATCAAGTAGACAAAAGTAAGATTTTCGACATCGCTTTCTAATTGCGTTCAATCGAGAAAATGAAGCTGCCAAAGTTGCTCACGATATTTGCGCAGTGTACTGTGAAGATTATGAAAAATATTGATTAATTTGTAAATTTATTTTTTTATTGTGTGTTTTCTTTAACTCTTGTTCTCTTCATTTAGAAAAAATGGACGTAACATATATTAACACCCAATAATAAATATAAATAAGTATAATGATGATAAATAAGAACAACCCATGTGATTTACCCATACTATATTTTTTTTTATAATTTTTTTATTTTACTGTAACATTCAATTTATTTTACCTAAAATAAAAAAACATAGTTCAAAATCACTGAAGGAGAAAAAGGAAGGGTTATGTATTTTAATTATAATTCAAAATAAAACATATTTAGTTTTTTTTTTAAGACATCTTGTATTTATTTTTTGTTCTTCCTAAGTATGCCAATCAAAACATGCAAATTTATACGTAATAAATTATTGTTCAGAATATATCCTCGGTAAGACCTAAAGGGCGTGCCTAGACTCGTAGACGCCATCGCCAATTCAATAATTGGATTAAAATTGTCTTATGAAATCATACATATTTACGCAATAAAATATGAAATACCAGACTGTCTTACCAATGAATAATGCTTATTTATTTTATTAAGTCAGTTAAACTACGTAAAATTGATGACATTGTTTTAAAAGCTTCAAATGTCATAAACCAACAATTTTTCAGGAGAGCGTTTAATTTAATTACCGCCGTTTTACTTAGGTCTTTTTTAAAATGAAAAGAAATAAATAGATATTTCTTTACAGCACTGTATAGTGAGTATAGTGAAATATATGCAGCAAACTCCTGTGAAAACTGTCGTCAAGCAAAGGCAAAACAATTGGCTGGGCCATATACTGCGAATGTCTCCTGAGAGCCTGAACCACGCTGAACCACCTGAACACTTTACAAGGCATCGGGTTCTTGATATCTTAGACACTGTTTGTAGGCAGTCTATGCCAGAACCAGCGTTGCCAACCTCCATCATGTAGGAGACATAAAAACAAATCCCTAGATTTCAGTAGATTCATTGTCCTTTGGGCAGGGAAAGGGTATTAAAATTTCCCTGCATTTTTTCATTACGAAATTTCGCTTGACATGCAAGTGGATTTTAAAAAAATCAAAACAAATGGCAGGCCTCTTGGACTTATGGCTGACGCTTGCTTGACACACGGAGAATTCCAAATTCGATTTACAATGAGATCAAAATAACTACCGTTAATTTGTACGTTTATCATAATTTCAAGCTTAATGATAAAATGATAACTATTTATCGCTGAAATGGGTTACTAAATTTGAGCAGTAAGTAGTTACAGGTGACAGAAACATTTTATTATTATTAGGTGATCTGCTGACATTCTTTTTAATAAAATGGAAACTATGAAATAAAGAAAAATGCTACACAGTTTCTAGAACTCCACTCGTCCATGCGCTTTGTAGCTGCACGGCGATTGGTATCTAGCTTCCATATGTAAATGTTATCAACCATGAAATACTTAAATTTTGTAGCTGCAAGACGTGTTGTTATCTTACCCCCTTTTATTATGATTTTATGTTATTTTATATATATATTTTAAATTTCATTAATACACTAAATTTCTTTGTCAATTTTCAGAAATGTGTGAATTGGGGCTAGATTTCTTACAGTCCCTGCGCTCTATAGCTCCAAGACGTGCTGTCATGAAGCTCCTATCCATTTTAATTTTAATTGATCTTAATTGGAAACGAGGAACTAGAATCCTAACCGAAAATATGTTCTGTAGCTGGACAAAACGTGCTGATACATTTATTTATTGTACAGCCCCCTCGATGTGATTTTCACAGAAATGGCGCTGTATAAAATATCCAACTTTTACTATATGTGTGTAAAAAATCATCGCTCTAGTGACATAACCCATAGAAAAAACATGGGAATACGTTTGTATGAAGAAAAGTCAGACCGCGCGTTCTCTTAACTCTTGTACTAATATGAAATTCTTACTTAAGGGGATTTTTTATGGGCTTTGTTTGATTGGAGGCTTTTACATATTGATGTATAACAAATTTTGTTACTGATGTTATAACTGGAGGGCAAAATCTCAGGTTTGTTGATTATGGTCCAGTAAATCTAGACTTTGAGAGAAATGCTTTATTTCTTCCAGGAATATAAGAATTAGAGTATCATAAATATTAGATATTTTTATTCCCAAAAGAATTATTTTATTATATTTAAATAGATTTACGTACCAAGTCCATAACATATATATTTATTCATTTTAATTTGAATCTTGAAATAGGGCACACATAAACATATTCTTATGTACATACCCGTATATTTAATTTATATATTATTTAACACATGTTTCTTGACCTTTTGTTTGAATTTTGTTTTTTTTTTAATACTCATAATTTTGTTTCCCATTTTATAATATTTATTTACTGCCTTACAGAAAATGTAATTTTGCAACATTGCCTTTTTTTCTAAACGGGGGTCTTATTTAACATAATTTATTTTTGTATAATGACAAAAACAATCATACACTTAAAACTAGAAACGCAACAATGAAAATAACAAGCAAAGACATATAAGTATATTCGACAAACATTATGGGATCTTGGTTGATTATAGATATAAGGAATTTATTAAGTATTATTGATATTTTTGTAAGTTTACTTTAAAAAAGAAATGTAATGGAAAAATTGATAAAACATGATCACTTTTTTAAAAAATTCTTATTACTTACTGATTTTTGTGAAAGACTATGATTTGCAAAATAAAAACATATTTTTTTAGATTTATTTTTATTTAAGAAGGTAAACATAAACAGAAAAAAATATAAAAGGAACAATAATGAAACCCACTAAACCGCGAAACCGGCTTGTCAGCAAGTTTCTTATTTTTCCTTTACAAAGAAAAACGTTAGAGAAATTATATAAATTTTAAAAGTAATATAAATTGTATTAAGAACTAAAACCATACGTATTTTTTGCACGAAATTTATTTACAAAAAATTGAATAGATAACTGTTAACTTAAAATAATAATCAATATAACGCCTTGTTACTTATATGCCATTTATTTTTTTTTATTTTTTTTTTAAGTTTCGTAAACATTTTTTTTAAAGATCTGCCTAGGAATCTTACTGAGAATTTTAGAAATTATATAATTATGTGTTCTTTGGCCATACTTGTTTACAAACCTCAGTACTGACAAGCCTTCACTTTGTGCTAGCCTTGTATTATGTGTATGTATATGCCTTTTCTAGTAGTTACTATCAAATCGATATCTGGTAACAAATTTGAGCCATATAATAGCATTTACAGACAGGCACCCTTGCTTTTTAAAAAGGTAGGGTACCTCTTCCTTATTAATTCTAGCTGATCTATTAATTAATTTTAGAGCCGATTTTGTAAAGATTTTTTTTTTTTAATGTTGGTTTTACAAGAAAGGCCCCAACTGGTAATACCATACCTAATAGTTGATTCGGCTAGTGATTGATAAATAAGTCTTAATGTTTTTATTGGTACAAAATATTTTATTCTAAAAATGCTGTCCTTAATCTTTTACATAATTTGGTATTATGTTTATCCCATTTTAAAAAATATCAATAGTAATGCCTAAATCTACATATTCATTAACTACGCCAATTTTTTCACAGTTACATATGAGAATACCATTATGAAGACAGTTGAAACTATGAGATACTTTATTAATTTGATTTATTGCTGGTACATGAGGGTATCTGACATGCATAATTTTAGTATTTTTGCATTTATTATTAGACTCATATCATGCGACCATCTAAGCAATGAATTCTGGTCTTCTTGTAATTGACTTTCCGCAATAGATGAATTTCTGTGAGAAATTACAAGTGCCGTGTCATTGGCGTAAACATAATGTTTGGCATTCTTAAAAAAATTTGACATTGATGAGACGTTAGTAATATACAATAATGGACCCAGAATGGATCCCTGGGGTACTTTAGCCTTCGTGTATTTAAGATTGCCAAATGTTTTATTGACTTAAACTTAAACATTTCTGTTTGTCAAATAGTTTTTTAGAACATCAATCAAGTTACCATCTATACCAATGCTTTTAAGGTGTTTATCAGTATTTAGCGGTTTATTGTATCGAACGAAGGCATTAGAATTATCGATAAATAGAATTATGACATGATTCTTCTATTAAGTTCACTATTGACATAACTAGAAAACTGTTCAATAAAGATTTCAGTGCTTTTATGTTTTTGGAAGCCATATTTGGATCTAATATTTTAAATTAAAAAAATATTCGTTAATTTTTAAATGTAAAAATTAAAATTAAAATAAAATTGTTGGTGACCACTTGTGCGGACATAGCAAACGCAAACAGTAGACGATTCTTTTGTCACCTGATTTATACTCGTAGAAATACCAGTCAGTCTACTCCCCATGTAATCGTATCTGCAGCTACAGTCTACAGCACATGTGGGCAGCCCCCGGCCCGCGGGCCGGATCCGGCACGAGGAAATGTGGAGTTTTCATCATTCCGAAATTCAATCGTAAACTCAAAAAAATCAACCGCTTGTATGATTTATTGAAGAGTTTTTTTCATAATAATCAGATAAATAACTTTTGGCAACGTGCTTAAGGTGATTTTTTATGAAAATGCTTCTTAACCCTTCCGGGTCTAAATGAGGGATCTAAAGTTAAAGGCGTAGATTTTGTTAATCGTTATATTGATTTCATTGTTTGCATAATCCTATCCCATAATTTTAAAAATGTTTTTAAATTATTTTAATATTTTTCTGCCAAATTCTCTCAATTATAATTCACATTTGCCTTTGTTTGGGGCTAATGCAAACATTATAATTCACTCGCTTTATAGTTCAATAATCTTCGATACGTTGGTCAGCTCACAGTTGTGCTTCATGCTATTTGGTAATTTATTTCTAACAATAACAGGCGCCGTGGCGCAGTTGGTCAGACAGGTAACTGTAAAACTAACGTCTCGGGTTCGATTCTCGCCAGTTGCAAGAAAAAGTCCAAGAAAGATTTTTTCTCAATTGGTCTGGGTGTTGTGGTATATTTTTCATAACTTCCTTCTATGTCCTATTTCTCACCTGCTAACAAGACTCTAAAGAAAAAGTTTAGCGGGTTATTCCTGTAAAAGAAAAAAAAAGTAACCGTAAAAATCCGGATTTCTATGTTATTTTGATAATCCGGCACGCAACTCGGAGGAAAATTAGCAATCTAACTAGAATTGCCAGCCTCTATCATGTAAAAATCGGTAGATAGAGAAAAATAAATCTGTAGATTTTGGTAGATTTATTGTACTCGGAGGTGGGGGGAAGGGGGATGTATTAAAATTTCCATACCATTTTTTATTCAAAAATTTCGCTAAACATGCAAGTGGATATGTTTTTAAAATCAAACCAAATGGCGGACCCCTCGGACTCATGGCTTACGCTTGCCTAACACACGGAGAGATCCGAATTCGATTTCCAATGAGATCACAATAATTTAAGTAAATTTTTACGTTTATCGTAATTTTAAGCTTAATGATAAAATAATAACTCTTAATCGCTGAAAAGGGTGACTAAATTTGAGCAGATAATAGTTACAGGTGGCAAATACGTTTCATAAGTCTTTAGAATTGTATGCGACTTCTGTAATTCGACGAATGACAGCATTCTTGAATCACCCATACGAATGCCGTCGGTTGAAAACCAATCGACTTTATCTCGAGTGCCCCAAAGCAATCGACATTGACAAGCGAATGCGACATCGTAACTTCAGCTGTCCAACTTCTTTCTTGTAAAAAGCTTGGCATTTATGTTTGAATGACGAGTTTGAATGACGAGTTTGTATTTTTGTTGTATTTAACTTAAAAATTACAACACTGATCAATATTATAATGACGACGTTTCAACAAATGTGCAACAAATACGACTGTACTTATTTTCAATCCATTATCAAATGGAGTCTCACTAGAAATGTGATTTTAAAATTATTTTATTGCTCGTCGGATTTGAGATATACTCGTTGCATAAACAATGTTTTTAAAATCTATTAAATGCATTTGAAATATTTCTAATAACATTTAGATGTGTGTTATGTCAAAGGCAAATAAAAATTATAAATGTTGCAGTGTCTCAGTAAAACATTTTTTTATAATATTCCTTTTACAAAATATTCAAAGGAAGAAGTCTGGCAAGAAACAATAAAAGTTTATGTGTGGCAGGAGAGCCACAGACCATAAATAAATACGGATTTGTTGGTGTTGCCTCTTTTTAATTCGTCTTTGTAATTAAATTGTCGGAGGGTTTTCAAGGATAGCATTATGACAAAGCAATCGAGATGCCCAATCGACTATTGTCGAGTGAGTGACAAAATGAAAATGACATCAATTCATAAATTTTGAAAATAGCCAAAAATCAATATTTACCAATGTAACAAATCAACATATGTATTTTGTATGACAAAAGGATAAGTAATATTCGTAATAATAAACAGAAAGCAGAAAAGTTGCTTTCTGAGCAAACAGAAAAATGTGGATAATTGGTTTATTAATTTATAACTGGATTGCTTACATTGAGGTCGAATAAATAGTAAAAAATGGCATTTTTAAAAATCGGTATAATTTCGATCAAATTCGGTGGATCGGTAGATTTTACCAAAAATCGGCAGGGTTGGCAACGCTGAATCTAGCCCAGACTAGAAAAAGGTTGCCCGTCCCTGTTCCACAGTGTCCACTGTTACTTGTCTACCGAACTGCCAGACAGTGCCGGCTACTGCCAGTAAATTACCATTAACTTCACCGGTAATAATTACTGTTTTACTATTCCGTGTTCACATTAATAGTTTTCATTTTTTACGAGTTTAAGCGATGATAAATCTGCGTCAACGAGTTTACTCGTAAATCATCAATTTGCTGATCTCGGGTAAGATTTACTGCGCATAAAATGATAAATGATTTTACTCTTGTTTTTAATTATATATTAAAACACATATTGCGGGCTACATTTTCAAAAAAGGAAGTTACGCACCGTTTTAATTTCATTTAAATAGGTACTGGTATGATATTACGAAATGGCAAAAAACATTTTCAAAGAAAAGAAAAAAACATAAACAACGTCTATTATCTATTCGGTGTTAATAACATATTTGTTAACCCGCCCGTCTTGTGAAAATGACACTTAATTAATTTATATTTCAGTAACTAATATGAATATTATAACCATTTTTTTAAATGATCTTCAAGTAAACCTGAACGCATAAGAAAAAAAAACATATATTTAGTTAAATTAGATTATTTTAAATGAAATATTTTATACATCAGGATCTTCAAAAATGACAAAATATCGAGCACCCTTTTACGAATATACGAAATATTTATTTGAGAGAAAGAAATGTAGGTATTCTAATTGGATCACTAAGCAAGACACACGAGGTTGCGACATTGCATAGATTCATATAAATACTATAAATCGTGTTTATTTATTATTTATTTATTTATTTGACGGACTTATGCAGTCCATTCTAACGATGGTATATACAATTATACAAAATTATACAAATACAACTAAATAAAATTAAAGCAAGGACAAAAAAAATAAAAATTACAAATTGCATTGTTCAAATGTTGATTGAAATTATTGTTTATGTAATAATTGTTATTTTTGTACTCTTTAATATTATGTATGCTTCCATTTGCTCGCTCCCTACCTAATAACTTGATACTTTGTGGATCTGGGCTTGGAGAGGGAGATTTAGCAAAATATAAACTCTCTAAAAGCTTTTTCTACGGCCGCTAGAGCGTTTGGAATACCACCCCATGAGATTTACGGCTGACAGTTCGTTAGCATTTCACATCCTGCTGCAGGCTTATTCAGTCACACTTTCGTTTCGTAAGTTCATTCGTTTGTCATATATCCATCTCATTCTAACGCAATCAAAACCATATTTCTCTCTCGTTTCCTCTCAGACAAAACGAATTAGTTACGGCATAAGACCACAGAACTACAAAACGCAGACCAGACAAGGGAGAGTTAATCAAATAATGTACATACTTATTAGAAAAAGACCTGTAAATAATATTTTTTAAATATTAATTTAAAACTTATTAAATTAGAGTAAATTCACCTCGTCTGCATCTGTAAAACTTTTGTGACGTGTTCAGAGGCTTTTAATGAAATTAATCGATAGTAATAAATTATTGTGTAGGTAGAAGAAACTGTCAAGAGTCAGCGTATCCCGGGATATTTTTATACGTATAAATAGTATATTATAGTTATGGTTTTAATTTAATTACCGAGATAAAAATAGTCACGAAAGTGCAACCAGTTACCTTATGTTTTCACTAAAATTGTTCGCAGAACAAAACAGCCATCTTTATTTTTCGAAGCGTTCGGCTGTCGACTTTAATTATTGTTTCGACTCTCCAATCCTTTAATTACTCAGACTCGGTAATAAGCACAGAGAGATCGATATTTTTCGTTTTCCTCTACATAATGAGGCAGTTTAGTGGTTGAAAGTATTATTATTTGTTAATAGACTATTAAACTAAGCTTAAACAAGTTTTCACCATGGAGTTCTAGTGCCAACTCTAATGTATGGGAGCGAAGTATGGAATTGGAAAAAATGATGATGTAAGTAGGTTGAATGCTGCCGAAATGCGATCCCTCAGGCGAATGTGTGGTAAAACGATGTATGATAGGTGTACAAATGTCGAGATCCGTGAAGTGTGTAAGGCTGAGACGTGCATTATCGACAGAATCAAGAAAGGGGTGCTGCGTTGGTTTGGACATGTAGAGCGAATGGACAGCGAAAGAGCGGCTAAAAGGATCTGCGATGCGAATGTTGATGGATGCAGAAAACGAGGAAGACCGAGAAAGACATGGCAGTCCCTCAAATACTTGAAGATGGACATGTCAAAAGTAGGAATAATCGGCGTGCGTGCATGAGAAGATGTATGAATGTAGAGGAAGCGAGGTCTGTATGCCAAGATAGAGTGTTATGGCGTTCTATCCTCTCTGCCTACCCCTACGGAGAAATGGCGTGATGGTTTGTTTGTTTATCAAACAAGTTTTTTTTAAATTTTCATGTCTCGTATTATAAGCGTTGTGATTTTTCGAAGTATTCTTTTTATTAATTACTTCGCATGTTCTCAAGTTCTCTTCCCCTTACTCTCGATAAGTTCTGCTGATTCGTCAGTTGACTTACCCAGAACCGGAAATATATCACAAGTATTAGCGCATCTTTTAAAAAAAATGTTTTCTCATAATATATTATATTACATGTTTTTTCGAATGTGTCAAATGCTATTTACTTTTGATTTGTCCTGGATGAACATATTTAGTTATCCAAAACGGAAGCCATTTTCAGAAGGTGTGCAAGTCTGGATTTTGTCTAAGGGAAGAGACCATTGCAGGAGACTACTGCGACTGCTGAATTATGTACGTGCTTCCACTTTCCATTATGTTGTAACACAACTAAACACAGGGCCCTTGGCCTCATAAAGTTTGGGATACGTTATTATTGTATTTTTTTGTAATATGTATGTATTTGTATGAATAAAATATATATATATTTGTTATTCCTTTACTTTATATCTTTTTCTCTATGTACACACTTGTAAAAGCTCTCTGAGCGTACATGTGAATTGAATGTTAAATAAATTTAAATGTTCTTACGTATTTAATATATACATTTATAACTGGAATAAAATTCACCGTCGTTAAATAATATGAAATTCTTAAATGGACAGCAAACACAATATTTTTCAGATTAAATCTACACCTTTTACGTTGCTTACAATTTCTGATTCAGTTTGCGAGGGCTCTAGACTAGAGTTCTGAAAGCAATTTTAAGCAGCTCGGCCAAAATGTGTAGTCTGTTTTTTGGGTGATCTCGTGTTGGTTGAAGTCGTTCCAACATTAAACTACCAATGCAAGAGCCATCTTCACGGTAAACTACATATTTACTAGTGTACCCTTAAGATAAGTAATGTACTCCCTCAAAAGACCAAGGGTCTTCATTTCGGTTTCGCTCATACTTAAAAAAAAAAGTTAATAAACGAGTTACCAATAATATTTAGAGTTTGTCTAAATTTTTGTCGACAAGGACTGGATTTAACTCCCTGCGGAGCTGTGAATATGAATATATTACAACAGAGATGAAGAACATTTTAGAGAATACAATATAGTCTAGGCATCTACGGGGCTTATAACCTAGATGCCTAGACTACTATATTGCCTTCTCTAAAATGTTCTTCACCACTGTTGTTATATGTTAATAAACAAGTTACATTATAATATTTCAATAATAAAAACTACGAATTTTATTTAATTTATTAAATCTAGCCTAATACTTTCTTTGCTCCTTTCACTATGAATTTGGAAAATTGTATAAAATAGTGAATGTTTTGGAATACCAAAAACAAAAATCAAGGCAACTCGGAACAATCTGTACCTAAAAGAACGAAAGATGTTTGATGAGTTGCCGAACGAGATTAGGGATGCTGAGTCTATCGTATCGTTTTGGGGGATGGCGATGGTTTTCGTCAAAAGCAAACATTTAAATAAGTAGCCCGTGTGTCATCAAAAAGTGTCCGAATTAATAATAGTTAAAAAATATATCTGTACCTTAAAGGATAAACTGAGTCACATCGAACGAAATATTCAGGAAACAAATTTTTGTGATTGTGCGATCTTCTAAATATGTTGTACAACAAATTCAGCATATTTCAATAATCTGTGACATAAAAGTATGACACTCATGTCACACATATCTGTGCCATTTTTGTCTGGATCTAAGAGAAGGTGGGGGTAATCAATCCTTTACTGAACAGGAGTCACTGGACGTGTCTGAGGCCTGAGGTTTTTGATCCCGCGTTTGCAAAAGATGTTTACTGTAGTGGACATCTTTTGCTGAAGACTTCCCTGAGCACGGAATATACGTCTCCTTTATCGCTTTTCTCTGACAAGGTAAAATTCTTCAATAATTACTGTTTAAGTGGGCATGAATGGTGGTGGTTGGTTTGCAACCGGTAGTTTTTGGGTAAATTTGCTGCTTTGGGGTGTTCTAGTGCTCCAGGGAGTAGATACTAACGTTTCCTATCACTATCAACATAAAGGAGTTTGAACTGGGTGATGGATTTATTTATTTTATTTATTTATACTTCCCCTTGTCATTACCTTGTAGTCAATGAGGTGGAGGGGCACTTTTTCTTACTAAATTTGGTTAATAGAGGAAGATATATAATCAATTTGCAATAAAAAAATATAAAAAATTGCTTGCTCGTATGAGTGAATCCGAAGAAAGACATTTTGTCTTTAAAACAGATTCGGGTATGTGGTGGATGCTTTCAATATCCAATAAGATACTTCACACACTTAAGGTAGACGTAACGTTGGTAAACCCAAACTCTGATGGCTGGATGGAGTGAAGCGGGATGTGGATGGTATTGGCATCTAGAACTGGAGGAGTACGGAGATGACGACAAACGTGAGAGGAGGCCAAAGCCGAAGTGGATTAGAGCCAATGAAGATGATTCTAGACTTCAATATTTCTTTCATAAAATGGTTTCCTATTTTTTTTGGAATATCTAATTCTATTCTTATATTTGACCAAGATGTTACGTTTTTTTACATTTTAAAATTATTAAAATTACATTTGAACCTTGCGATGTGGGCCAATACGCGAAACAATGCTTTGCAGTTTTTATTGAATGTTATCTACATAACTCAATGTCAAACAAGAAATTTTATTGTCAACAAAAGGATTCGATAAAAGCTCAACAAAAATCTTACACGGGAATAAATTATAGAGGCGGAAAAAAATATCCGTCTCGTGGTGTAATGGAAAACTTCTTTGATTTCCACGTATGAATTCTAAGAATTTGGAAATTCTATCTGTAACATTCTGTACATATGGCAAACAAGCTGTTGTTATTTTTGACATGTATTGTGTCCAGTTAGTATTTAAAAAGGAAGCTATTTTATTAAAAACATCATTTTTGAAACCCGTTTCTTTCTAGCGCTTTCGTTAAAATATTTCATTCATTTTCTTTGTTTTTTTCTTCATACGCGTTGCCTTTCTGGCAAGCGTATTATTTATGAGACCCAGTTTTTGGGCCGAATGTTGATGAGAAGTAGCATGAAGATAGCAATTGGGATGTGCTGGCTTTCGATACACTTTATGCCCCACGCTACCGTCGTGTTTTCTTGTAACTTCCACATAAGGAAGGGAAGGACCCTGTTTCTTCTATTTCCAAGATAAACTGTATGGCAAGGTGCAGGCTATTTAGGTGTTCTAGAAACTTTCAGTCTCTCCGGTGTGTGATCCCAAATCACAAATACATCATCGACGTACCGTCGCCAGCAGTGGCGAATGGTGATTTTACTTACAGGTAAGCTATAAAAAAATATCATATATTTGTACCTACAAGAAAGGTACCTACATAATATAATGTAAGTAATTTTTACTGTGAATTCATATTTTTCTGTGGTTCTGTATGATACAACAACTCTTATCCATAAAATCAACTCAAATTATGTAACTTCGTGATATATTATATTATAAAGATATATTATCCATTACTTTAATATATAATTCATTCAAAAATAAATAAAAAATACCACTATGAATTCAGTCGATATTAGGTATTCAATTGAAATGTCAACTAGCCGCATTGCTCTAGTAATTAAAAGTGCTAAAAACGCCCGCGTGGAGCGCTATATGTCCTGCAATATGACGCATGAAAGTAATTTATATATCAAAAGTACTATCTCAAAGAAAAATAGTCATTAAGAAGTAATGTTTGAAATACTGTTTTCCAAATCAAGAATCTTCAAATAATTTGTGTAATCTGCAAGTTTAATCTAGGAGAAAAAACCCGCACCCGGTTAATACATTCAAAATTTAGTATACTTATTTGTATAAAAAAATAAGCTGGAATAATCGGCTAGTTTCTTGGCTCACCGCAGGCGCTGGGCGCGCTTTATTAAAATTTATATTTGTATTTGGATAAAAATACAAATGGTGGAACTTATTTAAAATTAATAATTTATTTATTTTTCTGTAAATAAAGTTACAATAACACATTATTAAGGTTAGTCAAATATAATGGTAAGGTGCGCATAATCGCTTCTATACACGGTTTGCCCCTGGTTGCCAGACCTTGGGAACCAAGAGAGCTGTATCGCAGAGCGGTGATTTCAAAGCTCTCTATGAAAAAGATTGTTTCTAAGTTACATGTGTGTGCAAGGATTTAGTATCAAACTTCGTTGACTTCCTGCAGTCGTGTATTATTTTGATCGATGACTGCTTTTACGCGACGATTTGAGTACCAATGCAGTATCTTATGCACCACTGAATTCCAGAAAGGGAATGATGACCAAAATACTTTGGGAAAAAACTTTTTTTAAACTTTATTCTGTAATTACCCAGGTAGGCGTAAGCGTTACTAACAACTCCACCCACGTGGTATAAATTATATGACTTACTTATGGTTTATATATTTATTGCCTTACTAGTTCGTTTAATTAAGCCTCATCAAAGATAAAAAATAGGAGTGTACAATCCAGCCTACTACATTTATAACCTGGAACTTTATTACTAGTATTATCCACTAATAAAAACACTCATAAAAATCTAAGCGCTTTTAAATGTTCGCTCTATGAAATACAAACATTTTACGTATAGGACAGTGATGTGTAACCTATGATACGCGCGTCAGAGGTAACACACAGAAATTTTATATGACAAGTAAAGTATTTCAAGGAATTATACAAAATTAAATGGAGCCCATGAATATAATTTATAATATATCATTATGAACTTGCAACATAACCTGTTGGCAGGGCCGGTTTTTAGCACTACCAGCGCCCTGTGCGGGATTTCTACGGCGCCCCCTATTACCCACCCCTTCAGACCCATACAAAAAAAGAAAAGGTTTATAATGAAATCACCATTTATCAGCGCGTTTGGCTACATTGCAAGAGGTCTCAGGTTCGATTCCTGACATGATTAATATGAAATATTTATTTTAAGGGGTGTTATTACAATAGAGTATTTTTCATTCCCTGGACTGGTATCTGAAGCGTAAGACTGATCTTTTTTTTTTTTTATAAAAAATAAATATTTGCATTTTTATGATTTACCCAAATATTTCATTTTAAGGGCCATTTTCAACGAGTTGTAAATAACTCACTATTAGAAAATGGAATCAAGTTGGGGTAGAGTGGGATTCGAATATCGGACCTTTGGTCCGTGAGTCCGAGACACTAGCCACGGGACCACAACCCGATTTACCTTCATGTGACAAAAATAATCAAGATGAACTGTGATTGGTGTACCAATGCAGTGCCCTATGCACCATTGGGTGCGGAAAGGGAATGATGACGATATTATTTTGATAAGTGACTAAAATATTATTTTATCTTATTTATCAGCAGGCTTATTCTGTCACAATTTCGTTTCGTAAATTCATTCGTTCGTTCGTCATATATCCATCTCGCTCTAACGCAATTAAAATTGTATTTTGCTCTTGTTCCCTCTCATACGATTCGAATGAACTTACGAAACGAATATGTTACAGAAAAAGGCCACAGTAGACGGATACAAAAAACTTACATTGGAAAATATGCATATATGTATATATGTTTGGATAATTTATATAACGCCATTTTTGTGAAAATCACCTCAAGGGCGCTGTACAATAAATAGATATCCCAGCACGTCTTGCAGCTACGGAGCGCATGGACGGTTGTGATTCTAGTTCCTCGTCTCCAATTATGATATATAACAATTATGATATATAGGAGCTAGATAACATCACATCTTGCAGCTACAGAGCGCATGGACGGTTGAAATTCTAGTACTTGTACACTAAACTGAACTATAAGGATAGTAGATAAATATTTTTTTTCGGTGAATATGCGTACATTGTACATCAAATTATTTTGCACAATATTAATTTCCGTTTTTTTTTCAATGCCAATTTAATATTGTTTTATGTCCAAATGTTTGAAAACAGGCTGAATTTCCTCCCTTATTCCGATCTTAATTTGTTGCAACAGAGAGGGAACACATTTTTGAGACGGAAATATGGAAGTCTAGGCATTTACAGGGCTTATGACGTGTCATTGGCTAGTTTAAATGGCCACTTTACTGTCCATGTTTAAACATCCACAGCTCCTCAACTCTTCCATCAATCGACTAGTTTGACTGTTCAACCGTTTACAAAAGTACTCATTAGTATGTAGTTGTAGTATGTGTAATGTTCTCGTTCACTAATTCGGCTGTCCACAAAAGTCGCCAGATGAAAGAGTTGAGGAACTGTGGATGTTCAAACATGGGCAGGATGTTGAATGTTACACAGTGTAAAGTGGTTACTTAAACTAGCCAATGACAGGTCATTAGCCCTGTAAATGCCTAGACTTCCGTATTCTTCATTATAATTTCTTCATGGGGTCGATTATTTGGGATAGTTGCTGAATGTGCATCTTGAGTGGTTTATGTTATGTATATGTGCCGCATGTAATGTATATGTTTGTGTATGTTTTACATGTGCGTTCATGTGTGTGTGCGTGGATGGCTCGGAGTGTACATTCGGTATTTTTATTTATTTTAATTTATTACCTCAACGGAAAACGCAAATGTTAACAATTATTATTCTTTTCTCACTTAAATTTCTTATTTAATTTATTTTTTGTCACATTTAATGTTTTTATCTTTTGCATAAAAAAATGTTGTTTTTAATATGTATGTATGACTGTATGTTTTCTGAGTAAAATTAAATTACCTTCTTAAAAATGTTTTCCTTCTCTGTTGCAACAAATTAAGCCAACTTAATATATTACATTATTTATAAAGAAAATTAATAAGAATAGGCAATGCCTAATATGTTTGATTATATTTTAATTTTGCCTTCTTAAATATGTTTTACCATTCTCACTGTTTTCT
Source organism: Micrasema longulum (assembly GCF_059751315.1). Classification (NCBI taxonomy): domain Eukaryota; kingdom Metazoa; phylum Arthropoda; class Insecta; order Trichoptera; family Brachycentridae; genus Micrasema; species Micrasema longulum. The sequence continues at coordinate 419,220 of NW_028277801.1, forward strand.
AAACAGAAAATAACAATACTATGTTTTACTTATAATAAAAACTGATTTTCGTCACTGAACTGAACTGAAATATATCTCCTTGGTAACACATCCCCTCACTAACACCCATCTTCAGCAACATTTTAAAAACTGAAATAATTTATTTTTTTCATTTTGTCAAAACACAAAAATTCGTGAGTAAACTAAGAGAAATCTATAACTGGCCCATGAACTATAAAAATAATAAGGCTGTAGTTTTTTTTCAGTAAATTAATAAAATAAATAAACAAATGTTATTTCAGATTGTTTGTGTTCAAATTACTGATATATTTACATTATGTCGCTACAAGAAAATGAATTCGCCATTGAAAAAGCGGTACATTGAATACATCATTATGTATATTTTATGTTTTACAAGCGAAGAAGAGATAAACCTTTGCTAATTCGCTCGTCTGATTTATAGCACAATCGCATATTTTATTATTTACAGGTTTTCTTTGCTAATTCTTTTATAAGAATGACTTGAACGCTGTTTAGCGTCTTGATTATATAGTACCTTGACAACAAACACGTATAAATCAAAGTTAATGGGCTAGCTAACTCAATTAAAAATGTAAACCTGCGGAGATTACAATACGAATATATGTGTGTCAACTTATATGGTGTTGCTTTCTATGTAAATGAATTAGTTACAGTCGTTTTTGAGAAGGGAATATTTGGTCTAGGCATTAACAGCGCTTATGCCCTTTTTTGGCGGGTTTGAGTGGCCAATTTTACCAAGTAGCACATAGGGAAATATTACTCATTTTTTTACATTTTTAAAGTAATAAAGGTCAATAAAATACTGTCCAATAAAAAAAATTTTTTTTTGCTAATTACATGCAGCATAAAAAATACTTAAAGTTTGTAATTTTGAATTCCCACAAAAATGGTTAATTCATTAGCCACGTCCCTAATACGTCGCGATTCATGTTTATTAGTTTTTTTCCAATGAAATGTCTGTAGAACAATATCACGAATCTTGACGTCACAACAACCAAGGCCAAAAACGTCGCGTTTTTCTACGTACGTATTTTTATTCAGTTTTTTTTTTACGTTTATGTATGAAAACATTTCTCCACAATATCCATATTGATTTTGAAAATACAATCAATTATTCTTAATCCATTTCATATATTTTTATCGGTATTCGTAGTATGTGATATTTCCCTATTCAGCCAGATAAATCTCACCTAGATCAATAAAGTTGTTTTATTATTATTTATTGATAAAACATATATAATGCCGGGGCCTCGACTATAAACGTTATCTTCATCATGTACCGATGATTGAGATTGGATAAAACAAAATTAATATGCAGTAGGATTAAGCAAAACAATGAAATGAATGTGATGATTAAGGCCGTAGTCTGGTAAAACGCTCGCAAAATTAGGAAATCATACGATTTTACCATTTTAAAACGAATGTTTTTTTAATCCCGCAATAACAACAAAATAAAAAAAACATAAATTAGATAAGAACAATATTTTTTAAAGGTATTTAAAGGTATACTTAAAAGTATTATGTAACTAAAATATAATTACTTTTAGACCGACATATTACGCTATTTCAAATTTAGACTAAACTTAGGTATCTGGGATCTCAATAAAAACTAGGTATTGAACTAAAATTTGTTTTAATAATTTAAATATAATAAATTGAATATGAAAGAAGCCGAAGCAAAATTTTAATATTCTGTTATTGAAAAGAAATACAAGCATTTTAAATCACTTACATTTTTGTGACATTTTTCTTTTTTTCTACGTAAAATTATGCCTTCGGTAATACTTCAAAAAAATAAAATTTATTGAAATATATTAATTAAAATCTTTTTTTATAGAATTGAATTGTATTCTCTTTTTTTTTTTTGAAAAAGCGGACTTATTGCATCTAGAATTTTTTTGCGTCCAATCAAAACTATAAAAAAAAATTAAATCAAAAATTTTAAAATAAATAAAAAAACGTTTCGAAAACACAAACAGTAAAAACGTTATAGCAAGATTAGTGTGTTTATTGCTTACATTTTTTATATTTGAAACATTGTTAATTATTTTCTAATTTATTAATAATATATTCTAAAAAATATTTTTTTTAAGTTTTAAAATTACATGTATGTAAAAATCACATACATTATACAGTTTTCTTTACAAGAATGAAATAGTTTTTAAAATTAACAAAGTTACTAAAAGAGTATGAAAAGCGTATTAAAATTACAAATACATACATAATACAAGCTAAGACAGTATGAAAAAGTATAAAAATCATTTCAAAAGTAATAAAAATTACATTATGCGGAAACGATTTCATGGCAGTAGCAAAAAATGCCTTTTGGTTTTTAAATGTACCTACCTAGTTATTAACAACATTTTCTTTTTTCATTGTAAAAACGTGGTATTTTTCAATTATGTAAATTTACCCAAGTTTTCCGTAGTTACCTCTGAACATTTGAATGGTGATCCGTCATTCAGAATGACATAATTAGTGATGAATTGTATTATGACGAGAAGATAATAATTGGTTATTACGGATATGGTTCGTGAATCGTATCCGTTTGCCGCCATTCACGAGCAACATTTCCGGTCTCTATTGTTAGGTACCCATTACCTATTTACCAACAATTGCAATGGATAATCACCTTGTCTAGCCGAAAAACTAATGCAATCTTTATTTAACATATATTGTGGATAGTTTAAATGTATTTATTTATCATTTAAAAAAATTATTTCATAAAAAGGCATACATATTTTATACCAGGGAATCTATAAAAAACTACTGAATTAGAAAATTAATACGAAGCGTCCTCCGGTTAGGACAGTCGCCATCTAACATGACTCAGCCTATTCCAAGGTGGAGATTTTTTATGTTTTACAGTATAAGTAGTTCAATCAGAGGCGGATCATCTGTCAACAGCGTTCTAGGCAAGGGGCATTTGGCTGTTTCGATGGTTGCATAAAAGCATTATGAAGTAAAAAAACTTATAATGTTTGATCTTTCGACATTTGTTCACACATCCGTATTCCCGCATTTTCTCTCTGGATTATAGCACTAGAGTAGTGTTTTTTTACTCATTATACCATTGGCGTGTTTCTATTGTTTCGTATTTTAAAAAAAAATATCTTTTATGGGAACTAGACCATCAAAAAACCTATAAAAAAGTACAGTTTCATCTGCTGTCTTCGGGCGCAAGGTATATAAATATAACTATTTTTTAAAAACGCAAAAAGTACCGACATAGAAAGTTTTATTTTGATCCTCTGTCTAAAAACATTACAAAATCGGTTCAGTTTTGAGGTGCAAAAAACGGGACAACGAAACGTCGATTATGTCTATTTTAACAAATGGTCTGAAATGCGGTTGTCTTTTTCGCACAGTATCGGGGAGGCATCTGCAAGACAGTGACAGGAAAACAATGTTCGAATACCTATTTATCAAAATTCTCTGTCCTCACAATTTATGTAAACCAATTCGAAAATAATAATGTATCCAAGACTAGATAAAATAATTAATATTTAACTTTGGATTCTGTTCATTTAAAGTATATACGAGTATTTTTTTATATCTAGCAATAGCAAAGCATTGCCGGGTTCATGTCCAATAAATATAAAGTATATATCGTTAGTATATTTATATCGTATATAAAGTAAATATGTTATTATATTATGTATTCAATATAGGATTGCCCAGAACTGTTATTTCTCATCAACTTCAGGGTACCTGGAAAAATTACTAGACAGGTACTACCGTTTTATAGCAACAATTCGCGGACAGTGTATACTTGTAATGCTGTATTAAATAGACTCCTAGAACCCTGCAAAGTTATTCCCACGTATCGGATATATTTGGTGTAGGATATTGTTCTTATATATGAAACCTATTGAACTTTTTCAAAGATGGTGAATGGTAATTAAGCCTTTAGTATAACTGTTATATGAAACAGTGCTTTGTGATTTTCCTGTTATATTTACCATTTAAAATATTTTATTTGATTTTTACATTATTTTTTTATTGTTTTCAACTTCTACTGAATGTGTTATATAATTTTTAGGTTTAATTTTAGTTTCTAAATCTTGGTAATGTATGTTTTTTTAAATAATTAAACTAAATACGATTGTGTAAGTAAGTTTTATAAAAGGCAATTTTGCCGTGTATGTTAATAAAATAAAAAATAAATAAACTATATGTACGAGTATATGTGCTATAAATACATTATGTTTCTTAAACACAAATAATATATAAAAATAAATCATTTAAAAAAAACAAATTGGTGGCCTCCGTGGGGTAGTGGTTTAGACACTTGACTCAAGCATGGAAAATTCCGGGTCCGATTCCCAGTGAGAACACAAAAAATAATAATGTTATTTTTCTCAAGCATGGGCGTTCTGTGGCGTAATTTACCACTGTAATTGGGCTCCTGGCCTGTTTTGATAAAAAAAAAAATCAATAATGTTTTGCATATGAATATAAATAATATGTGTACCAATTATATAAAGTAATGCGTTTATTAGTCTACATATATTTTTCAAAAATATCTCTCGCTTGACTATTTATATGTGCAATTATTTTTATTTTAAAATATGTTCTACATTTTAAATCCTTTTTATTTGGCATTAAATCATTAAATATTTTTGGGTCAATTATCAATTAACATATTATTATCATCGTCATTTCCCCCACCTATCTAATGGTACATGGTCCCTCTGCTGTCCGAATTAATGTTTTCTAAAGATTTCATTCACCCTTTGCTCTCTGACGGTACAATTTTGTCCAGCGCCGCGATTATGAACGCTATCTTCATCAATACATATCGAAACGAATCTGATATTTATGTAAGAAATGTGTACTTTAGTACTAAAATTTTTTTTCGTGGGAAACCAGTAATGTAATATGTTTAGAAAAGAAAGTGTAAACACATTTTATTTTTCATACAAAAACTTAATTTTGCTCTGTAGATAAAATTGAAGTTAAATTTTAACTTCCCTTTAGAATGAGGACCCAGGTGTAAAATAACTCATAAATGTATTAAATAGGAATTCATTTTATGTAACTTATAACTGTCGGTGCATATTTAACCCTTTTTAAGTAGTTTCAGCTATTGTTAAGTAATTAGTTCCAAAAAATTACTCCTTGTATCAGTTTTGCCTAGAGCAGTCACGTGTCTGGTTGTGTAAAATAACATCTACTTTTTAAAATCGATATTATATGATATTATTATAGTTGGATAATTTATATGGCGCCATTTTTGTGATAATCACATTCACATTCTACCACTTCTTCACAATATCTTAAATAATCCCACTTCGCCTGTTTATCTCAGAGAGCTCTTCCAACCTCTTTCACAACACGAACTATCTCTTCGTTCTAGTAACGAAAGAACCCTTTTTATAGCCTGCCATCGCTCTAAATTTCTTGCCTCCTCTTTCACAGTAGTAGCCGCTCGATTGTGGAATAATCTACCTACAATTGTTTGAGATGCCCCTTCTTTATTTACATGTAAGTCGAGATTGAAATGTCACCATCTAAATATTTCAATTGTAAAACAATATACAAAAAAACAATAATAGAAAAATATAAATAAGAAAAATTTATGCATGTCGAAAAATGGAATGCAGAAAAGTTATATAATAATACATTGAAATATGTTATTAATAATATAGTCATTTTATCATTAAATTCTGTAATTAATTGATAGTAAAAATAAATACAAAATAATACAAAAAAGTAATAATAGTAACACATCCACATATATGATAGAATATGTAATTTAATAAACATAATAATAAAGTTAAAATATATTTACTGTCACTGCTCTAATTTTCTTGCCTCCTCTTTCACAGTAGTAGCCGCTAGATTGTGGAATAATCTACCCACAAATGTTTGAGACGCCCCTTCTTTATTTACATTTAAGTCGAGATTGAAATGTCACCATCTAAATATTTCAATTGTTCCTTTATCCTTCTTCTTTCCGTCCCATCCCCTCTCCAACCCTTCATATTATAGTGTTATTTTTTTATATCTTTTTATTTTTTTAATCTTTGTTTTTAATTTTTGTATAAAATTGTAAGATTTAATATGTCTATGTATTTGTAATTTTCTCAAACTGAACGGTTTGGGTAGGTGGGAAGAAATTGCCTTAAGGCAATATGCCCGCCCTTATACGTATATATAAAGTGTTTAATAAATAAATAAATCACCTCAAGGGTTATAATTATTAGTAAGAATTTTCGTTTATTGTGTATTTTTAGAATTCCGTAATAAATTTTGTACGGTATCCAAAATAAAACACTTTTATTGAATTTAATTTTACTTAATTTTTTTTATTTTTTAAACATATGTAACGCGTTTTGTCTTGTTAATCATGTCCTTACAAGACGAAACGATTATTTGATAAAATTTTATTATAATGCGGACTTTCAATATGTTTATGTAAATAATTGGAAAAATATCAATTTTTAATATGGCAATTCAATGGCGGTTAAAATTTGTAAAATGTTTTTTCTTATACGAAGAGTTTTTTTTAAAAAAACAAGAAAAATACTAAATCGTTTTCAAAACTATTAAGTTATATTTAATAGTCAACCTATACAGATTAAACTCACGCCCCTGCCTTCATACCCTCTTTTTTCAACTATTTCTCAAAACATCAAACATTTTTATAACCCAATCAGTGCATGTAAAGGTTGCATACTGAAATCATGACATGTTGGTTTTATATTTTTGTGCAACTATGGTGAAGGTGTATAGTGGGTTTTGCATGTTAGTTTAATTGGTTTTTTGACGAAGAAACGAATACGTCTTGAAATTGGTAGACAAAGAAAAGTCTACAAGTGGTTATATAAAAATATTTAATAACATTAAGTCTACAAAATATATATTTTTTTAAGGTTTTTCCTCTTGGTAAAGTAGGTAAATGTATAGTACATTCATTTCACATTTTAGATACTACGTTCCTGCGAGATACCCTGCGAGATTCCCTGCGAGATCTGAGATAAAAATAATTATTATTTGCAAAAGATAACAAATCCGATTTTACAGCATGCGTCTATCTTTTAGGTACCCCATAATATACTGAAATATTATTATATATAGCCAAACCGGTTTTTTAACGATAAACGTTCTAAAAAAGGACGAAACGCACATTTTGATTATACAATATTTAGAGAACGTCGGGTTTTTATCGATAAGTACTAGATTTTACTTAAGAATACATAGCTTTTATCGATGCGTATCTTAATAATTTTGGTAACATAAAGATAAGATGGTCAGTCTTACGCTTCAGATATCAGTCCAGGGACTATGACATATTCTAGTGTAAAAACATCCTTTTAAAATAAATGTTCCATACTTACCATGTCGGGAATCGAACCCGAAACCTCTTGCATGGTAGGCAATGCGACAATTACACCACGAGGCCCGTATAACAATAGGAAGTTAACTTTTATCTTAAATTTTTTTAAAAAGCTAAAATATTTTTTGGTTTGAAAAATAGAATATGCATTCCTAACATCTTCAGTTACAGGTAACCGACGAAGATACTTTAAATTATTATAAAAATATACATTTTTTTGGATTTAAATATTGATTTTACTTTATACCGTCTCGATATGTGTCGATGAAGATAGCGTTTGTAATCGCGGCCCAAAGGGACTATCACACCCTCTCACTTATGTTTAAAGTAGGTATTTCATAGTGCTGAAACAATTCAACGCTCATCAGTTCATGGTTGACCTAATTATCCTTCTTCTTCTCTAACTCATATAGAGTCCATGCGACTTGACTCTGAAATCATCTTCCACCCTCTATCAAAGATGTTTCCACAATAGCTGTGGTTTTGCCGATTTCCCGCTCAGCTTTGCCAAAAGGAAGATTAGAAGCAGGACTCTTCAATTCTGGAATGATCGTTATTTGAGTGAAACTACCGGATGTATAACTAAAATGTTTTTCCCTACCATTTTCTATGCCTATGATTTCAAGAGAATGCAGAAGGCTGGCTACGAGCTAACCCAGATTCTTACGGGTCATGGTGGGTTCATGAGCTACCTGCATCGCTTTTCTCTCCCATATCGACAGCTGCCCATGCGAGGATAAAACTCCCCAAGATGTCCCTCATCTGTTGATGCATTGCCCCTTTTTCAGCTTTCAGTGACAATAGCTGGAGACGCGATGCAGAAGCCTGGGTCTATGCGACATCCCATCGGTGATAGGTAATAAAGAACTCGGCCAACAAGCTGGCTTCTCTTGAAGAATTTTATGTGGTTTCTTCTCCACATGAGCAAATGCTGATGGGTTCCTGATTGGCCCACTTTAAAATATCCTTTCTGATCCCAACAGTTTAAATAAAAAGTAATATAAAAGCAGAAAAATTATCTTTTGAAATATAAACGTTGTATATTATAAGCAAAGTATAGTTAATAAAGAACTCACACGAGAGGTAGTATCATACATGATCAATATCAATATAGTGCAGGCAATTGGTTAAAAAAAACAAAGCAGGGAACAAAATGCCGAACACTCTTCTAGTGGAACGGAAGACCTGTTGACAACTGTCAACAGGCTGGCTTCTCCCGAAGAGCTTTAAGTGGTTTCCTCTCCACATGAGCAAATGCTGAGAAGTACCTGATTGGCCTACATTAGAATATCCTTCCTGATTCAAACAGTTTAGCTAATATAAAGTACTGTAATAGCATAAAAATCTTTTTTTTTTCAAATATAAACCTTGTAAAAGCAAGGTAAAAAATAATGCATCTCCCATATAAAAAAATAGCTCTGTTTAAATCACGCCTAAAGAAACATCTTCTTTCTGTTCCTTAATCTCTCTTATCCTCTCTCTTTTTTCCCTTTTCATATAAAAGACTAGGATCAATATGAGTTCAATAATATTTTGAGCTTTTCCAAATTTGTGTAGATAAGGACGACTGATGGAAGAATTGAAGGAATGAAAATATTCAACCACAAGCTGAATGGTGAATGTTACGCAGTACCTATGTAAAGTAAATAACTTATCTGTATGGTATTTCTTGACATGTATAAGTTTTTATTATGTACTTTGTATATTGACATTTTTTTTTATTACTGTAGGAAATCAATGTATGATAAGGTTACGAATGATTAAATCAGGTGAGAGTGTATATCTGAGTCAAGTATAACTGATAAGATTAAGAAAGGATCTCTGAGATGGTTTGGTCACGTAGAACGAATGGACGACGAAAGAAAGGTAAAACAAGTATACATGGCGAAAATGAAGGGCAACGTGAGACGAGGACGACCAAGGAAGACGTGGCATGATTAGATAAACCAAAATCTTAAGTCTGGTCATGTCAAAAGCAGACAAAACCGAAGGGCATGTATGACAAGATGTATGAATGTGGAAGAAGCTAGGAATGTATGCCAGGATAGAAGTGTGTGGCGGTCCATTCTCTCTGCCTACCCCTACGGGGAAATGGCGTGATGGTAGTAGAAGTAGTAGTAGTAGTATATTGATGTGTCATCATATTTATAAATGTATTGATTTTAGTAAAAAAGAGTCCCGACTTAAAGCGGGTTTTTTCAACAAGTCGGGATATAAAAATAATTTTATTGTGCTGTAATAAAATTGTGTCTATAAAAAAAAAAAATATGAATATCAAAGAGTTTTAAAGAGAAATTTTAAATTTTTGTTGAAATTCTTGATAAAAAACGGATTTAAATACCTTCTTTTTTTAATGAAAAGAATATACTTTTACTATAATTTTCTCATTTTTAGTGACAATTTTTTTAAAAAAATATTTATATCTATTGTATTCTTCATTTAAATTAAAAATAAATTGTATGCCCACACACAGACTATGCTTTTGTTGGTTTTTTTTGTGTTTTTGTGTTTTTGTGTATTTGTAACTAATATAAGTATACCTAATGTAAATTCCGGCTATCCGGCTGTTAATTTATATCTGTTATTCATTGTTTTTTTTAAAGTAAATAATATTATAAAAGTAAGTATAATTATAATCTCTACCAACAAGCAACAGAAAGTGGCTTGGTGGGATTTTAGTTTTAGTAAAAAATATACGTTTGAAATTTTTTAAATTGTAAAAATGTATAATTATATTATTTAAATAAAATTAAAAATGCAAAAAAGAAATTATAATAAAAATAAAAATATTTTTTTAAAAATTCAACCGGGCAGCGTCACAACACACTACCGCATTCCTTCCGTGCGCCTTGAACGTAGACCCCGACTATACCTACCTATTTTACTAGGCAATCATAAAAATAATATGTGGTTACTGTGGTTACATATTTATAATAAGAATGAATTAGAAAAACTTATCAACAAAAAATTACAATTCAATCAAAAACGTGTGTAGGCCATTTATCAGCTATCTTTAACCTCTCATCCTCTTCGCGACCAATTTTACTAAGGAAACCAGTCAGTAACCTCTTTGGCTTGAGGCTTGAGGCTCTTACAACATTAGGAGGAAGTTTCAAAATAAATATGTATAATTATCATTCATCATATTCCCCTTCCCGCACCCATTGGTGCATAGGGCGCTGCGTTTGGAAAACAAGTGCAGTATATTTCAATCGTCTGTGACATAAGGGTAAGGTAACTGGTCTTACGCATCAGGTGCCAGTCCAGGAACAATGAAATATTGCAGTCCAAACAACCTTGAACAATTATATTTCACGTCCACCCTACCAGGAATCGAACTCAGGACCTCAAGAATGATAGCCGAACGCCTCAACAACCACACAAAGAGGCGGGCTTACCTATATCTCCACTCGATTTTCCAATCCGGGATTTTTACCTGAGAGCAGCCATGTAGTCAAATATACATGTTTCTCTATTGAACTAACATCGTGCCGATTTAATGATAATTCCATTAGGAATTGTTGAATTTTAGACCAAAAATTAGACAAATTCGACTTTTTTATTTCTTTATTGAAATGTGGAAAGGTTTTTGTGGAAAGGTTCTTTACTTTCTAGCCTGTAGAACCAGAGTATCGATATATATATATATATATAAATATATAGTATCTGTTCCTTTAAAGGTGAACCACGGGAGTCACATTGAACAAAATGTTCATGAAACAAAATTTTGTAATTGGGCGATTTCCAAAACATGATAACTTTTGAACCAAATAAGATAATTTCGTCCTTTCAATATAAAATAATGATTATTTTGATAATAAAAAAACATATTAAAACTGCGTATCGGGGACTATTGATGTTTTTTGCATTGAAAAGAGTATACTTTAGATTTTTATTTCAACTTAAAAAAACATTTTTATGACGAAAGTGGATTTCGGTGTTTTATTCACGTATAAACAAGCATCCATAATGTCTGCATTTTCAACTTCAAAATGGCAGAAGAAGAAAGCAGAACTTCAAAATGGCTTTATTTTCTAAGGTACTGATATATATATGCATAATGCATATAGATGTACACCGTCGATATTATTAAAAATATTTGGATATATATTTTATTACTTTTTTTCATTTCGGAGCTTTTGTGTAGTATTCTTGTGCACTATTATTTTTAAATAAATTTGTGGAGTTACTCACCTTATTATTTAAAATGAGTATAGCAGCGTGAAGTTATGAGTTATGAGTCAATACTGCACTCCAGGTAAATTGACTCACATGTTTTTAAACACGGATTAAATCACAATACATTGTTTTACTCTACTTAAAATCATTACAATTCGAAACACTAATATAATACGGTGTTGTTTATGTTCCTACTGTTCTTGATTTGCAAATAAAACAATTTATAATCTCAAACACGTCTCTAGCCGATTTCAAAATGTATATTTCATTTTTATATTCAATAAAAATACGTCGAATTTTATTTACAAGACGTTACGAAACCGAATAATAAAGACATTAATTAATTTAAACAATAAAAAGAATATTATTCACATTTTCGTATTAATTACAACTAATCACTTAAATGTTAACAACTTGTAGAAATATCCAGTTACAAATGGGACAGCGAATAATTAATACAAACTTTGTAATTGCTTGATAGATTTTATCAGAAAAACACAATAAATTCGTATTTTTATTCACGACACTTGCTAATTAAACAACTTTTATTCACCATACGAAAATACGGTTTTAAAAGCACTGTTCACTATATGAATGCAAATAATAAAAAGAAAAAATTATTTGAATCTTGTAATTATTCAGATTTAATAAAAAAACACTGTAAATTAATAATTTTAATTCACGGCACTATTTAGAGAAAAAAATATTTTTTACCCTAGGAAATATTTTTGATGAGTAAGTACTTAATTAGTCATTTGTTTTTTTTCTGTGTCTATGGGTTTTATTGTTCGAATCTTCGTTTTAATTTCGCGCCGGACGAAAAGGCGGGAATGTTATGGCGCGGACGGGTTTGTATCAGCGGTGTATGACGTTCGGCAGTCAGATCACTACTACTCAGCATCCCGTGGAGCTACAGGTAACTTAACAGTTCAGGTGATTCCAAACATCACGGATTTATCATCTCAATTAAAAACGTTGATGTCAGAACTTTAGAAGGGAATCCATGGAACAACGCGATTAATACTCGCGAAATAATAATAATAATAATTATAATGGTTTATTAACAAAAAAATACAATTGCTTTATCTACTACATATATACTTAGGTAATATATTTCTCTGGATTACGTCTAGTCTACCTAACTAAAAACAACCTGTTTCAAGGTAGACATTTTTATGCAAAAATAAACAATAATATTACTACCTACGAGTTTATTATACAGTTATACAATATTTAATTAATACCATTTATTATTTAAGAATGTTTTAAAGTAAATGATAATTGCAATGTAATTAATGTATCAACAATATGTTAAGGACTGAATTGAATCCAAATACTTTTTCTTCAAAATAATTTCCAATCTTAGTTAGATTAATGGGAACTAATTACCAGGGGCCAACCGTGTATAGAAGCGGCTATGCGCAGCTTACCATTATATTTGACTATCCATAATAATGTTTTACGGTAACTTTATTTACTGAAAAACAAACAAATAATTACTCTATCTTATTAATCATTGCCACCATTTGTATTTTTCTCCAAATATAAATAAAGCGCGCCCGGCGGCGCCAGAAATGAGCCAAGGAACTAGCCGATTACTCCAGCTTATTTCTTCATACAAATAAGTGTACTATATTTTTAACATCTTAAACCCAGTGGCGGGATTTTTCTCCTATTTACTAACTTTAAGATTACACAAATTTTTTGAAGATTCTTGATTTGGAAAACAGTATTTTAAACATTGTTTCTTAAGGACTATTTTTCTTTGAGATGATAATTTTGACATATGACTCGCAACACATGTGGCGCTCGACGCGGCCGTTTTTGGCATTACTCATTTCCAGAACAAATCAGCCAGTTGACATTTCAATCGTAATGAGAATACCTTATTTGTACTGAATTCATTGTGATATTTTTATAAACGTTTGTATAAGTTATGTGTTAAATTAATGGATAATATAGCTACATAATATAATATCTTACAAAGTTACGTCGTTTGAGTTGATTTCGTAGATGAGAGTTGTTGTATCACACAGAACCACAGAAAAAAAAAAGTAATTTATAGTTTATATATATAACTCACATTAGATTATGTACGTACTTTGTAGGTACAAATATATATTTATTTATTTTATAGCTTACCTGCAAATAAAATCACCAATCGCCACTGCCAATTACGCATGTTGTAATAATTTAGGGCGCATAAAAAAAACGGTCATTCAGTAGGCAATGATTGATTATGTGTTATTAATATTATATAAAATATTAACTTTGTGATCAAAAATTTTTTACCAAATGTTATTAAATATTTGTCTGTAACCATTTACCGACTTTTCTATGTCTACCTATGTCTGTTTTGAGACGTGCCTGTCTTTTCATCGGGACACCAATTAAACCAACACGCAAAACCCACAAAACACCTTCACCCTAGTTGATGCATAAACATATAAAACCAACTTGCCATGCTTTCAGTAAGCAACCCTGACTTGCACTGATTAGGTTATGAAAATGTATGATGTTTTCAGATAAACATTTTTTTAAAAAGGGAAAGTATGAAGGGAGGGGCGTAAATTTGATAGGTATAGGTGACCATTACAATGGAACATCGTATAATGGGCTTTATTGAAAGGTTGTTTGATTATTGATCAAAGAAACATTTTTTTAAAACACAAGATTTATTTATGGTTCATCAAAGTTAGATCATAACATCGTAAAGTAGGATTACATTGCTATGTTGTGTTGTGTTAATGAGCCATCTAGACACTTTTACCCCCTCCTCTCTTTATTGTACAGTGTACATATTTAGTTAATTTCTGTTTCTAAAAAGAAGAAAAAAATTTATACACTTAAAATATGTCCATATACAACTTATTTTCTCAAATCGAACGGTTTGGGTAGGTTAGAAGAAATCGCCCTAAAGCAATATATCCGCCCTTATATTAAGTATATAAAGTCTTTAAATAAAAAAATAATATGTTATTATTTGTATTTTTTTAAATAAAGTCTCATATATATTTATACTAAGAAATGTTTATCTCACCTGGCTCGGAGACAGTGTTACAGGTGGGAAGCAGACAAAAAAAACAATTAGCAAGGAAAACATTCAACGATATTCAAATATTTTCTCGTACTAAGGAATGGACAGTAAAAAGATAATTCATTTATAGCCAAATATTATAACCATAACATTAATAGGAATATCAACATATTACAATATTTATTTATTGCTTTCTGGTTTTCACACGCACGAATCCAATAATCGAGTATAAAATAATGAATTGCATATATTTTAAATCGTTATAAATATGCGGAACGTAAAAAAATATATTATAATAACGTATCTACCTACCGCATTTAAATACTTGTATAATTCAAGAGATGTAGCATAAACTATTTTATCGATCTAAAATACAACATGCTATTCATTTTTTTAGTTCTTCAATTTTTGAAAAAAAATAAATAATGTAATTTAATTTTTTATCAGATTTTTATAATTAAAAAAATCTCTATTATCTTAAGAAATTGCTAAGACTTAAATTTAAATTCTGAATTAAAACTGTATTTCATAGAAAACTAGCGGACCCGGCAGACGTTTTCCTGCCCGAACGTAGGCTTGCCTACTATTAGCTTGGAAAAAAACTTTTCATTTATAAGTAGGTACCTAGGTACTTGTTTATGATAGAATCCCAAAAATTTTCATTATTAATATTCAAATATTGAATTAAGGCAGGTACTTAGGTACTTGTTTATAGTTGAATTCCAAAGCATAAAATATTTCTTTTCAAATAAAGAATTCATTTTGCAAATGTCAAACTCGGCTCTTCTCACCAACAGGGGTGCACTTTGTTCATGAATGCGATTTTCAAAAATGTATTGAATGTCAGTTAATATTATTTTAGTGTTACCAAAAATCTAGTAAAAAGAAATAAATGGGAAGATATTAAAAGGATTGTAAGGAAAGAATCTGATTGGGATCCATGAAAGTAAACGTTGTTTGTAAACATTCAAAAACAAACTTTTTTTAAACACAAAAAGCCAACATCCTTGCATTTTTTTGTACATGCATTCTCGTCGAATGCAATCCTGGTAGGCCGATAAAAAAGATTTATGCTTCTAATTTTTTTTTACAGATTCGATTGAAATTTTTCTAAATATCTAGGAACACGCGCAGCGCAAAAATCTGCATTTCGCTGAAAACCGCACGTAAATCAGTAAGGCCGTTTAGGAGGAGTTCAATGACATCACACGTACTGAAGAATTATATATAAAAAGATAAGTCAATGTTTCCTACCTCAGAACAGGTATTTACAAATACCTAGTGAGAATAAACAGTGTCTAATATGATTGCATACAAATTATTTTCTTAATTGTATCAGAAACCTTTGTCACTGTTTTGCAAACAGATCATATTATATACTACTTGTGTTATTTCATAAGAAAAACGCCGTTTTTCGTCACTTAACTGATTTGAACTTTCAGTTAAGGGGATAAAACATCACTTTTTTTTTATAAACCCTTACGGATTACGTTCATTTGACAAATTAATTTTTCTATTTACATTCTATTGTTAATGATAATATTTTTAACATTTTTTAATTATTTTTTTATATAAATAAAACACATAGTAGATATTATACTCCCAGGGGTTTAAAAAAAACCTATTTGGGACCGTACATAAAAAGAAAACATTTTTGTGACAATACATAATATTATACATAGTTAATACAACCAAAATAGTAAGAAAATATCATACAAAAAACATAAAACACAGTACTTTATACCGTCTATATAAATTACATTAAAAACTATCACTATCAATAAGATTTAATTAATATTTTTTGATTGTGATACTTTTTGATTGACTTTTGGACGGACACCTTTTGTAATGGTTGTCTGAGTCTTTCGTTTAGTTTTGTCTGGAAGTTTATTGTATAATTTCAGTCCCTGGTTTATTAGTTTCGACTGTCCTTGTCTCTTTTTAAAATGTTGTCTATGATATTGTTCTGATATAGTTTTAAGTCAGCTTAAAAGCTATCTATACAGATATTTAATTGTATTTTACAATTTAATACATTTTCACTCTTTAGACTGTGTTAAGGTGTTTAGCATTCCTGTAGATACTTTCTTTTTAATGTTTCTTTATTGCATCTGGGTACAGTCTTAAGACAACATGCCCACCCTTACATGTATATACATTGTTAATGTATATGAAGTGTTAAATAATTAATAATAAGACAGTACGATATTCTTGAACATGATACAATACAAATTGCTTTTGCTCCGCATTTACAGTCTGGTCTATGAAAATCTTGCATTAATTTAACACCCCTTTTACTACTGTCATTCGCACCTTTAACTCCATAACTATCGTTTGAGCTTTTAAATATGTGTCGCTCGTCCATGTCGAAGGACGTTCTTGAATAAAACTAGTGTTCATCTTTAGGTAAGTAAACAAATCTCTGCTTTTGGTTGACATAAGGTCGTCTATTGTTTTCACTGAAATGAAGATAAGATAGAATTAGAAAATGTCTATTAAAAATTAAATTATGGTAATCAGGATCAAATTAAACTTACCATACAATGAATAACTTCAGCCCTACGGGAAATTGGATGAAAAAAATGTTTTCTTACAAGCAGTAAAAATTAGAACCATAAATATGTATAATAAGCCTTATGGTCGTAAAAAAATATAAAAATAAAATATTGTAATCATATCTTTGTCCAAATTTTTTTTTTGACAATAAGTTGATATAATTTTAAAACATTACCTAAATTTAAGTAACCACATGATTTTCACATCAGGTCATTAATTTTAAAAGCAAAATTGATGTTTAAACCACTTTAGCAGTGACGCAATAAATAAATGGTGTTACCCTATTTCACTCAAAAAAACTCTTGAGTTATGGGCTTGGCACCTTCAGTCGAGCCTACAGGATTGGTGCTAAATAAATCTTATAGGTAAACTTTATGCATTTAACACAAGTAATATATATTATCTTGTGGGCTTTGACTGTTATCGAGACGTAAATTATGAACTCTGGTATCTATTTTTGTTTTTTATTTATTTGAAAAATAATTTTAATAACTATGGGGCACCAAATAGGCAAATGAAATAGGAACGAGGAAGTTCAATCCTACGGGAAATTTTAAATAAAAAATGTTTTTTTAAACGCTATAAAAATTAGAGCATTCAACTGAATGACAAAGTTTCTCGAAAACGTATGCAAAAATTAATAAACATGAACTACTTTGGACTACGTCACAAGTTCTGAATCAACAAACGATAGTGTTGTGAGTTGCGACAGATTTTCGGTTTCCGGGAAGCCAACTCACCAATCGACAGAAATCACCGACGAGAACTCGTTACGTTACGTTAATTAATACCGCTGATAATACGACATGAAAAATACATTTTATTTAATTTTTGGCTTAGTTTAATAGCCAATTGACAAATTTATTTTTTTTAAAACCACCAAACTTCTTCACTTATAAATTCGTATCTAACCAACAAACGTCAAAGTGTATGGACTCATAAAGGTAATAAACCAAAATCAGTGATCGAGCGTCCCATTTTCAAGACAAACAAAGACTAATTTTTCCGAGTACCTTAGCCCTGTTCATGAAACGTGAGGCTACTAAAACAGGGGTCCAAATATATAAATAAAATTTTAAAAAAAAAAAAAAAAACGTCAAAGTAATTTTGTCTTAATTTTTATAATTATTAGTATTTTCATTTTTGTTAAGTTTTTTATTATTTATGTTATATTTTGTAAATTATACATAATCATTCATTTTTATTATGATTTGTGTGTTTTCTATTTCACATTTATTTTTTTTAAATAAATATTTGCGTTCTTATGATTTACCCAAATATTTAATTTTGAGGGCCATTTTCAACGAGTTGTAAATAACTCACTAATAAAAAATGGGAATCAAGTTGAAGTAGAGTGGGATTCGAACCACGGACATTTGAGTTGTGTGTCCGAGACACTAGCCACGAGACCATAACCTGATTCAAATATTATTATTATTAATTTGAATTGTTTAAGCATCATTTAATAAAAAAAACACATGTAACAAGCCGGAAACAATGAACATTATAAAATATTGAAATAAATAAATAAATGATAATTAAAACATTAGTCTCTGAGATGGTTTGGTCGTGTAAAACGAATGGACGAAAAAAAAGTGGTAAAACAAGTATACATGGCAAAAATGAACGATATCGTGCGACGATGACGACTAAGGAAGACGTGGCATGATCAGATAAACCAAAATCTTAAGTCTAGTCATGTCAAAAGCAGACTGAACCGAAGGGCATGTATGACAAGATGTATAAATGTGGAAGAAGCTAGGAATGTATGCCAGGATAGATAGATAGTGTGGCGGTCCATTCTCAATGGCGTGATGGTAGTAATAGTAGTAGTGGTTAAATAATCATCATCATAATTATCATTTCCGCACCCAGTGGTGCATAGGGCACCGCACTCGTAGACTAAATACAACATAATTCGATTATCCGTTATGTGAGGGTAAGGTGATCTGTCTTACGCTTCAGGTACCAGTCCAGGAACAATGAAATATTGCAGTTTAAACAACCTTAATATCAAGATTTCACGTCCGCCCTGCCGGGAATCGAACTCAGAACCTCGAGAATAGTAGGCGAACGCGGCACTCTCTGCACAACGAGGCGAACTCAACTCCATTCGATTTCCACATTCAGGATTTTTACCGGAAAGCAGCCATCGAGTCAAAAACACTCGTCCAGGGTTCAGTGGCCCTGTTTTGTAACTAATTCGTTTCGTAATTTAATTCGTATCGTATGAGGGAACGAGAGTGAATTACGATTTATTGCGTTAAGAGTGCGATGGATATATGACGAACGAAAGAACTTACGAAATGAAATTGTGGCAGAATAAGTCTGCCGGTTCTACATATATATTTCACACGCAGAAATGTATTTATCTTCCGTGTGACATGAATAAGAAAGGTGGTTTTACACAGAAATATTTCATAGTTCCTAGACGGACACCTGATGCGTAAGACTGATCACCTTATCTTCTTTGTAACAAAAATGATAAATATACGCTACAATTGCGATACTAATTCAGTGTCCTATGCATCACTGGGCTCTGACAGGGAACTAATAATGCTCATAATGAAAAAAAATAAAAAATTATCATAATTTATTAATTACGTACCTTTACCCTATGACATTTTATTTATTTTTATTAATTTATTGCATAAATAAATGTGCATATTTAATACCAGGGAATCTATTTGAAACTAGTGAATTAAAAAATGAATACGGAGCGTCCTCTGGTTAAGATAGAAAGATAGTCTATATCTAACATGGCTCAACCTGTTCTAAGATGGAGATTTTTTTATGTCATTATCATAATTATTCCCTTTCCCAACCTAATAGTGCATAGGGTACTGCATTAGTACACAAATCGCAGATTATCGTTACCTGTAATTGAACATGTTGAGAAAAAAAATGTACCCATATTCTATATTCAGCAAACTTAATTTTATAAAGTAGACAAAATTGAAGACAAATGTACCTATCCATTGTAATACGGGCCCTGGGGGGCTCGAACGCTCTCGCGGCCGTAGAAAAAGCTTTTATCTCGCGTGTTTGCATACAAAATACGCGAGATAAAAGTGTTTAGTAAACCGAAGCGCGAGAGCATTCGGAATAGCAGCGCTGGTCACGCAATTATGTTTTTTTTTATGTGACAGTGTATATGTAATATTTATTGTAAAAAATAAAAAAACAAAGAAAATATAAAGATATAGTTTTATTTATTAAACCGAAAAAATTAAAACTTACAAATAAAAAACAGTGTATTTAAGGGAATAAATGTAAATGCCTGGATTTCCGTATTAAAATTTACATGTTTTTTCTGCAAGTGCTTTTTTCATCTAAAATCCAAACAGCGTGAATTACATAAAAAATGTGTTAACCGCTCGAATGCCAAATTGGCGGGACGCAAAATGTACTTCAACTGCTGAGCATTTTCCCTGCGCGCAGCGATTTTTTTTGCCTTTTTTGCGATCGTATTTTTTACGTGAAAACAAAACATAATCGCTGATGGATTGCAGTTCTTAGTTGGCCTCTTTCTAAAGTATATTAACAAGCTTTTAACAATGCAATAACGTATAAATAAGATTATAACACGGACATATAATCTTAGTGACAAAAAAAAATAAGTTCAGTTCAGTTCGGTGCCAAACAGAGACGGTAAAAAAAGTACAAATAAGCAAAATTAAAATAAAAGTAAACATATTTTTATTTTTTTTATTTTTTATTTTTATCTCAAGGACAAAAATTATTTTCAAGAAAGGAGTTAAGGACTGAATTTTCCTTTGTGGGAGCGATTTGATTAGGAAACTCCTTGATGATTTTCCAAATGCTTGACTTTACTGTTTACCATATTGATGAGCCATATATATGTTTTTAAAAATATTTTTTATAATTTTTTTTTATGTTTCCGATCCTATATTTGTGGTGATATATTCATGTGTCTGTGTTATATAATTGCTCGTTCCATCTCAACACAGGACTTTTAGTCCCATGGAGTTGGGACTTATTGTCTCAATGAATAAACTGTTTTAGGCCCTAAAGTCCACAATAACAAGAAAAATAAGGCGAATTCAGGTTGAAGATTTTGAAGCGCAGATCTCAGCTCCGGCACCAACGGGTATCGAAATAAATTGAGAGCTGAGATCTACGCTCTGGCATTTAAGCGGTTAATAATGAAATATTTTATTTATCTCGATAGATGGATATCTATTTAGATCTCGCTGTTCGAAGTTATTTATTCTGATGCTTCCTTTTTATATAACACATTGATTCGTTAACGAAAAATATTAATAACAAGATCATGTTTTGATATTAATAACCGAGAAGCCTGTTGGCATCCGTGTTCAGAGTAATAAATGATTGTTTTTTTACTTCTTATTTGTGTTGTGTGTATTATTAGTATGAAGATTGTTTGTAAATAGTACATTCAGTTTTTTCACGTTAGTGCGAAGCTGTCAGAAATTTTACAACAGGCATAATTAACGTGTTGCAATAGTCATAATTTATTATTTTGATAATGAAAATCGTAGGTAAAAAAAAAAAAAACAAAACAAACGCCGTTTCCCCGTAGAGGTAGTTAGAGAAAATAGAATGCCATATCATTGTATTTGCATACAGACTTCTACATCTCTACATTCATACATCTTCTCACACGCTCGCCAATCGATTGGTCTCACGCTTCAGGTGCCAGTCCAGGAATAATGAAATATGTCTTCAATTACAGTTGAAGCACCTTGACAATCAATATTTCACATCCGCCCTGCCAGGATCCGAACCCAGAACCTCGAGAATAGCAGGCGAACATGGCAACCACTACACAACGAGACTCTATTCTATATTCAGGATTTTAACCTGGGAGCAGCCATCGAGTCGAAAACACACGTCCAGGGTTCTGGTTCTATTTCACATACAGAACTGTTTTCTCTATCTGCCTGGACACAGAAAACAACAGAGATTTGGACATGCCCAAAATATAGTTAGTAAATACATGTACCTACGTACATTAAATAATAAATAAATAATACATTATCACGGCAAAATAGTTATTCAAGATTTCCAAGACCACTGGTAAAGGACCACCTTTGATTTTTTGTACACGTTATAACATAATATAATGTTACATGGTTTATCGTAAAATCGACACGGTAGGTACCTACTTTATTAATATTTGACAGCTGAATAAATTTGATTGGCCTTAAATTGATAATAATGTATCCATCCTTCGACTGATAAAAAAGATTTTTAAATAATGAGTTTTTTTCTTAATAATCCATATTATTATTATGATTGTGTTTAATAATAAAGTAGACGATTTTTTTATTTTGTTCTATTATTGTACGTAAATACATGTACAGGATGCGCCATATTTTATGTCGGTATGTGAATATTGAAAAACTTTTATAAAAAAACCAACTGATTTCTATATATTATGAGGTATTTTAATTTAAATTCGCCCTTAACAATTTAAGTGAACTAGTTTTTTAATACAACATCAATCAAGTGGCCGCCTTTTTTTATTAGCACCACAACAGGCCAGGAGGCCCAATTACAGTGGTGAATTAAAACACAGAATACCTAGGCTTGAGAAAACTCACAATTATTTTTATGTGTTCTCACCGGGAATCGAACCCGGAACCTTCCGTGCGTGAGTCAAGCGTCTTGACCACTACACCACGGAGGCCGCCTTTATTGGCCAAAGCAAAATGTGCCATTTTTTGCTGTGTTTTTCTTTACTTTTTTGAGCACGTCGGCCAGTATAGCGATGATTTCGGCACGAATGTTTGCCTTGAGCTCGTCAATGGTCTGAGGCTGGCGTACATTTTGTTATTCAAATAACCCCACAAAAAGAAGTCAGAAGGGGTCAAATCTGGAGATTTGGGTGGCCAGTCAATGTCGCCTTTGTTTGACATCAGACGTCCAGGAAATTTTCGTTGCAGAAACTGCATTGTTTGATTTGCAGTGTGGCATGGCGCACGATGTCTTGTTGAAACCGTCCAGACTTTTTTCACACATTTGTGGGCAGGCATAGTGAGCCAACATCGATTCCCATCGACTGTTTCGCCTTCTCTGAAGAAAAATGGCCTAATGATGGTTTTGGCGCAAATGCCGGCCTAAACAGTCACTTTTTGGCCATGCAATGGTGTTTCATGGATCTCGCGTGGATTTTCCGGCAAAACAAATGCGGCAAGTTTACTTGTTAATGGCGCAGAGAGTGTGAAATGGGCCTCATCGGTCATCAAAATTTGCTTCCAAAAATCAGGTTGAGTGTCAGCCATTTGAGCGACTGTTTAGCCGTATTCAAAGCGACGTGGATGGTCTGTCGGCAATATTATTTGAGTCAATTTCACTTTATACGGAAACAAATGCAAATCATCCTTCAAAATGTGCCGCAAAGTGGTTCTACTGACGCTACGCTGAGCGCGGTGATGATACGATACATAAGAGTATTAAAAGCAAATTTAGAAATCTCCATTGAAAGAGTTACTGAGATATTTGCGAAAAACTTTGAAAAAATAATTGTGCGATTTCTAATTATGCTTCACTAACTCAATGGAGAATATTTGAGAAAGTTTGCGGTGTCAAGTAGTATAATTGAAATCTGTTTTGCTAGATATAGATACGGTTTTGAATTACGCTATTATTTAGGTGGGTAGGTTTTTATGTATAGTTTAATTTGGCATCAATAACTAATTTTCCGTTTTTGGTGCAGAAGTTTGCTTCTAATATCCTCACATGATGTGGGTTCTCGGCAACACTCTCTTATCGTTTCAACTAGTTCCTTGGAACGTCTTAAGCATTGATGAACGGCACGTGGACGATCTCCCACTGTCCCGTGCTCAAGAAAATTCAACACCAAACGACGAATAGTTTTGTCGAACGGTGGTTGTAGACCACGATATTTTCGACGATATGGACGTTGAGTTAACACAACTTAACGACTATTTTTAATGTAGACCGTCACTATTTCGGCACGTTGCTTCTATGTGAAACGATTCATGGTTATTAACGTAAAAACATGTTTACTCAAGTCGATCGGTTGATAGATGTCAAAGTTATTCAATGTAAAACGAAATCCCTCTCTAAATACGAGTTTTCACTCTACTAGAGAGGCAGAAACGTTATTATTAATTATGTATGTATAAACCATTTGTAATTGTAGACTTTATTTTGTGGACAATTTTTTTCAATAAAAAAATTCTTACATGACCGATATAAAGATGGCGCAACCTGTATATAAGTATACAAAACATATATTTTTGTTTTTATTTTATTAATATAGGTACTAAATTAAAAAAAAAAATCTACAAAATTAGTTTAATTATTAGTTCCTCACTAGGGAAACCTGTTCTAAGAAGAACGCCTCATTCAAATATTTGATTTATTTCTTCTATCCTAATTTTCTTTAGCCAGATTTTTACTTCTCTTGTAAAATATTGTT
Source organism: Micrasema longulum (assembly GCF_059751315.1). NCBI lineage: Eukaryota > Metazoa > Arthropoda > Insecta > Trichoptera > Brachycentridae > Micrasema > Micrasema longulum. Next base: position 443,787 of record NW_028277801.1, read on the forward strand.
TGTTTTCAGTTACTGTATTTTACGGACCATAAGACGCACTTTTTACTCTAAAAATTCAACCAAAAATTGGGGTGCGTCTTGTGGTCCGATGCGTCGTATCGTCCGCAAAATACGGCAAATTAATTTTAAGTGGAAGCGTATTAAACAATCCTTGGACCTTTTTTTTTTCTTTTTATCTTTGCACCACAACAGGCCAGGAGGCCCAATTACAGTGGTGAATTACATCACAGAATACCCAGGCTTGAGAAAAATCACATTTTAATTTTTAATGTTCTCACCGGGAATCGAACCCGGAACCTTCCGTCTGTGAGTTAAGCGTCTTGACCACTACACCACGGAGGCCGCCGGAGGCTTTGTCACGTGGCCACGTGTTGCGTTAAATGGAGGAATATTGACAATGATATAATTTCTTGCCCTTGTATATTCTTCATGTTCATGAGCAAATGACGATGTCCATCTCCAAATCTGTCTAGCAGAATAATTTTAACGTATATTAGGCATACCTTAGGCAGTGGCGAGTACAAATGTACCCAAGTTTAGTCTAAATTTCAAGATATGCGCAATCTGCCGGACGAAAAGTAATTATATGTCAGTTATGAAAAAAGTACATTTTTTATCATAAATATATATGATTTTTTTTTTCAATTGTTTATTTATTGTATTTTTTAATGGCGTTATTTGGAAAGATCGGCGTTTGAAAATGGAAAAATTGTATGATTTCCATTTTGTATTAGACTGCCATAAAAAATGTGCATTTTTTGTGATTAACTATTTTTCAACACCATCTTTGCGTTTTAAAAAAATTAATAACCATGTACACGCGATGCGACTTCTACGTTTTTAACGTTCATAAAAACTAATGAAAAAAATCCCACATATGGCGAAAGGAATAACATGCTTCGACTGTAGTAAATTGTCATCATTATTATGTATGAACATAATGTTCGCAGGTCAAAATTAGCATAATTCATACCGTGAATTATATTTTTATACAATTATTTATTTCAATATACTTGCCGTCAGTAATTATTGTCAGCAATTGGTCGTTTTTTTTGACACCTGTTGACTAAATTGTCATTTTCGTCAAGAATTCACATTTTATTTTATTTGGAATTAATTATCTCGCGAGAAGCCGCAGAAAGAAAGAAAATCACTATTGATCTTCGTGCCAATTTATTTCAATTTCGACATCATCATCATTCCCCGTACGCTCCTAATCATGCATAGGGCACTGCATTAGTATTAGTACTAGAATTGATTCTTTCGAATGAAAATAATCTAATTAATTCGATTACTTAATTCATTCGAATGAAAGTCCGAGTTTAGTCATTCATTCAAATGAATTAGTGCCAGCGCTGCTATTCCGATCGCTCTCGCGGCCGTAGAAAATAGTATTTACGTACAAAATACGCGCTATAAAAGCTTTTTCTACGGCAGCGAGAGCGTTTGAAATAGCAGCCCTGATCTTGAAAAATCTGTGGAATCAATTTACGGAGACCCATTTCAATATATTACGACTCCCATCTTCAAGAATAAGAACTACGACGGAAAAATGTATTTTTTGTTAACTAGTCATCTTATAAGTCATTTTTATAAAAACTATGATATTTTAGCAAAGTTCTTTTTACCACCAAGACGACGATTTGTGCTATACCTACATGTAAAGGTTTTAAGTCACCCTACTGAACTGAATAATAACAAATGTTATTAAATACTTGTAAATAACCACTTACCGACTTTTCTATGTCTACCGGTTTCGAGACGTACCCGTCTCTTCGTCAGGGCACCAATTAAACATTTTTTTAAAATTATTTGATCAAATTATTAAACCTATTAAGCTCACCCCCTTCCTCCATCCCCTCTACCTGTTTTCAACTATTTCTCAAATAACATAGAATATTTTCATATTTTAATCAGTGCATGTTTGTCCTAATCAGTGCATGTGCTTATTAAAATGCACGTTGTGTTGGTTTTATATTTTTGCGCAACAACTATGGTGAAGGTGTATAGTGGGTTTTGTATGTTGGTTTGCATGTTGGTTTAATTGGTGCCCTGACGAAGAGACGGGTACGTCTCGAAACCGGTAGACATAGAAAAGTCGGTAAGTGGTTATATACAAATATTTAATAACATTTAGTAAAATATTTAACCACAAAGTTAATGCTTTGATATTAATGAATAATAGCAATTAAGAACACACGGTAAAGTTGCGTATGTACATTTTATTCAGAAGCGAATAAAGAATTACAATAGTAAATACGTGACAATAAGGACACGGAGAGATTACAGTGAACCGAAGAGATGAGACGAAGTACTAACTTATTACTGAACCACTACTGACTGCTTGAAGTCAGGGCACAGCTTTTATAGTAGCCGTCCAGTTCGTTAGTTCTCCATTCTTCCAAGTGAGGAGTTGAGGTCATATTGCATTTCCCTGACGGTAGGCAATTTGACATTCACGCTAGGTAATCGGTAGTTTGGATATTTTGATATTTCGTTATTTACATATAGAAAATGCATGATTCACCTTCTACACTGTCCTTAAGACGATAGTCGGTCAGATGACAAGGGCCATCGGTTTCCGGGTGAGTCCCACATATAATTAAATAAAATTAATCTACAGGATATTCATTTATTAAAATTCATTATTGACCAGCCAGGAATTAAATCTGTAACCACACACAAAGAGTTCAGTATTGCGCTATAAAAATTACCAAAGCTGCTTTATAAAATGAGAGTACATATTTAATATTACAATACAAGAACTGAATTTGTTGAAAATTACAAAAAATAAATATAAAGTATAAACAATATTTATTTTTTAAGAAGCGGAACTAATTTAATGGTATTTTTCTCGGAATCGGTGTGAAGTGTAAGACCCATTTCAGTCAAAACTTCATTGTCTACAGGTTCTTGAAGTGTTAGAGATGCTATTAACTCCTAAAAGAAAAGAAAACAAAAGATATAAATTATTCAGGAAATTGAAAGTTGAGTTAACAAAAATGTTGATTGCGATATTGATAAAGTATGTTACACAATGTATAAATTAATCACTTAATGACAGAACGTTGAGTCTTTAAATTTTACGACATGCCTGAAAGATGCACACTTTTTCATTATATGAGGATTCCTAGATCTGCTAGCAGGATGCAGTTTTTTTCAATGTGTAGCGCGTCTATGTCTCTCCTAGCGAGTTTTTTTATCGTGTTTCTACGACCAGTCTAGCCGAAATGGCTAAATAGAAAGACGTGGTGACAGCGTACGAGCGAAAACGACATTTTTTATGAACAAAATGGTGAAAACATGCAGTCACCAATATTTCGGTGAAGATTTACATAATAGTTCGGTACTGGGAGCAGGATGACCCTCATCCAGTCAAACAAATTGTAGCTCACCGCAGTCAGTCCGTTCCAAAATATAGTCCAGTTCAGCCAGTAAATTAGTTCAACTTATCGTCGTCATTACTCTGTAACGGTTGGCGTTCAATGTGTATGTAATAAATACACATTGAACGCCAACCGTGTATCTTGTAGCTAATTTTGCAAATGTTTACTTGCTTGTTTACATGGTACATTTTCTCATTTGAAATGAATCTGTGAGTATGTAATAAATACACATTGAACGCCAACCGTGTTTCTTCTGTCAATCTCTAACTGGGGGAGCTCCAACCCTGCATCAACAACCAAAATCCTACACATATACTCACAGATTCATTTCAAATGAGAAAATGTACCATGTAAACAAGCAAGTAAACATTTGCAAAATTAGCTACAAGATCCGTGTAACACAGTCATTAGACATTACCTGGTTTTCTGGGGAATTTTCGCAGAGATTCCTAATTGCTAATATTACCCACTGCATGATTACTGTATAGAAAATGTAAGGAAAAAAATATTTACATCTATTAACCTTCAAAAATAAAGTCTGTTTCATTTTAATAAGAAATATATACATAAACAATATTTTGCTATTACTAGACTTCACAAATTATGAAATAAGTATAATGAGCTTGACATTTTAAGCTTAGAATGCGCTTCGTATTAAAGATTTTTGTTTTTAAAATTGAAAGTCTTTTTAGGGTGAAATGATTTCCATACTTCGTATGATATTTTGCTTAATTCTTTGTTATTATTTCTTTTCATTCCTCCTATTTTCCCTTTTTTATTGTAGAATAATAATTTTACTATTAGTAGATTTTAACATATATAACATGTTACCATCCTAGTTTTTGATAATTTTTTTGTATTTTAGTCTGTTTTAAATCAGATTTTCATATAGGTAATTTGTAAACTATTTTTTCTTACTTATTCATATTCATTATAATACAATGTTTTTTTTATAGCTACTCAATGTTATACTTATTATTTTTCTAGTTTAAAATTGTTTTTCAGTATGCTCGAAGGAATTTTATTACATGAATTGGATATAACATTGTATCAACTGTATTTAAGACAAAACCTTTAAACCACAACTATGGAAAGCGGTCTCATTATATTTAACATATTTTCAACCAATTACATAGGACTTAAAAATCTCACAAGAAAAAATGAGTATACTACCTATTATCTTTTGTAAATGCTCTTGGCTTGAAACATAATAAATATTTTATTTAAATCGTTTTTCATTCACAAGTTGTTACAGGTAAAGTACACACTGATACAATTCCTCAGTTTTTATAGAAATAATTTATGAAAAACAAATGAATTTTACAATGACTGAATTCATATGAAATTCACAACTAAAAAATCAGAATACACCCAGAAAAATTATATGTATACATATTATTAAAAGGATACATGGATTTCTGGCATCAATATTGCAACAGTTTAACAATATAGGGATGACATCCAGCTCTCGAATCTATAAAAAAGCAATACATTAGAAAAATGTGGTGTTTAAATAAATACATCCCTTTGGATATAATTACTATGTTTTAAAAAACTGACAAGATCGAATATAATATGAATGTAAGACTTATGCAAGGCACATTCTCTTTCCTTCGGCAGTAGTTGTCAGATAAAAGATAATGTGAAACAGTGTGTGATTTATTGGATTGAAAAATATTTATGGTTTTATGTGGATCACTAATTCAAAATAAATCATCTTGTAATATTTGTAGGGAATTACTTTTTAAATATTCATATGAAATTTTCAGAATTATCTATTTTTTCTAAATATGATTGCAGATAGAAATGTATGAAGCACCTATAAAAAGTTTTATTTTAGTAAAATGAATATGTACAAATAGACAAACCTGTCTTTTATTGATTTGATTTTTCCAACAAAGATTCCCGAGAGTTCGGATAATGGTACCTTTAAATCCAAAAGCCACATGCTGCTCGACAGTTTCAGTCACACAAGTCAATTTTTTAGGTCCCGTGTTCTCAAAGTTTCCCAATTTCGGCTTCATATTACTTTCCGGGGATTCAATCTTCACATTCGGTATTTTTATTTGCGCCTTTGGCCTCTGAGCAACAGATTCTGAAGACTGAGCCGGCGCAAGGGGTAAATTGACAGATTGAGAAAGTGGTGGAGGAATGTCCATTTTAGATTGAACAGTTTGCACACTATGCGCATCCTTTGTTAACTCTAAACTATCAGATCTTAAATTTGATTTTTCGGTTGAGATCCCTAAAATCTTTTGTAGTTGTTCGCTCAAATCAAATTCAGTCGATAAGTTCTGACTTTTTTTGACTGGGATCGGGTCAGAAGGGAATTTTGGGTGCGTAGGAGCAATATTTGTAGGAACTTCTATTTCAATGCTATTAGGGTTAAACGTTTGAGCTTCATTTTGACTAGGATTGGATTCTACGTTTGTTTCGGATTGATTTAGATTTGGGTCAACTTGTACTGCGTTTGATTCGGTCATTTCTCTAATGACAGTTTCGGAAGCTTCAATACCAGGTTCGACGCTTTGTTGTCTGCTCATGTTAAACGGAGTGTAAGTATCACTTGATGTTTTTGTTAAAACAACGGGTTCTTCATTATCTGGAATACTGTCTTTTATTTCGAGCTGAGAAGATTCCAGACTACCGTCTCTGCTCAAGTGAGGTGTATTTGAATTTGGTTTGATGGAAGTTTCTTCTGGAGAATCTGTGATAAGTGGTGGTTCCATCTCTTCTAAAATATCGATCTTATGATCCACACTGATTTTTCTATTTGAGGATAAATCAGTTTCAGAGGAAAAGGACACATTAGCAGGGGCATTGGTTTCTTCTGATGAAATGGACATGGCCATATCAGGTTTGATATTTTTAGCGAAAGCAACTTTAATAAGATTTTCATCAAGTTTACAAACATCGGAAATCTTTCGATCGATGCTTCCTTGTCTCCCAAAGTTAAGTCCTGTCATAGCTTCGGGTAATATGATAGGAGGGGATGTCGGCTGCGAAGTCATTTGTTTATTGTCGATGAACGTCATTTGGGACTGGATAGTTTCAGAAATATTCAGAGAATCAAAAGGTGGTTGATCTGTGCATTCAAAATACTGCTCGCTACTTTCAGATTCAGTGCATTCCGAAACAGTTTCGATTCCTTGAAGCATATCGGTGGAATCACATTTCTTCACCAATCCTGGAAATTATAAAAAGGGCATATTATATGTCTTACAATAGTTATTATAATTCAAACACATATTGCAGATTATAAGATAAAATAATAACTAGTTTTCATCATCATCACCATCCCCCTTTCCGCACCCAGTGGTGCACAGGGCATTGGATTGCTAAACTAAATGCAGCATAGTTCGATCATCTGTTACATGAAGGTAAGGTGATCAGTCTAGCACTTCAGGTGCCAGTCCAGGAATAATGAAATATTGCAATTAAAAAACCTTTAAAAACAAAATATTTCACGACCACCCTGCCAGGAATCGAACCCAGGACCTCACGAATGGTAGGTGAAAACATTTTTTTCCGAGAGCAGCCATTGAGTCAAAAACACTCTTCCAGGGTTCTGGTTCTATTTCACACACAATAATTGTATTCTTCATCCACCTGGACACAGAGCACTTATCATTACAACAATGCATTTCGATATATCTGCAAGAAGTGCTATGAACACACAGTACACAAGACAGTTTTACAAACTTTAAACATACATTTCATCTATAAAATTAAATTTACCTGGCTCTTCCATAGACTGTCCTTTTTCATGATCTACATCTTCAACCTTCTTTGCTTCTTCTTTACTCCCTGGCATTGTTTTTCCCGCAGTTTGATATAGTTTATTAATGGAAGAAAAGAAGTTGTTTTCATATTTTCCCAGTTCATGAATACTGCGTAAAAGAACTAAAAAGAAAATATTCTACAGATGATCAAGATACTACATATCTACTCTACCAATGCACCATCAGGTGCAGATAAGGGTTTGGTGAACAGAGAAACATTCCCACGAGTGCTGGGGGAAGCTGAATGAATACACTTGAGGGTATTACTTGCAAACCTGACAAAATCCAAAATCTTAAAAAGGTAAGATATGAATTGAAACTTATTCAGAATACAATTATTTACAATAATTATAACATTGTCAGTTCAAAATACGGCTTTGTTTATGAGAATCTGACTTTCAAATCATTAGGTGTGTTGCAAAACATGACAAAAAATGTATTGCAAAGTTGGCAATCTCCAAAATCAAATTAATTATTTCACTATTGTTTCTCGGCATAATCATGATTATTTCATCACTAGTTATATATAAAATATAAATTGTTCATAATAAAAATTTAAAAGATAAAAAAAAAAGTTGAAACTATTATTGCATCACTTTTGTGATTTGCTCAAAATAAAGAAAGATGGATCTTGCTGGGTTTGCAAATAGTACCCTCACTCAGCAAGAATGCATTGGAAATATACTTATCAATGTACAATAATATACTGTCAGCGCGCGAGTTGAATGCAGAGCTAAGGAATGCGATAGTGCTGAGACCTAATTAGAATTATTAATATCGATAATGAGTATGTGGATTAATTTCAACATTGTTTTAAATTTAACATTTTACATCTTGGTTTAAATAATGAAAATGCAAGGTGATAATTATAACCCCTTTTTTTAATGAATTATTTCACATAGGGAAATCTAATTTGCATACGACGTGCGGACGGCGGGGGGAGATGCTCCCGCTCTTCACCTCAGGCCCCAATTGCATTCAACTCGCGCGCTATCTGTAATTGTAATTTACATGATTTTATATTTGAATTTTAATACTGTGGTTGATACTCACAAGCGCAATTTATGAACAGGGAAACATCACTCTGCAAACAATCCATGTATGCATCCATACTCGAAGCTGTCGCAATAATATCTAATAGGAATACTACTTCCTGAGGCTCGATCGAATTCACATATTTATCGACAGTTTTCAAAATACAATCAGATTTCATTTTAAACTCGTGAGATATAAACTTGATAAAATTAACGGAGACATTGATATCCTGCGTTTCGATTGACATGAGAATGTTGTAAGCGAGATTGAGAATTAGCAATCTGGTGTCCGGTTCCAATCGGTTGTATAATTTTTCTATGTAGCTGTTTTCCACGCCAATTAAATACTCGATAATTAAGTGAGGGAACTCGGAATTACCCTCAGCATACATGTAAGCCAAGGCGTTGAGTAGTAGAATATCATCAGGTAGCACATTTGGTTGTCCGAGAAGGATGTTGTACACTATCATAGCTGCACAAGACGCAACCTTTTCATTATGCCCCAGAAGCGCATTTAAAATGTTAGGGCCAAACTTTTCCCAGATGATTGTCTGATTAAACGGATTATTTACCACTAGATTTCCGAGCGTTTGAGTCAACGCCACCATACACATCTCAAATTTAGATGATAGAACATCGTTGATCACTTCGTCACTCGGATGCTGGTACTCGTTGAAAATCGTCAACATATCGTCGAGTATACTAAGGTCTTTAGAAATGTATGTCTGAATTTTCATTCCAGAAGCTGCACACGTTCGGAGTAGGCGTAAACACTGCTCCGCAACAGCTAAAGTAGATAAATTATACGATCCTTGTTCTATGTCCAATTTCATCAAGTGTAAAATATCCGCAATCAGCCGGAGAGTATATTCGGACACTTTTTTGCTGTAAACAAAGACAAACATTGAAACATATCGTAAATAAAAAAATAAAAAATAAAAATTTTAATGCTTTAAAATCTTACGGTCGGAGGCGACCAGTCTCCAAATCTCTGGACAAAAGAGATTCTGCTCTTAGCATTTCTTCGACTGCGTTCCATTCTCCTGTTTCCAGCTGAAGGTTTATTAATTTTGCATCTAATAGTATCTCTTCTGCATACCAAACACTCTTTTCTCTAGACATTTGGAATATTAGTTACCACCGTTAAAAAATATTCAATTATAAGATTCAAATTAAGGCATATCGTCTCAAAAATCATGCCAGACCGATACCAAATGTCAAATTGCGACTAGTCAGCAATAACACGGCGATAAATTGACATTTGACGATTTGACGTTTCCTTTTGTAAAAATGTTAGGTTATGTCTGTAGAGATGTGCTTGTAGAAAATAAAATCTCGATTTACGAAAGAATTGTTTTTGTCGAACTTAGGTTTTTTCTAACAGTAGGTAAACCGGATTGCATTTTGGTAATTGGTTCCAAAAATAAGTCGTGTTTATTTAATCTAATAAACATTACATAGCACCTTGCACCTAATTAATAAAAAATCGATTTTTCTTTGTTAATAAATTATTATCATCCTCATCACCTTCAGGAGTGAGCGGCAGAAGTTTCGGTTTCGGTTTCAGCCAATAAAATTAGTTTCGGCCAAAAATTTGCCATAAACATGCGGTCTGGATGTGTCGGATTACATTCGGCTTTACTCGGGTGCATCTTATGGCTCGTGACTAGGCCGCGTGACTTGTTGCCGCGTTGTTAATCAGTCAGACAGTCCTCGTGCATCAAAAAACAGTACCTAGAATAATAACTTATTATAGTCCAATTGTCTAACATAAAAAATAAAAACAATACTGATTTTCAGTGATATATTATATTACACTCATTTGTCAATAAATTTGTATAAACCACTTAATTTTTTTAATTACACTTCGACCGGTTTCGAGGTTACTACCTCATCGTCAGGAATTTAACTGACGTGACGATGAGGTAGTAACCTCGAAACCGGTCGAAGTGTAATTAAAAAAATTAAGTGGTTTATACAAATTTCTTAACAAATAAGTATAAAATGTCATACCACAAAGTGAAAAATGTTTTTGATAACAATAATATATATTATATTACCTCTATGCTGATTTTGTGATTTGTTGACTATAAGTAATTGGTAGTTCTAAAATTTTTCATATTTATGTTTTTCGAAATTTCTTTATGATTATCAATAAGTTTAAGTTCTTATTGCGTACATTAAAGTTGACGTTGACGCGTGCGATTAAAAGATCTGTAGTCTGTGATTAAAAGTACCAACACTTCGCAATCAGTGAATAGATCTGGCGATAAAAAAATAAATACACAACTTAACAAAAAATTTCGATACTCTTTTTGAATAGTGGGGTAACGGGTAACCCCTGTTGCCGTAATCATTTTTATCATTTAAGAAAAAGTGATTTGGGAATTGTTTTTGAATGTTGTACTTAACAATATTTTTAAGTAAATCAACCCTAAACACAAGAAATTTTCTGATTGAATATATTAGATTTTCAGTTTGAATATAAATGGTTTTTTTGCGGGTTATTGTGCCATACATTTTGTGTGGTTCATATTATTTTTCGATTATCGCTTAACAGCGTCCATCAACCCTGATAATTAATTGAAACTGCAATGTTAGTGCAAACGAACTCATAAAACTCAATTTGTATCACTTTTTTTTCATCACGTTTTTCAATCATTTTTCATGATTGATTATGATGAAATGCATATCCTTATTGTCAAATTAATTCTCAGACAAAATGTTTTTTTCAGCTGTCGATAAATTGTTTCGTTGGGGAAATAAAATTCTATGTGGATTTATAATTTTTTTGAGACATAAAAGTTTGAAATGAAGACATTATTTTATCTAATAGTTTTTATTAACTTTGTCTTGATAAACTAAAAAATAATTAAGGAAAGAATTCGTTACTCTTTGAAATTATAATATAATAAAAGTGCAATGTAAAAAATAGAATTTTGTAAGACTTTATTTCATTTTATTTCACCAACGAGCAACGCGACGAAATTGAGATATTTTTTAGATAACAACTCGCAACTGCTGGCAACATTTAAAACTTATTCCAGAGATAATGTAGAAATGTAACTCATTCAAGATGTCCGACAAGTGAGTGCTTGGCCTATTTTTGTACTAAATTAATTTTTGATTGATTTTTATTTGAAAAATGCATGCCGCTTACTTGAAATTATGCATTTGTTCACATTGAAAAGGCGTTTTGCAAAATATTTTTTTTATTTGGATGATTAAGAAGCCATACTCCCCGTTAAAACTATTACGGCGTTATCTATCTGACAACTGGTAATTTGCAGTAATCAGACGCTTTATTTTGTATATTTTAGTGAGGACTTCTTAACTGAAGACTATTCGGGAGCCGTTGATGAAATTTATAACTTGGGAGTGGAAGAGGAGGATATTCTTCTCGCCGATGACGACCATATTCATCACGAGAGTTATAAACACATCCCTCAAGATAACGGTCTGCCGTTTGTTGACAAGCCACCCGTTTTGAATGGACCTGCATTTTGCGAAGATAGTCACAAGAAGGCGGAGATACACCATGTCCGCGAACCCGTAAATCGAAGAAATAGTGTAGTTCAAGAACCGCCTCGCTTGGAAGTATGCAGAGAGGTACTTTGAAACAATTTTATATCCTCATTTTGTTAATTATAATTTTTTTGTAAAGTATCTAATTATGAATGGACAAATCATAGAATTAAGAATAGTCCAGAAATCGCATACTGGCATCAAACCGAAGGCGACTAAACTATTAAAAGAGTAGTTTTACGTATTGACCCATTAGTTTCTTTGTAGACGTCGTTCAGTACGCAACTCTCGATTTGGATTTAATTATGCCGTGTTGTGCCGTTTTAAAATGTAGAAATACTGCTGGAATCTTAAAGATACAGGATGGGATCACATTTCATGTGTAATTAGCAAATGTATGTGTAAGTATCAAATGCATTACTTAAAAATTGAATTATTTTTCCATCTGTCATATTTTCGAAAAAAAACAAAATGAACATTTAGTTAGTGTTGCCAGGGTAGTAAATTTTTTTACCCTGCTCATCTAATGAGAGAACTAATGAAAATTGGACCTCGGGTTAAACAACGCCGTGGTGAACATTTGACCGACATTATCTTTAAAACATCAAATATTATTTAACATTTAAAAATATCAGTTTTATGTAAAATAAAATTTGTTTCATATTTTAAGTTCAAAGTTCATCAATTCAATTACTCTTATTAAATGACCCTTTACTTATCTACTCTGTTGTGTCAATCAATATTTCCGCATGCACAATAAAATTTTAGAGAAATTAACGAATAGCTTTTTTTTTTTACCTTACATTTGTGTTATGATTATATTTTTCCCATCGTGCAACATTGCGCGGTGACTTCACGAATGCGCGCGGCGAAAGTGGGGCAAAGTGGAGGGATTTTTGGACACAGTCCGATGTATTTAAATATGATTTTACGCTCCTTCTGGACTATTCTTAATTCTATGGCACAAATATGTAAATAGTTTTCATATCTATTGTCCAGATCACGAGTGCACACATTACAAGTTCAGAGAAAATGAGAAAATAATTATTGAAATTTTTACCTCAAATCTAATACTTTTTCTAAGTCTACTAGTTTTATATTGCGTCGGTTGCAGACCAACAAATCGTCGCGTTGAGGAAATGAGGTTCTATTAAACAAAAAAAGTTTTTTTTACTTTTAACTTTTATAGTATTTATATTCTAATATCGGTTCTATCCATCGAAATTTAAAAAAAAAAACGTCATCAATCCTTAATTATTATTAAGTTTATTAAGACAATATTAACAAAAAATGTTGAATAAAATAATGTCTTCATTTCAAACTTTCATGTCTCAAAAAAATCATGAATCTACATATAACCTTGTTTCCCCAATGCAACAAAATGTCTGCTTTATTATTATGAAACTTGGAAAAAGATTTTTAGCTCTAGATTTTTTTACTTGTCTGACTAACTCGCCAGATCATCGATCTACTATTCCAGCTAAGTACGAAAATTAATATTTCAATCATTTGCTTTAACACAACATGGTTCCCAATTTTTTGTTCAGTTATTTAGGACTAATTTAGAAAAAAATGGTCCTGTAGTTTAAATATTTAGGTACTTCATAAAAGCCAGGACATAGAAGAGTTGTGGATAAGTGAATGTTCACTTAAATTTGCCAAAGACTTCCATATTTCTTTCTCAAGATGTTTTCCTTCTCTGTTGCTTTGAAGCCTCGTTGCACTAGTAATATTTGTTGACCCTTTCAAGCATCATGTGACAGTTCTGTTAAACAATTTTTTCAGTGCTTACAAAGTAAACTACTTCCAGTAAAAACTTCCAAAATACACACCAAAGTTCATTTTAAATCAATGTTACACCACGGGCACACACCATTAATTTAACACTATACATTTTGCATAAAAATAAGGGCGGGCATATTGCCTTAAGGGGGGATAATATGCATTTAGACGGGCAAAAATTAGTTAATTGTCAATCAATCTTAGGCATCAGGTACCAGTCCAGGGACTAGGAAATATTCTTGTGTGAAAACACCCTTTTAAATAAATATTTCATATCAACCATGTCTGGAATCGAACCCGAGACCTCTCGCATGGTAGGCAAACGCGCTGACCATTACACCACGTGGCCGACAAATATGTAGACAAAATACTATAAATACATCAACCTAAACGTCTTGAAAAGGAACCTTAATTATTGATTCTAATATTCAATAACATATAAAATACTACGATATATCTAAAACTTATGAAAACTAACAAAATTAGTTGTTGGATGTAGATTTTGAAAGATGCACTATTTTTGACAGCAAACGCATAGATTTTTAGTCAGGGCTTTCCGCGGATGTGTTGCCAGACGAATGTTTTGTTTAACTACTCGAAAGATTGATTTAGCATTATTTCAATGGTGAAATCGGTTGGTTGAAAATATTAAAATCGGGTAGCTAATTTTAACTTACATTTTGTTAATTAGGATTTACAAGGAGATGGTGTGATACCCCCTTAGTACTTTGTATCGTTATTGGACATGCTAAATTTATTGTTTTTCATTCCAGCCCCCTGTAGAGCTGCCCGCACCAATCCAGCAGCCAATTCCTGAGGTGATACAGCACCGTATTGATCATGAACAGGCTACTAAGGGGGGGAATGTCAGGGTCGATCCCGTCACGGAAGAGGACAGGTATCGGGCCGGACAGAGAGAGAGATTCCCCACAGAGAGGGAGGCAACACATTCCCCCCAGCCTATTCCCGACTCTTTGGGTAAGTCGATTTTGGAAAAAAAATTGGCAGTTTGTTAGTCAGAAATCTCCAAATGACAAATTAAGAGATTTTTAATTATTTGGAAAATATTTTTTTTTTGTTAAAAGCTTTGCCCAGTCAACAAGGGTACATACCCCGTTCCAAGCTAGGCAATTACATTTTAATACATAATAATAATTTACAAGTTAATTTATTTTAAAGAAACATCAGACAAATCTATATTTTATATATCAACTTAGTTTCCGTATGTTTGTGGCCGCAAATCTCGGAAAGTAGTAATCGATGAATTTACTTAAAATTTTGACAGAACATTGCATTTCCTTACATTCTACAGCATAGTAACAGCAACGCAAATTAAGATATTAAATTAAGCAATGTGTTTTCTTGGTAAATTTATAGTTGCTAGACTATTTTTGTTATTAATATCAGACAAGGCCACAGCAAAATGTGGCCGGGTTCAGCTATAAAATATAAACTTACTAGTATACATATATTCACATATGTATAACATATATATATATATTTTAAATAAGAGAAATACTTGAATTCTTATTATTTACTAAAATATTTCAATTTACAAACCATTTCCTAAAAGTCGTAAATAACTTGTGCTGGAAAAATGGAAATGGAATTGTAATAGAGTGGGATTTGAACCTCGAACCTTCGGTCCGTGAGTCACAATACTACCGCGGGACCATAACCCGGTTTATACAGGGTGTTCATTTAACCCTGTCACATCCGAAACCACGATGATCAGTATAAGCAAGAAGACATATTGGCATATTAAAATAATTTTTTAGAATGAAAAAAATTTAAAAAATAAAATATCAAAAAAGCAAATTGTTGCTTACTTCTGCAGGGGAGAAGTGGGGAGGGGGAGTCTGATACTGCGCCTTGCTCCCCTCACTTCTCCCCTGCAGAAGTAAGCAACCATTTGTTTTTTTAAATATTTTATATTTGTAAATTTTCTTTGTTCTAAATATTTTTTTTATGACATGCTCTATCATCCGTTTCCGGCTTGACGTCGACTTCTGGGACACCCTGTATATATTTTTACGTTACATACATTATTTTATTTGATTATATGTCTTCAAAATGGAATGTTAAGTAGACAAAATTGAGCATTTTCGACACCCCTTCTGTTCACGTCCAATCAAGGGAATAAAGCTGCAAAGCCGCTCGCAATATTTCCACAGTGTACGGTGAAGATGCTACGACGTATGAGTTTTTCCTTTCTCCTCCCTGCTTCCTTTCATCTTTCCCCTCCACTCTTCATATTATAGTGTAGATATTAAGCCATTTTTTATTTCTTAAATTTTTTTTTTTCAATATTATGTTCTATAATAAAAATATTACAACATCAACAATATGTTCATATACTACTGATTTTCTCAAATTTAACAATTTAGTATGTATGTAAACTGTATATGTATATATGTCGTCCTTTTTGACTTTCTTTCAGTTACATGAATGATGTTGATCATCAGCCTAAAGCCGGATAGGTCTCCTCAAACTCTCCATTGTTTTGTATAAAAACTTGAAATGTATAAGAAACAAAACTGTTTTTCTTTTTGCAGATGCTGTAGTCACCAATGATGACAGAAATCAACAGCCGGGAAGAGGTCGCCGGAATATGAGGGGTCGCCAGAGAGGTCGAAATGGTCCGAGAGATGGAAGAGACAGAGATTTCCGACCTCCACATTTTTTCGATGGGCACCCTAATGACAGAGAATTTGGCCCACCCGACCATTTCAATAGAAATCGTGATTTTAGACCTTATGATGATAGAGATCACAGGCCAAATGATTTTGGCCCCAATTTTGACGACAGACAACCTCACATGCCTGGAGATTTCCGACCTCTGAATGATTTTAGGGGAGATTTTCGAGGACCTCCGGACGGATTCAGAGGGCACCCTGAAGACTTCAGGGGGCCACCAAATGAGTTCCCGGGACCTCCTGGTGAGTTCAGAAGACATCCTGGCGAGTTGAGAGGCCTGCCCGATGAGTTCAGAGGCCCACAAAATGAGTTCAGAGGGCATCCTGATGAATTCAGGGGTCACCCTGGAGGACCTCCGGGAGAGTTTCACGGGATACCTGGTGAATTGAGAGGACCCCCTGAATTCAGAGAGCCTCATGGCGAACTCAGGGGTCCACCTGGATTCAGAGGACACCCTGGTGATATGAGAGGGGCATCTGAATTTAGAGGACCTCCAGGCGAATTAAGGGGTCCCCTGGAATTTAGGGGGCCTCCTGGTGAATTAAGAGGACCCCCAGAATTTAGGGGACCTCCAGAATTCAGAGGTCCTCCAGAATTCAGAGGTCCTCCGGATGAATTGAGGGGTCCCCCTGAGTTTAGGGGACCACCTATTGAACTAAGGGGACCTCCAGGTGAACTGAGAGGGCCTCTAGAATTCAGAGGTCCTCCAGGTGAACTAAGGGGACTTCAAGTATTTAGAGGACCCCCAGAAAGAGGACCTCCTGGTGAATTAAGGGGACCCCCAGAATTTAGAGGACCTCCTGATGAATTAAGGGGACATCCCGAGTTTAGAGGAATTCCAGGCGAATTTCATGGACCTCCTGGGGAATTGAGAGGACCTCCAGAATTTAGGGGACATCCGGGAGAATTAAAAGGACCGCCAGAACTAAGAGGGCATCCAGGAGAATTCAGAGGTCCGCCAGAATTAAGGGGACATCCCGGCGAATTGAGAGGACATCCGGGTGAATTAAGAGGACCTCCAGGCGAATTGAGAGGACCTCCAGGCGAATTAAGAGGTCCTCCAGGCGAATTGAGAGGACCTCCCGTTGAATTTAGAGGACCTCCAGAATTTAGAGGACATCCAGGTGAATTAAGGGGACCTCCAGAATTAAGAGGACCTCCAGAATTTAGAGGACCTCCTGGAGAATTAAGAGGACTTCCTGGAGAATTCAGAGGACTTCCAGTTGAATTAAGGGGACCTCCGGCATTTAGAGGTCATCCAGGCGAACTGAGAGGACCTCCAGGAGAACTGAGAGGACCTCCAGAAGAACTGAGAGGACCTCCAGGAGAACTGCGGGGGCCTCCGGGAGAATCAAGGGGACCTCCAGGAGAATTGAGGGGACCTCCAGAATTTAGAGTACTTCCAGGCGAATTAAGGGGACCTCCAGAATTTAGAGGAATTCCAGGAGAATTGAGGGGACCACCGGTAGAATTAAGAGGACCCTCAGAATTTAGAGGTCCTCAGGGGGAATTACATGGACCCCCAGAATTCAGAGGTCGTCCCGTAGAGTTGAGAGGGCCTCCCCTACAATTTGTTCCCCCGCCAAACAATATAAGACCCCAGGGTATCTTTAGGCCAGCCGTTCCCAGCAACGTGAGGCCGACATTACTCAATCCACACGTCCCGGAGTTCAGGCCGAGGGGTCCGGGACCCAACGAAGGGAGATTCGAGAACAGGAGGCCGCCAGACTTCCGACCTGATGCGGTCAGGGAGAATGTTTGGGTACAAGATGCAAGAGATGGACATGGTCCAATGCCGAGCCAGAACAGACCTCCCGGCATCATACTGCCACCCGGAGTCGAGGGGAAGAAGGTGCTTATAAATCCGCACTTCAAGGGGAACCTGCAAGCTGGACCGGGTGAGACAATCTTTTGTTTTAGTGCTGCAGTAAATTTAAACTTCCATTATTATAGTTGCTCCCACTTAGACTGAAGTCTCTTTGGAAGGGAACGAGTTTCAAAACAGATTTTATGCACCCATATAAATATGAATCACCCATTTCCAAACTTCATTTTGACCTTCTTGCTTTGTTTTGAAATATGAAAAACAAATGGATCTCTGTATTGAATTTTTTTTTAAAACAAATTGAATTAAATATAGCATTAAGGAAAAACACATCTCTGAAATACGGTAAATAGTGGAGTTTTACCTACCATTAAAACTCTTATTATGTTTCTATAGATGTCTGGAGTCCATATTGAGAGAAACGATAACTTTTTTCCATGTTTTGTGGTTTTATTGTCTATTCCTGGGTCTGTGGTTAACTCTACGGTCGCTTTTTCCGATTCCGTTGCGTTGTTTACCCTCCCAGTCACCATAGAAGGGTTTTTGTCTCATAAAGTTGGCAATGCACCAGGTAGGCCTTACCTGGACTCCAGACATCCATAGAAATATAATGAGAGTTTTTATTTTTTAAAATTTATATTGAACTTTTTGTACATAATGTTATTTGTACACTGGCGGGCTTATTGCCAAATGGCAATTTCTTCCAACCAACCAATAAAATAAAAGTTTTATTTTTATAATTCAAGTTACAGAATATATTCAATAGAAAAAAAAAATTAAAAAGTTAAAAATATATACAAATAGAAATAAACGTATTTGTTTATAAATTACCTTAAATCAAAACTATTACTCAATGGGAAAAAGGAAAAAAGCGGAAAGAGGAAAAAGGAAAGGAGGAGAGATTTAAATGGTGGGTAAAACTCCACTATTATGTGTTCTGAATGATGTCTGGAGTCCATATTGAGAGATCTGTCTGTTATCTCCTTGTTGACTGGCTGGAATAGGCTCGCTAGAGATGAATCTTTTGGAGATGCATGTTTCTGCAGTTTCTGATAGTATCCCCTGAAGGTATTTTTGTGCTTCCAGTTGCCTCTCTCTAGAATATTATCTATCGGGTATTTCCACTCCTGCCATCTTAAGAGTGTTCTTTACCCACCCTCCTATTATTGTTCTTGTAGCCGCCTTTATAGGGCCTCTCGTGCTTATGAACAAACTGTCAAGGTTTTCCACCTCTGACTTTCTATCCCTGGATATCTCGATTAGTTTTTTGATCCAGAAAACCGGGTTAATATTGCACTCACGAGATTTTAGGAGTCTCCGGCTGGATTTTTTATGCTTACGGAAATCTGTTTCTGATCCGAAAGATGGATACCGCTTAGAGAAGGAAGATGTTAGAAATTACAGACCAATGCGGAACTTCAGCTCTACGGGAAATTAAATACAAAAAATATTTTCGTTCTTGTGCTAAAAATTAGATCATTAAATTTTACGGGAAAGTTTCTTAAAATGTATGAAAAAAATTATAAAAAAATATTTAAAAATAAATTAAAAAACTACTTTGAACGACGCCGCCAGTTCATATGAGTCAACCAATGATAAGAGACCTGTGAAAGATATCCGGTTTACTTTCCATCAACGAGCCTCTGATGTTGCATACGGAGTAATTTCAGCAGTACAAAACTTTAAAAAAATCGTAGCGCTGATATTACAATATACAAAAATTAAATATAATAAATTTTGGCTCAGGTTCATAATCTAAAAATGTATATTTTTTTTTAAACCACTGAATTGACATACCTTAGTAAGGTTCTTGAATCGCTTAGATTTTTCGGATTTGCGGTGCAGTCAGAGGTGGAAAGAGTTTTATTAGATAAAATTACTGTTAGATTGTTGTAAGTCATATTGAAGTTGGTGAGATAAATTGGTAATAGTTTTAGCAGCGTTGGGCGGTAATTGGGAAGGGTTTACAATGATTGAAGTGATAAGTGAGATGGATTTGCGGTGCAGTCAGAGGTGGAAAGAGTTTTATTAGATAAAATTACTGTTAGATTGTTGTAAGTCATATTGAAGTTGGTGAGATAAATTGGTAATAGTTTTAGCAGCGTTGGGCGGTAATTGGGAAGGGTTTACAATGATTGAAGTGATAAGTGAGATGGATTTGCGGTGCAGTCAGAGGTGGAAAGAGTTTTATTAGATAAAATTACTGTTAGATTGTTGTAAGTC
Organism: Micrasema longulum; assembly: GCF_059751315.1. Taxonomy (NCBI): domain Eukaryota; kingdom Metazoa; phylum Arthropoda; class Insecta; order Trichoptera; family Brachycentridae; genus Micrasema; species Micrasema longulum. The sequence continues at coordinate 464,041 of NW_028277801.1, forward strand.
ATATTGAAGTTGGTGAGATAAATTGGTAATAGTTTTAGCAGCGTTGGGCGGTAATTGGGAAGGGTTTACAATGATTGAAGTGATAAGTGAGATGGATGTGCGGTGCAGTCAGAGGTGGAGAGAGTTTTATTAGATAAAATTACTGTTGGATTGTTGTAAGTCATATTGAAGTTAGTGAGATAAATTGGTAATAGTTTTGACAGCGTTGGGCGGTAATTGGGAAGGGTTTACAATGATTGATAAATAAAACTATAAAAACACCAAACTTCTTTATTGTTGATAATATTTTTGCTCTGTATGTCCTAGAAGTGGCTTGTTATAAAAGTTAATAAATGTATGGAGAAAACTATGAATTTAAACGTAGACTAATGTTTCCTCATTACATCCGAGATCTCGCTTCGACTGTCTCGACTGTCTTCGACCTCAATTCTGTTTCTGTCTCACTTTATTCTAGGTGTGATTGGTTAAGCGAGCCAAATACCATTTGATTTTTGATTATTTTTGCATTATTATGATTATTTCTATTGATGTTATTTATTTTCAGATATAATTCTGCAAGCGGGAGAGAGACTGACCATGCACAGTGCTGGCTCTTTGCCTCCTAATCGAGACCCATCGTCGCACTTAAGCCATGGAGCACAGTTTCCTTCTGGATCTGCTAATGTAAGAATTTATATTATTTTTACAAAAAGTGAAGTCAGTCGTTCGGCCTTAGTCTAGGGACGGTGAAATTAATAGTATATAAATCTATGCAATGTCTCGCAGCAGTCTCCTGCAATGGTCTATTCCCTAATCTATTAGGTCTATTAGACAAAATCTAAACTTTTATATTTCTCCTAAAAATGACTTTCATTTTGGAGAACTTAATATGTTCATCCGGGACATTGAACACTCTTGGGGCCACAAAGAGAAATTTCTCTGAGCGAAAGTCGTATGTGTTTTTGTTATTAATATTTCAAATCAGGGAAAACCTTGTACGAACATTCTACAGAGATATCCTCAGATAGATGAACTTATACACTAACTTGCATTTACAGAGAGCAGCCGATGGCAGTATTAAAGCGGGTGGCTCGGTCAGTGAGGCTGAACTAGAGCGACTGGCTGAACAATTCATCAACGAACAGCAAAGATGTCTCGAGAAAGCCAAAGTGGCCAGAAAAGATGACTTCTTCCAAAAGACTCAAAGGTTAGATTCTTAAGATACGTACGTATATCTGTTTTTCAGTGAAAAAATTCAATAAAAAACGTTTCATGATTGAAAGCGAAAAAGCCTTTAAAAAAATTAGACACTTCAATGAAAAGGGCCTTACTTATTAGTTTTCCTTATACCAGGTTTATATTAAGAAATAACTATACCCGGCTTAACAAAAAAAAGCTTACTTATAAAAATATTTATTATCTAGAATAACAATTCACAGGTTATTTCATGCTTAATTTTTTTAAACAGTCAACACTGATATGTGACTTTTATAACAACACAAACAAACGTCAAAGTCAAATCGAGACGACTGTCAGTGTAATCGAGAACATGGAGAAAATCGTTAGAGAAAGGAATCAAAATTAGGAAGAAGAGAAGTTAAAAACTAATTCTATAGTATTAGTGTTGCTTTTTTTATCACACTTAATTAAAACACAAACAAACATATATCATTTCAGATATTATTTAAACAAATAATTAAAAATCGCATTGAGAAGGTCGCAGGACTTCGAAATTGTTTAAAATTGAAAAAAAACTGATAAACTATCCGTTTTGATTACCGAAAAATATGACTTTTGACGGATCGCGTGCTTATTCCAGCGTTATACCACAAAATGTGCGGGTATAAGTTTCTATGGTCGCTATCCCAGATTTAAACCGAGTTTAACTCTATTATTTTTATTATTATGGATAACTTATATAGCGCCATTTTCGTAATAAAATACCTCAAGGGCGCTTTACATAGTGATTCTATTGTTAAATTAATTTAATTGAAGCTTTTAAATTTGTAATTTAATTAAAACAATTTATTTTGTTGTCACGTGCTACGGATTTATTCAAATGATTTAGACAAAAAGTGTGTTTTAAGTTTTTTCCGAAACATCACTTCACTTTCACAGCCTCGTACCTCTGCTGGGAGAGCATTCCATGCCATAGGGCCTGCGACCGCAAATGCGCGTTCACTAAATTTAGTGCGCTGTTTGCGTAGAGGTATAAAAACTTTTCCTCTTGCCGTAGACGTAGCTGATCTAAGCGTGAGACGCCTGTCAGCTAGTTCATCTGGAATGCATAGTTCCCTTAGATATTCCGAAGCAGAGTTGTACAGTGACTTATACATAAGCCAACAGAGTTTGTATTCGACCCTCTGTGGAAAACGTAGCCAGTGTAGTTCTCAAAGTAGTGGAGTGATATGACTGAAAGACTGACTATGCGAGGTTTATAAGTAATACTTTTTGCTATACCATCATTATTCTACCACTATTCTCAAGCCTTACTTTATACCCGATTTACAAGTAAGGCCCAAAGTTAAATTACTCTGCACCTACTTTCAGGTTTAGCAAAGTTAGGGACAATAGTTTACCCGCTTTTATTCTTCAGTTCATTTCATGGTACTGTTTTTGTGTCAACATGATTTCAGCTTTTTTGATTCATCGAGTGAATTTTGTAATTTTTTTTTATATGCAACTGGGATACTAAAAAATCTAAAAGATCTTAGTTGGGAAAAATATTTGTAAAATAATGTATGGAGTAAAATGGGACCCGAACATTTTGGCGTAATAAGTGGGAAAATGTAAAACTGAGGAACTTAAAAAGGATGTTATATTGTTGCGTCGTTGACACTAGTTTCTACAGTGAGGACACTTTATGTTTTATAAAAAGTAAAAATCAGTTAATGATAAAAGTAGTACATTCAAATTGTTTTAGGCATTTACAGAACTCAAGACCTGTCATAAGATGGTATATGAGATAATATTCACCATTTTGTTAAGATTGTTCATATCGTCGTGACTATAGAACAACGACGGATGTGCAAAAAACGCGACATTGACTTTCTTTTATATTTGATATTGAAAAGGTTTTAGGAAGGCTTTTTATTCCAGGTTTAAAAAAAAATATATGTTCAGTAAAATCTCGTTTTTACATTCCTCAATTTTACGTTTTCCCACTTTTTACGCTAAAATTTTCAGGTACCATTTCTTTTACATGCATTCGCATCAAAATATTCCCAACAATTGACGTTTTTTACGTTGAAATTTTTTTCAAACTCGTTCATTATTTTAAAAACTGAACAAAAACATCGAGCCGTGTGGCCCAAACTGGAGAATAAATTCAATAAATAAAGGGTTAATTATTGTCTCCAACTGAATTCAAAGTAGGTGCAGTGTAATTGACCCTTTTGTTTAAGAGTCTCATTTTTGAGATTGCCAAATTACCAAAATCGTGACACCCAGTCGACACATCTTAAGATGAAGATGGTTTAAAAAGTTATCGTAAAAGTGGTAGCAGTGTTGCCGTAGTGTAAATGACAGATGAAATTCCAGTAATTTTTAGTGATTGGCATAGTAAAAAACTGATACCATATAAATAAAATTTCCCAACATTTAGGGGAAAAATCATTGTAAATTCAAAAGTTTATTTTCTTGTTTATAAATTTAAGTAAATAAACATGCTGTTTTTTTATTTAAAAAAAAAAACAGTTATAATATTATTGATTTGGTGTTTATTTTGTAGAACTCCATATTTAAACTTAGATTATAAGAAATCAAACACTGATTTGAGTCTACTGAACACTTTATTTTATTTTTACAAATTTTGTGACAATTGTTTCGCCTTGTTAGGGCATTTTCAAACGAATGTCAAATAAAATAAAATAAAGTGTTCAATAGACTCAAATCAGTGTTTGATTTCTTATGTTATAAGATCATAATATTTTTTGAAAAAATACAAAATATCGGAATCTTTTTAATGAAATCATTGAAAATAGATTAAAATATTATGACCGTTTTTTAATTTTCTGGCAGTATATTTACACTATAGTCTAGCACATTAATTTGATTTTTGTGTAATTCCGTTTTTTTCCATACATTTTTTATTTCCTCGCTTAAGCGTTTTCTTTAGTTTTGAACTTTTTTTGTTGCTCCTTTATTGTATAACTAACCCAAGTATCAAGGATATTCTTTTACGCTTATCAAGTTAGGACAAAGTGTCAAAAAAAATATATAAACTGCTCTTATGTAAATTGAAAGGAGGGTGAGTGACGGGAACAGGGTGAACGGTGCACTGAAATCTACTTTGGCAAACAAATGTTTATCGCAGGAGGCAAAACTAGCAGTTCACAATGTAGTTCTAGTGTCCACTCTAATGTATGGGAGTGAAGTATGTAATCGGAAAAATGACAATGAAAGTAGGTTAAATGCTGTCGAAATGCAATCCCTCACGCGAATGTGTGGTAAAACAATAAAAGATAGGTGCACAAATGTCGAGACCCGTGAACTGTGTAAGGCTAAGATATGCATTATCAATAGAATCAAGAATGGGGTGCTGCGTTGATTTGGACATGTAGAGTGAATGGACACGAAAGAACGGCGCTTAAAGGATCCATGATGCGAATGTTGATGGATGCAGAAAACGAGGAAGACCGTGAAAGACATGGCACGATCAAGTTCTTTAAATACTTGAAGATGGACATGTCAAATGTAGGAATAATCGGCGTGCGTGCATGAGAGGATGTATTCATGTAGAGGAAACGAGGTCTGTATGCAAAGATAGAGTGATATGGCGTTCTATCCTCTGCCTACCCCTACTGGGAAACTGCATGATGGTTTGTTTGTTTGTTTTTCATGTAAATTTGTCGAAAATCTCATGCATTACTGTTTTACGATCAGGACGATATATTAAATTACAAGACTGAACATTCTAGTAATAATACTTTATTGTATTATTTTGGTAGGTTTATTGAGACAACTACCTTGGACCGACCGGAACGAGACAATGAACAGGAACGTATTCGTTTGGCTCAGGAACAGTTTATACTGGACAACCAAACTAAACTGGGAACCAAGAGGCCGCGACCCAGGGACCCAACTCCACCCCTGTCCCCTCACAAGAGGGCTCGCTCTATATCTCCACACCAGGTAAACAATCCTACCGGAAGATTATTACAAAGTGAAACGAAATTTTAGAGCATATGTCTTTCAAAAAATAGTAAATAAATAGTAAAAATCAGATCTGCAAATGATTTTTATGCCGGAAACATCAAATTATAAGTGGCTTTTTTTTTCAAGTTTAATTTTCACAAATATTTACACAATAGTCTTAAAAAAAAGTCCGGCTGAATTGTAAGCATACAACTCGTCAGCAGGGTCTTATATATTGCTTCAATTGTTTCATACTTGCCTACATTAATAATAATTTTATTTGAAAAACATTACATACTACAGTAAAACCTCGTTTTTACGTTCCTCGATTTTATGTTTTCCCGCTTTTTATATTTTTCCTTACCCCTGTTTTATGTAAAAAAAAATCGGAATTCATTTCTAAAATATGTGGTTCCAGTTATGTTCAATTTGTTACCAAACAATCTGAGATAATGGCAGTTGAAATGTTGTGTTGCCATACTAAAAAAAGTGATACCATATAAACAAAATTTCCCAGTATTTAGGGAAAAAATCGTTATACGCATTTATGCAAATTAAAATGTTTATTTTCTTGTTTTTAAGGTTAAGTACCTACATAAAATTATTTAAACATGTTTTTTTTTGTAATTCAATAAAAAAAACACATTGTGGTATTGATAGAAAATATACTAAATATTTTTTGATTATATCATTGGTAAATATGAATAATCTTAGAATTTTTCTGCAGTAAATTTAGTATAGTCTTGTTCAATAATTATATTTTAATATTATTTTTTTTCCATACATTTTTCATTTCCTCACTTTAAAGTTTTCCTCAGTTTTACACTTTTTTTGTTGCTCCCTTGAAAAACGTAAAACAGGGGTTTTACTGTATATGTATTTAAATTTGATTAAGACTGTAACAGTAACCGCTGGTTGGTAGTTCCTTCGACAGCCATGTCCCCGGGCCTGGGGGTAATTAAGTGATTCTCTGAAAGCAAAATTCCCTTAACTGACAAGATGAATTTAAGGGAATGGGAAGGTTTAGTTTAGTGTACAAAGGATATGCATCCTCAATGGGGCATCCAAACAACGCGTGGTCTGTGCATTCCTCGTCAAGGCCGCACTCACACCGAGGACTGTACACAATAGTTTATTCACAATACAGTGGCCAATCCTCAGTCCGATAATATTGAAGACGATTCTTTAAGACAATTTGTAGGCATGATACCAGGGTGAGGGTCGGATTAAATTTTGCATATTTTTGTATCGAATTCCCTTGTTTGAATTAGTGCCTCAACATTCTACGCATATAATGATTCAAGTTAGAGTCAATACTAATTGAATCGGCTCTGATCAGTTTATTTCTACTTGGTGTTCATAGAAATGATTAAATTTTATCTCATCTGATGTCTGATTTTCAGAACTAATATTTTTTCAATCGATATGTTCTTTTAGACTCAAGATCCAGAAGAGCGAGAGTACCGCGCCCGACTGCGTGAACAAGCCGACATGCGAGCCCGTGTTCTACAAGCTAAGGAGAGGCGGCGACGTCGAGATGCCGCTTCACGTCACGTTCCTTCTGATGCAGGGTAAATATTTACAATATTAGTTTTTGTTCCTATAAGAATAACATGCAGTCACATAATAGAATTATCCGAAAATTAGTCATTTCGCGCGCTGTGGGACAAACGGCATGCATGACGTTTTGGCGCCAAATTTTTAAGCAATGATTATTAGAAGCGCAGTCGGCGTGCGTAACGCGTGACTTCAAAATGACGTGATGCCAACTGCGAGCCGTTTTGTATGTGCTCATTTTTCAAACCGAAAATTATAAATGAGAGTTTGCTTTGATTACATTTATATTTCCGTTATCAATATCGTAAAATTGTATAAATCCACTCTAAATATATATTATATTTTTAACATTATTTCCGACTTGTGAAAATACTAATGACAATTACGTTTTTCAATGTGATTGCAGGGTGATGTTTTTTAACAAGAACTTTTGAATAATTCTTTAAATTAAGATGTACACATATCTTCCGCTTCAAGTTAGTAGTATACATGTAAATAATATAATTATTCCTTTTTGTAGTGTCGAAGGCAGTGACCGTCCCATTTCTCCAAAACCACCCACCGAGAAAGATATCCGAAGTTACGAAACCTCCAGAAGTGACGCATACAGAGATGCTCCATCCAGGCAAGCCGATAACCGGACTGACGTTCTGCACAGGAGCCAAGATTACAGGAGAGATGAACGGAGAGATACTAAGGCGTATCAAGACGACTACAGGAAGGACGCGTACAGGGCGGATGATGTAAGGAATCAATCTTCCTACAGACAAGACGATAGAAAGGAACAACCTAGAGAGTACAGAGCTGATGATAGAAGAGATTACAGGCTGGATGACAAAAAAGATGCTTCTTACAAAACGGATGAAAGGAAGGATCAAGTATATAGGCAAGATCCGCAAAACTATACAATGGAAGAAAGGAGAGACTACGATCGCAATTACAGAACAGATGATAGAAGAGATCAAAGGGATCAAATCCCCCAGAGACAGGAGCCAGCCAGTTTTCCCGTCAATGACAGAAGAGATTTCAAAGTAGATGAAAGAAGAGACGAATATAGAAAAGATGACCGGAGAGACCAACCATATAGAAGTGAAGACGTTTATAGGGACGATAGAAGAGTTCCCGCTAACTATGATAAAAGAGAGCAGGTGTACAGACAGGACGACAGAAGAGAACCCGCGTACAAGATAGACGATAGGCGAGAGCAAACCTACAGAACTGAGGATAGAAAAGATTACAAAGATGAAAGAAGGGATCTGTATAAGGATGACAGGAAAGAACAAGCAGTCTACAGACAAGATGATGCCAAAAGAGACAATTATCAAAAACAGGAAGACACAAGAACAGAACAAAGATACGACGACAGAAGAGATGTTAAATATGACGATCGAAGAAAAGACAGAACAGACGACATTAAAGATCACAACTCGGAACTAAAAAAAGATCATCCTCCAAAAGACATGAAGCCGGTTCCCAAACAAGAAATCAAATCGGCAAATAAACCCACGTTCAGTGAAGAAGACATTCTTTTGGAGGGCGATGGAAAAAGGGAACCCACACTTGATGAAATGTTAGAAGATGATACGCTTCGACTTAGTCCTGAAGAAGAAGACTTATTGCTTAGTGAAGGGGAATCCCATACCCCTCCTCCTGTTGACAGGACTAAGGCTATGAAGAAGGTGGCACCAGCCAAAAAGCCGCCATCCGTTGTACCTGCTAAACCAGCTCAAGCCAAGGTGGAAACTAAAGCTCGTGCTAAAGTGGCTCCAAAGGTGACTCCTGCACCCAAGTCACTAACTCCACCAAGAACAACCAGGTATGTTGTTTTTATGACTCATCCACTGATGTATAACAAATGGACACATTTTGCCTTACCTCAACAATAAAAAAAAGAGAGCAAATTTAGGTACACATGCTTATATTAGTGAATGTAAGAGATATGCATATTTACTTGGTTCATATTAAATCTCTGTGTAACTTGTTACCATAGTTTTGACACTGACTGCCAGTGTTATTATTTATATACTTTTTAATTGTGAGAAATGATGTGTCTTTTATTTTGACGCACTCGAGTTCTGGTTCTTTTCACACATAGAACTGTGACATGTTTCTTTCTTCTTTTTTGTGTGGATAATTTTTGACGGATATGCAGCCGCCTTTGTGCACATTTCAAGGGGAACATGGATGTTCGAGTGTGTTCTTTAACATGTTTTTAAATGTAATGCAACTCAATTTGATCCCCAATGAGGATGTTCAGTGTTATGGGAAATTATATGTAAAAAATGGTTTCTTAGACGGGATAAAAATTAGACCATTTTATTGTATGGTGAAGTTTTTCAAAAATGTATTGACAATGATTTTAACCAATCAATTATAATGTTGTTATCGCAACGGGCAACAGTTTTCTATTTTCCGGCGTACCCATGTTTTTCAATGTTTAGTGTGTTTTGATGTTCAGCGGGTACGAACTGTTTGTCTTTTATATTGTACGGGGTTCGCCTTTTAAATGTCAGAAACACTCATGACTTGAACTCATGACGTTGATCAATTTTTCAATAGGGATTTTAAAAATTACAAAACTCTAAAAAATCATAGCCATGATAATATTGAGGTAGTATTTTTTTTTTGTCCTAGCTTTAATTTGATTTAATTTTATTTTATTAGTGCCTGTATTTATTATAAGAAATTGTATTTACCATCGCTAGAATGGACTATAAGTCCGTCAAATAAATAAATATGATACATAATTATTCTTTTTGTCTTCGTTCGATAGTCAAATAATGAATAATTTATTTTTTCTAGTCTTAAAAGGGCAGTTCCTGCTGAAGGGAAGCAAGATCTCCGCAACAAGTTAGCTAGAGGAGGTGAGGAAACATCCTCTGCCTCATCCAACACAACGGCACAACGCAAGAAAATCGTCTACGAAGGAGACAAAGACAAATCTGATAAAGGTAATATATAATCAATATAATTATAATACAAATATAAACACTTTGTTTTTAACCACTTATTATTTATTTACTTACCACCGGTTTTAGAGCTACACGTCCTTCGGTCTAATTTTAAAACAAGTGTAAATGATCAAATTGCAATCCCCCTCACCTATCACCACATACCTCCTCAAACAAAAAAGAGTTTATTTATTTATTAGTTTATAAACGCCCGGATATTTACAATATTTAGTTAAGAAGTACATTAAGTATTATAGCAATTGACATAAAATAGAATCATGATTATTTCACTAATATGTTAATAATTATACAAAAAAAGAAAAAGGATTTAAGTTAAGATGAATAGAAATAAAAAAGAGGAGAATTGAGGGGATGGCCATTTGATGGAAAGGATGACTAATTTAATAGCAGCTGGAGTTTTATTTTATTACCTCCGTATGTATTAGACTTAAAGCACTTACAAATATAAAATATAATTTGTATTAAATTCTCAATTATGGCTCTGAGAGCCAAAGGAACTTAAGCGACATATAGACAGTTTTTGACAAAATGGCTTCCAATCATTTATTACTTTTTAAAAATAAAAAAAATGACTGCGGTTAATGTTACAATTTTTTCTCAAGAAAAATGAAAAGGAAACACTTAAATTATTTAAACTGACGGCTCGTACGAACACACAGATTTTTTTTGTTTATTTAGTTTCCAGATTTAATATTGGCGCTCGAGTTAGTGCGGCCTAAAATATTGCTTAACCGGTTAAGTGCCATAAGCAAGTTATCGCTCACTTCGTTTTCGTGCTCTGAGGGCCGGTCATACAAAAATAGCACTTAAAGACGTGCACCTTTGTAGGCAATTGTAAAGTATTCTCAAGGATTTTATAGTTTGTACACGTACGTACATCTGTTGGAATCTAATTATCGACTTGACAGCAGTTCAAATGAGACCTGTTTGATGTTTGACATGCATCGATTATGCACTCTATTTTGGGTGTCCCCTTTAGTATTGCGTATGATTTTTTTCAAACATAGTCTGTTGTAATATCTGATGCTTTTATTATATTATTTCACTGCGGTTTATTGTTTATTTATTTTCTTTGTATTATTATTTGTGGATAGAAGAAAGTGTGTTTTATATTAATCAATTTACAAGCAAATTTATTTTATCAATTGCACGAGTCCGTGTTTGTTTATTTCATAGTATTTTTTTTGTTATCGGGACCTAAATACAATGTGTTAATATTTGTCAGTTTTTAACAGTAATTTTCCCTACTTAAATAATAATTACTGTTTCTGTGGCTAAATCTTGCTTGAAATTAACTTACTGAAAATATATTTTTTTATCAATATCTCGGACTCAAAATAGATAAAGAATATGAATGTATTTATTTTAAAACTTTATATACATATACAGTTTACATACCTATGCATAAGGGCGGGCATAAGTTGCCTTAAGGCAACTTCTTACCTGCCCAATATAATGTTATTGATACATTATAATGTTTTCATCATGAAACAAAACATTGTATGTATGATGTAAAAATTGTCTGAAGAAATAATGTATGAAGTATATAATGTATGCACTTCTAATAAACATTGCGTATAAGTTTGGCGCCAAATATGTCATACATGCCGTTTGTCACAGAGGGCGCAAAATGTCGCGTTTTCTATGCAATATGCATATTTTCAACCTTGGTAGAAAAATTATCTGACATTGCATGAAAAAAAAAATACCGTTACCATCGTAATTTTTTGCTTATTAAACAATGTAAATAATAAAAAAACATGAAAAGACCCTATCGTACTTCGATAAAGAAGGATATTATGTAGATCTGAAACCGGTCAGTAATTACATAAATAATAAGTCATTAAAAACAAGGTGTTTTTATTTTAATTATAGTAAAACTTCAATTATCCAGAGTGCCAATTTTATTGCTTTTGAAATAATATAGTGAATTGTAATTATATTATAAACTGGCTTAATCACGTCCAACAATGTTACTTGCACAGTTAAAATTAAAATTAGAAACTTCTCGTTTCTTTTTTATTTCCTGATAACGATTTAGATAAATGGAGTTCTACCGTACATTATAATGAATAACCACAAAGTTAGTGCTTCAAGTATACATTTAATATTATTTATCATTATAAATATTGGATTCGGCAAGCAGCACTTTGCAGAGTACACCTATTGGCTTTTCTAAATCTAAATATGATAAAATAAAAAATTAATAATTTATTTTTTTTAGCTGACAAATCTCGTGAAGATTCACCCAACAAATGGAGATCCACATTCACGGAACAAAAGGTAATTTAAATCCGATGTCACTTTATTGGTACACCAAATGCAGAATATCTCTGTCCCTTACATAAAAGTAGGGTGATTAGTCTTATGCTTCAGGTGTAAGTCCTGGGAGCCACCTTTAAAAAAAACCACTGTAAAACCATCTTTTATATCAATACTTCATATTTATCTTGCTCGGAGTCGAACCCGGGACCTCAAACATGATAGGCGAATGTGCTGACCACTTGACTACAAAACGGACTTATTTCTTAGATTTTCTAAATTTTGTCATCGAGTCCAAAACACGAGTCAAAGATTCTGCCCCAGGAATCAAACCTGGAACCTCAAGCATGGTAGGCCCAACCGCCAACCACCGAACTTACCTGACCTAACCTTTTTATTCGGCAGGAATTTGTGATTCTGTTTTTTGATGTTTTGTTTTATTTTAGTTGGAGCGTACTGCTCCGATCGCCGCCCGTGCGATTTCGGCCGTGATCCGAGATTCAAACAGCAAGCGAAAGGTTTTACCGCCGCAAAACCCCAAACCGCCCGTGCCCTCTGAGAAACCCACCAAGGAACCCAACGAGACCTCGGACAACAAGGGCGGGCTCTTCAGCGGACGGAGAGTGGTCATCGGCCAGACCGCTAAAGCACCTAACAGGGTCGTCCTCCCGAGGAAACAGCCCCTGGTCATCGTCGAGAAAGAAACCGAAGACTCGGTTGACTACGACGAACCGAAAGACAAGGATTGCGTCGCGATTGTCAATGGTCTCCCACCCGGAATGACTAAAGCAAGACTTCTCTCACTCTGCGGACCCGAAGTGGAGGTATCTACCAAATATCAAATGTTTTCCGTTTATTATTCTAGTTTTAAAACACTCGATCGATCCCTGATGGCATTCCCTTAAAAAAAATCCAATGTATGTGTTTTAATTTTTATATTTCCGGGACTTTATGCTGGAGTTACCCGTTTATTAGCAATTGTTTAAAATGTTTTCATTACGAGAAGGAATTACATGTGTTGGCTGCAAACCAACCCCTATTATTGAAACAAGAAGATATATTATATTGATTAAGCTTCAAACCGCAATTATTGAAAAAGCGGTTTCATTATTTCAAATGTTTTTTTTAACCAATTACGTAGGTTTTACACATATTCTAGCAAGTAGTATTTAAACCACAAATTCCTTCCAAACCTTATTGTCAGATTGTGTATAAGACCCACACAATTGGTTAAAAATACATTAAAACTAATCAAACCACTTCGATTGAAACACGATTGATATTCTAGTAAATTATTTTTTCATTCCTTCATTCTCTAATGAGTATAAACATAAATAACTTTTTATTTAATTAATCAAAATTTTTAAGCTATCTACTGATATTTTTCATTTTCAATACTGACCATTTCTCAATTTATTTCGAAATTGATATAGAATTGTAATGAGTGTATCGATGCGTATGCCATTTGCACTTTTAAACACATACAGAGGAATGTGAAAAAATGCTCAACTGTATAGCTATTCTGTTGTTTGTTTTGATGTTATAAAATATATTGTAGATTTTTAATCATGACTACATATGGACTGAAACCTTTCTCCAAAATGGTATACAGCAGAACCTCTATATTTGTCAACCCCCATATCGTATCATTTGATAGTCGCCACATTTTTATGACAATTTTGTTCTCCCGTATTCGTTAGTATTTTCCATATACATCCTCAATCCTCGCGGCGCTGTGACCCCATGATCTAAATTGGAATTACTGTTGGCCGTTTGGTTTTAAATTGATAGGTACTCTCGTTTTTAACGTTAGCCTTCCTCTTCTTTCGCTTTTACCTCTGTGTATATCTATTTAGCATAAAAAAGAAATTTAAGTGTTTTTTTTTCATTTTTGTACCACTTCTAGAAGTTGGAAACAGATTAACTGAATTTCAGTTGTTTCTTATAATAAAAACGGCTCCCCAGGGAGTTGAATCCAGTCCTTAAAATATTGTTGATAAATCCACCTGGTCCATGAAGAAGTATAGAAATGGAAAAAATTACTTAGTGTGTAGGTGAAATAATTCAATTAGATGTTTCAGCTCTTTAACTTCACAAACACCAACAGATGAAAGAATTGAAGGAATATAGATGTTCGAATATGGGCAGAATGGTGAATGTTACACAGTGTGTAAAGTGGCCACTTAAATCAGCTATTGACAGGTCATAGGCCCTGTAGATGTCTAGACTTCTATATTACCTTCTCTTAAATGTTCTTCATCTCTGTTGTAATATGTTAAGGAAAGAATTGTTTCTACATTCATAAAATGTAATATTCGTTCGACCCCAGGGCCCCGTTTACTATAGGAAGTTAACAGAGTTATCTATATCGACTGTCTATAAAGAAAAATCGATATTTGTGTACGAATTTTAGTATTTGCATGAACATTTGAAGTATCTTCATCGGTAACGTATACTTGATCATGTTTAAGAAAAAAATGTATGCATATTCTGCTTTTCATTCAGAAAACTTAATTTTACTTTGTAGATAAAATTGAAGATAAATGTTAATTTCCCACTGTAATCGGGGCCCAGGAATGGGTTAATTATAAATATAGAGGTTCCATTGTATTTTCAAAGCCGAGTGTTCCAAATGTTAACTGATTTAAGGTTATTTTTCTCCTTAGTTTAGAATTATTCTCTTTGTGATTTTCCCATGTAACGGACAAGAAATGTGTTATTTATAATAGTGTAATTTTAAGTCATACATACGAAATAGTAATTAAGTATTAATATAATAGTTCAAGATCTTCAGTTCCTGTCATCGATCATCGTGCTGTCACCGTGAATATTAGTAATAATTTTGAATATGCGTATTCATTTTACAAGATCTTATTAACTTTAAAAAAATTATGTTCCTCGAAAGTGTGATATTATGCATTGTTCAGTGTGTTCCAAAACACAATTTCCGTTCCTCTGGAAGTTTTTTTTAATTACCAAAAGATACATAATATTTAACTTAAAGTGCTTCTAACCACCCTCGCTTGTTGATGTTATATTTCCAAATGATTACCTGAATGTGTTTGAATCTATATATGCTATACATCACATTATGCCATGTGGTGGATATATCTTTCATATTAATTAATAGTTTGCAGAAAACTTACCATGAGCTTTGTTGCAAGGTTGCGTGTTTGAATAAAATGAAAGACATCACCAACATTTTGATTTTGAATTTATTAAAAAATAAATTACGTAAAAATAACCATTCAATTCTGAATTAAGACGGATGTGCCTGTAGTCACGTCTGCAAACACATATTCAACCAACAGCGAACGGGAGAGGTCTGTTGGTTTGGGAGACGGAAGATTGTCATGTACGCGCTAATCTATGGTAGCCTGGTTGGCGTTTAACTGTGTTGTTTAACGGCCAGGCAGTCGCATACCATATTTATTTCATGTAGTATTTCAATAATTTTAATTTTGCATGTTCTTGTCACTGTCTAATATCAGAATTGAGTTTTAATTTTCCAAATGATCACATTTTCACACCTCAAAACATTGACATACATATGCATAATTTAAATAATTTTATCTATTTTCATTATATCTACATATCGATCATACATGTTTGTCTATGCACTTACATATTTAAATTTCTCTCTATTTTTAAAAATCACTTTATGAAACTGATCAAACTTGATATATTATTTTATTATGTCTGCTTTAATGGATATGAAACATAGATGATCACCACTTAATATTAAATAAGATACATGTCTAAAATGTTTTGTAAAAAAATGTAAAGTATAGCTAAACTTTTTTCTTACTTATTATTAAACCCGTATGACATACTTACACGTAGTGGAAAAATGTATTATTTATTAATTTTATTGTGTTAACATGTAACACCAATCAATTTGGCATTCGCCTCTTGCCGAATACGGCTTCTACAAATAATTTAGAATACATATTTTTGTGTAGAGGTGGGCAATTCAACAGCTATCTCCTTCCATATGTTTTGGGACATGGTTGTTGACCTGAGTAATTAGCATCTCATGCCTTTCATATGTTTATTTGTAACCCATACAACTATTTCACTCCAATGCCATCAACATTGTATTTTGCACTTGTTTCGGCTACATATGAACGTAAAATCTGTTGACTCTTATGCTAAATGCACTTTTGTGTGTACCTACATGTATATTACGTAAATACATATGTATTGTTGCTCTTGAAATTCTATTCTTACCATTAATGAGAGTTAACATGTAAAGTAATGCTGATCATATTTGCAACTTAACACGTTCGCGGCCATGCCGGCCATAGATGTCAAAATTGTGTCTCTAGTTTAGGACTTGACGGCTATAGGTGTTAGTCTAAAAGACATCAGTAATGAAAATATTGCTATAGTTATGCGAAACTGAAGTAATTATATGGTAGAAGGAGGTCCCTATAAAAAGCAGTGAGCAACAAAAGTGTGAGTTATATTAGTCAAATAAAATTTACTTTAAACCATCAACTACAGTCAAATCGGAAATGAAATATTAAAAAATAATAGAGTTATGTTGTGTGTCCATACGAGTGGATCCTATGTGGAAAAATTGTCCTCGAACGTCTTAAATATATTTATAAATAAATATTTACATGTTAATGTAAGAATTTTTTTATAACAGTGTTATTTTTAATGAATATTTTTTACTATGTATCAGAGCACTCCTATTTAAATTATCTAAAATATATGCATGCATATTATATATTTTTACAGTACAGTAAAACTCCAATTATCCAGATTAATGAGTGCCAAATGTTATCACATAAAAACTGACTTAAATACGTCCAGCAAAATTAATTGCTTTGACGAAGAAACGCTCCTGTCGTCAACGCCCTTTATTTTTTATTTCGTTACGAAGATCCGGTTGTTTGGCAATCCGGATGACTGGAGTTTGAATAATCAGTTGTAGATGAAAGTAGTGATGAAATATTAATCTTGTATTTAAAAATACATTATTTAAATTTCACCCATTGATGCATCAAGAAGCCTCCCCTCTTTCAATAAATTATG
Organism: Micrasema longulum; assembly: GCF_059751315.1. Classification (NCBI taxonomy): domain Eukaryota; kingdom Metazoa; phylum Arthropoda; class Insecta; order Trichoptera; family Brachycentridae; genus Micrasema; species Micrasema longulum. Next base: position 480,990 of record NW_028277801.1, read on the forward strand.
AAACCAAATATTAAGTTATATTAATGTTATGAATAGATAATGTTTTAAATATTTGTATTCCATCTTATGTTACTGTAGCTGTGGACTGTTAGGAAAGGTGTCGCTTCTCTGTAGGGATTTATTCTTGAAAAAATACATTTTAAATTAAGAGGGCTCTGGTGATGCAGGAATCTGATGAACATGACTGTTGTTTCTGGGGCTAAGTGAGCAGGGCAGGAGGAAGAGAGCAGAAGAGAGGAAGAGAATTTCACTGCCTTATATAGCCTCTGGGTAGCTCCACATATAAACCAAAATACGCATTTAATGCACCGGAACCTACCCATAGAGGAACACCAAATCTAAATAATATTTATCATGACACTTGTATAGAATGAATGTGTGTTGTTTCTGCATAATCTCGTAAGTTTACCAATTGTTTATGCCCACAAAATACTATTACAATGACCCATATCTTCTTTCTATTTTAAAAATATGTGTATACATATTTTTAAAATAGAAAGAATTTTATTGAATTCATTTGAATTGTTTAAAACTAGTATAGCTTGGATACAATACACCAAAGAATCTAACTCCAATATATGTACATGTATGTAATTTGTATAGCACCATTTTTGTGAAAATCACCTTAGTAAGTATCCCAACACGTCTTGCAGCTCTGTACATAGCGCATGGATGGTTGAGATTCTAGTTTGTCATTTCCACTTATAGAATTTAACAGCAGATATGAGCTAGATTACAGCACGTCTCGCAACTACAGAGTGCATGGACGGTATGAAATCTAGCTCCCATTTAAAAATGAACTTTTTAGTTTTCTGTTTTTTTTTTTATCAGTTACAAATAAGAGCTGGATTACAACATGCCCTGCAGCTACAGGGCGCATGGATGGTTGGAATTATTTACCCTATTTATTAAAAGTAGAAATGAAATTCTACTATATTATATTATAAGTATTGTCATTGTGCATATTTCAAATATTTGTAACTTTTTTTAAAACTGCTTATTATCCAACACTGTTTTAAGTATGTCCAAATATTTGCAAACTGACTGGATTTCCTCCCTAGGGAGTTATTTAGATCTAACTTTGTCGCAACAGAGAGGGAAAACATTATTGAAAAGGGATTATGGAAGTCTAGACATTTACAGGGCTTATGATTGTGACAGGTCATAAGCCGTGTAAATGCCTAGACTTCCATATTCACTTCTCAAAAATGTTTTAACATAGATAACTGAATTTCAAAAAGGGTAATAAGCACAACTTTGTTGCAACAGAGGGAAAATATTTTTGAGAAGCGAATATGGAATTCTAGGCATTTACAGGGCTTATGACCTGTCACAATCGTAAGCCCTGTAATTGCCTAGACTTCCATAATCCCTTCTCAAAAATGTTTTCCCTCTGTTGCAACAAAGTTGTGCTTATTACCCTTTTTGAAATTCAGTTATCTTTGTGTTTTTCCATAATCTTTGGCAATAGTTTTGTTTTATCGAGTATAAATTACAATTATTGATACTGTAATCAAAATATATGTGCATGATCCATTTAAGAACGTCGGGATTATTTTATCAATTAATCTTTGAAGTATCCATAATGCTGTTTAATCTAAGCAAACATTGTTATTCTTTATTGTTAGTTTTGTGAATGAATTGCGTCATGTTATTATATTTATTCTTCTTATTTATTTTGTATGATCTGTATAAGTTTGTTACAAATATTAAATATTTGTTAACAAGTTAGTACTATAGATGAATTATTTTGTCTTTCAGTACAATTTCTGCCCATGCTTTTGTAAAATTTAAAAATATGTTTTGTATTATATATAAAGGTTTTTTGTCTAATTTTTCTAGTCTGATGTCACAATTCAGGTTTAAATTGTGCAAAGGTGTGGTAACGCTACAATGAGGAACTTCAGCCCTACGTGAAATTGGATACAAAAAATGTTTTCTTACGCGGGGTAAAAATTAGAGCATTAAATTGTACGGCAAAGTTTCTTGAAAATGTACAGAAAAAATAATAAAAAATATTTTGATAAAAACGCACTACTTTAAATGACGTCACTGGTTCATGTGAATCAACCTATGATCTGAGAGCTATGGAAGATTTCCGGTCTGCTTGTCGCTTCTGGACCAATAGGAAGAACTGAATGAGAATAAGCGGAAATGAACCTCTGACGTCACACGCCGAGTTATTTCAGAAATACAAAACTTTAAAAAATCGTAGCGCCGATAATACGATATGTATAAATTAAAAAAAAAAAAAATTGACTTAGTTTAACAGTCTATTAACAAATAAAAAAATTTAAAAAACCACTGAACTTCCTCATTGAATGATAATCATAAAGCATACAATATTAGTATTAATTATTCAATTAATTTGTTATCTCAAACATATGAACCTTGTTTAGGACAAACGCTTCAAACCAGAACTATGGAAAAATCTGTTTCATTGTTTTCAATCAGTTTTTAACCAATTATGTAGGTCTTATACATATTTTAGCAAGTACTATTTAAACTTTAAACACCTATTGACACTATCTTTTTGTCAGAATGTGTATAAGACACGATTTAGTTACGCATTAAAACTAATAAAAGCCCCTGTGACCGAATTTGTGGTTTGAAGCCTTCGTTCTAAACATGGGTGATATGTGTAATATTTAGATGTGTTTTTCAAATTGAGTTGTATACTACTGAAGAAGATTTATATCCAAAACGTTTAATGTGCACATGCTTTTTTTTGTTTTTAATCTTGCTATACATAATATTCCATTTTAGACTTTGACAATTCTTCCCAGCAAGATAAATCAACTTGAAAATGAATTATTGATATGTATTTAATAAAAATGACAATTTAATTTAAGGACCCATTTGCTTGTTGTAATCCCTTTTATTATCTGTATTATAAAAATATGTTTCTATTGTAGATAATTTTGCACCAATTAATGAATATATTTTTTAATAAAATATGCTCGGGCATTCGCTGGACCTGTGATTAATACATGGTATCTTTATATCTACGCTATTGTCTTAACACTTTCCTCTTAGTGCATAAACGTGTGTTAACCCATTAAGATGTTGTTTTTTTTTTAACAAACTATTTTTAGTTTAGAACAATATAAATAAACTATGTTAAAAACATAATAGATTACTTTATAAATTAAGACTTTTCCTCCACTCATAAGCCAGGCTCTTTAAAGACCTAAACTTGGAGGACTAGAACTAATTTACGGAGACCTGACACAATATATTTACTCGGGACCCAGTGTTGACTGACTCCCATTTTTTCCGAATAAGAACAGGAATGCATTATGAATTAATTTTATCGTTACAAAATAATAAAACTGGCACAAGTGTCTCATAGTTTATACATTTGGATTGGTTACGCACTACGAGTCAGACTCATCTGTTGCAATGGGTTAATTTAAACAACCCTTAAACTTAATTCAAGAAATCTGTGTTTATAATATTCTACACACCGTGATTAACTGTTTCTCAATCAAAGGGGTACCCAATAGGAAAATAGTGCTTGTGATATTACTAACTTTGTTTTTTGGGTTTTTAGGTTATAAACCTGAGGTTGAGTTCAGGCTCGGTATCAATTTTTTTTCCATAATATTTATTCACCTTAAATGCATGTTTCTCTCACTTAAAAAAATAGTACATATTTGTTTCAGATTGTCTACAATTTTATGGAATTCATAAACTTGTTTAGTTTTAAGTTTCACCTATTTTATTACATAAGTTAAAAATGCCATCAGGGATCTTAAATATTTGTCAAAATATCAATTGTGATTTTTTATATTGACGTAATAATTAGATTGTGTTTCTGAATCTGCCGCTATACGTATTTATGATTTTATCTTTCTATGTGTATTTATTTATTCAATTTTTTTTTATCGATAGATGTTTTTCAAAATATATCTTGCACTGATCAAATTTGTAGGTTCTCTTTTTTTCATTTTTCTAGTCGTAAGATGTTTCTCACCTTGAATGAACAAATTTGCATGCTATAATTAATTTTAAGAATAACTAAATTGTGAAATGTTTTTAATTACGGTGACATTTGGAATTTGACTAAAAAAAATCTAATTACAAAAATAAAATATGTATATAGTTTTATTCCACTTTTATTTATAATTTTTACCAGTGACCGGTTTCATCGTGACCGACATCGTCAGACTGGTGGGAGACTTAACAATTTTTTTTGTTATATTATATACAAGCGCAAGCAAGGGTTGTAAATCATGATTTTATATAATGGAATAAAAGAGTTCAAATTAAAATAGTTTAAGTATAAAGTAATAACAATTGTATGAATTTAAGTTTTGTTTGAATGTATATAATGAAAACAGATGTAAATTATATAATTTTATGAAGTTTTATAATAAAAATGTATTTGAATTATATGTATTATAAAATGTATTTACACTACATTTAAATTATATGTATGTACACTTGTATATAACATAGAAATTTGATTAAGTCTCCCACCAGTCTGACGACGAAACCTGGTCACTGGTAATGATTATAAATAAAAATGGAATAAAACTATAAACATATTTTTATTATTATATATCAATAGAAAAACTCAATCTATTAATAAATCTAAGTTTAATTTAAACTCACCAAAGTTTATAATTTAACCTGAAGTATAACAAAATAAGCACCAGTAGGTAGGTTCTTTTTATTTTATTTTTTATATTACCTCATCCCCATGATTGTCACGTCTTACTAATTCTAGGTTTATTAAACAATTTATTATTATTATCACAACTTTAGAAGTGATTACTGAGGTAATATAATTAATTTGTTTGTGTTTTTTTTCAAATACACTGAACATTGTGGTATGTATGTGATATTTTTATGGTTTGTTCTCAAGTCAATTGACAAAAACAACTATTAATTCAATCTTGTATAATTTACTGTGATATTAGCAAAACCTTTGAAATTTAAAGTTCTACATAATTTAATAGGATATTTTCAATGCAAGGTTACCTTTTCCAAATTTATTGTGATGTTAATGGAACATTTCAAGTAATATTAGTAGGATTTGATGATTGATGAAACAAATCCCCATTCCGCCGCAATTTGATTCCTACTCTCAAATTCAAGTCATTTATATTTTTTTAAATAATAGTATGAAGGTAATCATATCTGTAATTATGCTGATAAATAAAATCTTCAACGTTTATTTCAATAATGAATCGACAAATTGTCACGAAAATCTGGTGAGTAGGTCTAGGTCTGAGGTTCGAATCCCACTCTTCCACAACTTGTTTTCTATTTTATAAAACGGTTATTTATGACTAAAAGAAAATGACCACATAATTGAAATATTTGGATATATGTATCATACAAACGTAAATATTAAAAAAATATGGATGTATTTAGGTGTATTGGTTCCATCTTGTACGATTTACTGATGTATTCATGAAACTCTTCCATCTTGTTTAATGGAATCATTCGAACCTTAGAGTCGGAGAAACATAACTTAGTTTTGCCTATTTTATAGGAGAGGTCAAAAACAAATCCAAAAAGTAGTAAAATAATGATGTGTTTTTCAACACTTAACATTGTTCTAAACTAACATCCATTGGTTTTAAAATGTCATCTGTTTAAAAATAGGTTGAATTTTTACTACTTTTGGCAATTTCTATAAAGTAGACAAAATCCGGTTACATTTCTCTGACCATAAGGAGTTGAATTTTAATGTGGGGTACTATTTCTGTGATATTAGTACATACGTATATATAACCGTTTAAATGCTCTTAAAATTTACTGTGATAAAAATGTAACCTATTTAATGCAGGGTTCCATCTTGTACAATTTGCTGTGATATTTTATAATTATTTTTTTATGATATTTCCTGCCGCTGTTCTGTAGAATTTAGTGTTTTACTTCTATGGAATAGTCAGTCTCGATTTTCTTTTTTTTCTGTGATATTAATGGAGCTTTTTAATGTTCCCATTTTGTAGAACTGTCGGAACATTTGTAGGGTATTGATTTATTGTGATATTGCAGTACATATTCAGAATACTGTTGGGCTTTGGGTAGGATGTATTAAAAGAGAAAAAAATATGTTTAGTATACTTATTCATTTTGTAATTTTCAATTGGTTTTGTAAAACTTGTGTTGGCTGGTCGGAGGACACCAGTTTTATACCAAAGTATCGAATTTTACAATATGTAAAATTTATTTACTCATATTTTTTTAAGATAAAATTTTGTGTAGTCCATCTACATACGCACTATACAATTGCTGAAATGTTTATAAAACTTTGTGTTGATATTTCAAAATTGCTTTAAAGTAGAAAGATATACAAATATTTTTTTTCTCATCATTTGGCAAATGTCTACAATCACGTTATGCAATAATTTATCTGCAACAAATATTTCTGTATGCAATTCTAACTCTCTACCCTATTATAATATCAATTTATTATATTTCTTAAATATATTTTTACTACCTATATTATTAAGTTATTTACTACTGATGAAGTATGTAATACGGCTAATTTTAGTTGGCATAATATATATTTTCAATTCACTCACTATGCTGTTTAGGAATTTATCACTTCTCTGGTAAAGACATACGTTTCTTAATCCAAACATCTAATTTAAAAGTATGTACCTATATTTTGAAATGTTTTTGTTACCACTTTTCTCTATGTTTAATATACATCCATTTAAATAACTGTAATATTTTACCAGGTGAAATTAAATATTGGTTTATTTGATGTTTATAAATGGTAAGGATGTTAATTCTGTCAGCCAGTCAACTAATGCATGAATGATTAACCTAAGTTTTAAATATGTTTACATAATAAATTGTGAAAACTGTGTTAAAATCCACTTACCTTCTATTTGAGAAAAATGCATTGCTGAGAATTTATTTTTGATGAATATTTATTATTTATTTTTAGTAATTCAACATGCATTTATCTCAAAATGAGGTAATTTTTACTCACTGCAATATGTTATGCCCATAAAAATATTGAATAAATATTAATGTTCTGTGAAATTTGGAACTGTGAATTGGTACTGGTTTAAAATTAAATGAATAATGAACTTATTAATTGCGGTGTAGGAAATCATTTTATAGCAAACTTTTTTCTACTCAAATTAATATAACAAATCCCAAAATTTAAATAAGCTTTACTTAGCATATGAAAAGTAAAAAAGTCATTATTGTGTCTTTAACATTAAACATTTGAAGCTATTTCTGTAAAATTACATGAATATTAAAAAAAAAAAATATCTCATTTAAAAAAATTAATAGCTTTAAACTGAAATAAATCTGTATTTTGTGTATGTATTTCCCACATTGTAGTAGATATATAAATACAATTATAATTATGCAGAAATTCAAATGAATGGATTACGTTGTAACATGTTGCAGTTTGTAGGATGTCCATGTATCTAGTGGGTTTTCACCGGTTAGCTGGCAGGCTTGGCATTTTTACACAGGATGTATGGTAATAACTAGAAGACGAGGACCATTGGTGTTGAGAGTTACGACAGTTGGGTGTTTCCAGCAGGTGAATATGACGGCACCAGAGGAAAATGGAGCAACTGTTCAGTTCAATTCTTCCGACGCGTGCAGCCGATTTGTCAGAAGATTTAATGGCCGCCTAGTAGCAGCTTGCTGCCTTAAAGTCAGACGGGCCACTTAAACCAAGCACCGGGGGGACAGAAGACTCAAGGCGTTTTTATTTTGCTAATAGTACTATATATATAAATATAGCTTTATATTCAAAGGGATCATTGTATTACCTTAGATTTTACCCTCTTAACATTGTCTTTTTCACTTTTACTTCATAAAACTAAAACCATATTTTTTAAAAAACATTTGATTATGTATAAATTAGTTGTATGAACTAATATTTTACCAGCTTTTGCAAAGCATTTTCTCAATGTTTTCATGATATAAATTTAAATAAAAGCAACATGAAATTGCTTACGAATTTGATCTTACTCTTCTCTGTTTAAGTTCTGCCTTTAGTATGAATAGTCATTTTTCAAAACATTGACGATAAAGTCCAATGATTCTAGTATCAATGAAAGCTGTGTGTAAAAAATAATACTTGTTTGGACTGAAATTTATTAATTATCTTGGCTTTTATACATAGTAAGTTTGTTAATTATTCCCACTTAGGCTGTTGGATTTAGTTTAGTTGCAAAATTGTATGCATATTTTTTTTTTTATTATACTCTGAATAAATCTGTGTTAAAATGACGAGATATTTTATTTTTCTATCCTGTAGTTTTTAATACTAAACACGTAAATCTGATGTCGTTTTGTTTGAAATAATTGGAAATAAAATAATAAATGAAAGCACCATCCTACGTTTTCCTTAATTTGACAACTTCTAATTTAAACACTTAAAGGAAATTCCTTTATTTATTGTGGTAAGTAACTGATGTAAATAATATTGGCTGAATTTTGTTGAGTACCTAATGGATAGTGCTTGACTACCATGTTGAGTTAGCATGTCACTCTTAATTCGGTGGTATTTAGGTAATGAGGTACATGTACGGAAGGTTGGGTGGAGAAATTAAAATTATGAAAAATATTTTAATTGCAGTAATAAAATTATTTAATGTCATCTAATTCGATGATACTATCAGGCAAATGAGTATATGTAACTTGTATAAAAATTGCTTTAAACAATATAGAAAAACCAAATATGATAAGATGCACAATATTACTTGATTGTTCCATCGACGGCAAGCAAACTGGAAATCTTCCATAACCCCTATTGGCTGATTCATATGAACTAGTGACGCCGTTCGAAGTAGTTTGTTTTTTTATTAAAATATTTTTTATTGTTTTATTTGTACATTTTCAGGAAACTGCGCTACAATTTAATGCTCCAAGAAAACATTTATTGTATCCAATTTAGACGTTACTCATTAGCTGATAGTTACATAACCTCTTTACTTAAATGCTGCAGAATTTTAATGGGATTTAACATCTGTATTTTATTTGCCTGTGAAAGGGTTTGATATAGAATTGACGTCGCTTAATATGCAACTGCCGATTAAAATTTAATTGTGTTGTGTTGTTTGTAAGTGTCGAAATACTGCTGGGATTAAAAGGGAATACGGTAGGATAACATTTCATGTGTAAGAAGTGAATTCACAAAAGAATTGGATTATTTTACTATCTGTCAGATCGTTAAATAAAACTAAGTGGACATTATGTTAGTATTGCCCTGACTACCCTGGTAGTCGATTTTTTTACCCAGTTTTTTTTATTAATAAACCTTAGTATAATATTAAATGGTATTAATTTACTTAATGATTTTTTTACATTTGCCTAATAAAAGTACCTGTTTCTTTTATAGTCCAGTCAGCAAAATATTTTTTGTGGTAAAATATAACATAGCATAACACAGAATTATCTTATACATGTGAATATTGTTCACGGTTTGGCAACATTACGCGGCCACTTCACGCATGCATGCAGGAGGGATGTCGGTAGAGGGGTATTTTTGGACACAGTACGATGTATACAAACTTGGTTCTACGCGCCTTCTGGTATACTATAATTCTATAGGGTTTGAAGAAATTACTAAAACAAGCCCTCCAATAAGCTATTTTAATATTAAAAAAATATTCCTTCACATAATTTCGTCTTATTATCACAATACATCTAGGACATTTAATATTATTTCAAAACCAAACATCAAAAGCCATACATATTTGGACAGGAAGTATTAAAAAAACTAATAGTAAAACTGAATAAATTTATTTGACTTTGGCTTTATTAAATATTGTATTTTTTTGCCATTATTGACATTGACACATGGCTTAATCGAATCAACAAGTAGTTTTACTTTTTTTATTTTGTGGAAAGTGTTTCTCATTAGAAGTTTGATTCGAAAATATTAAACCACAAATCGAAGCCTTGTTGTATTATATAGGTTAGAAAATATATCCAGAGTAAGAACTAATCCAGCCAGTTAGCTGCACCCAAGATGGGAAATCTTCAATGAAGCTTTCAAACTCCATAGTTCTCTGGTCTTCGTGATGAATATGATTTCCGGCAAGTCCGAGGTCTACAATAGGGAAGGTTCTCTCTGATGGTACCTGCAGAAAAGATACAGTTTTATTAGATTATTTTTTAAATTCAGCATGATAGTACCCAAAAGCGGTTTCTCAGTATGTACATAAGTGCAGTGTTATGCCAAGTTAAAATAATAGAAATAAAAATAAATAAATCAAAAGGATTGATTCATTGCAACATATGTGTATTTTATGCAATGCTAGCGCCAAAAGATCTCGAGAGACTTTCTAGTGGACACATGCGCAAATCATCACCATGTAATTTTGTAATTTTTATTTTGAATTACTATTTTTAAATAATAAATAGAGCAAAAAATCTGAACAAACTCTATACTTATCTCAAAAATTACTTTTTTTACTCGTGGTGTGATATTATAATCTGTGCAGTGCGCAGATAGTTTGCTTGTAACCTCAAGTTAAACATACGTACTGACAGAATATTGGTAATGATTTCTATGATTTAGATTAGTACAATGTTAGTGCTTGTAGACCAAAATAGTAACAAAAACAATGGTGGATTTGTCATTTCACATGAAGCTAATTTACAACACCATATTGGACTCATAATATAACTATTTTAGAGGCTTGTCAGCAGGTGGGAAAGAAAAGATGTGGAAGGAAGCTATGAAAAATACAACACCCAGACCGATTGAGAAAAAATCTTGGATTTCTTTCTTGCAACTGGCGGGAATCGAACCCGTGACGCCAGTTTCACAGTTAGCCGTCTAACCAACTGCGCCACGGGACCTGTCAATTTGCGATTGTAAAATAAATTATTAAATTTAATAATGTACAAGCTAACAAAATGTAATGAAATGAACCGGGTTGTAATCCCGTGCTTAGTGTAGCGAACTCGCAGATCAGAGGTCCAAAGTTCGAACCCTACTCTACCACAACTTGGTTCCCATTTTCTAATAGTGAGTTATTTACAACACATTGAAAATGGCCCTCAAAATTGAAGTATTTAGGTAAATCATAACAACACAAATAATTTGTAAAAATGTTCTGCCAGTATTTTAATTCAGGAGTCTCCTATGATAGTTTAGGCGTGATCTATTAGGCCATGAAAATCAGTGAATGTGTATATTTCAAATTCTATAATTTCCTACCGCTGAAACTACTTTGTGACTACAAATTGATTGTATATCACTTTCTTGACCCGGAATATAAAAGAAGAGTTTCCCAAACTAACACTAGATTAAAAACTGGGGATTCTTACATATGACTAGATAATCTTTTTTATTTATTTATTTATTTTGTGCTATTTTGAGATCATTAATAGTTCTTCTTTCAGAAAGTGTTGTTAGGTTAAGCAGTGTTAATAAATAGTCATAATTCACATTTTGTATTGGAATGTTTAGTTTGTAGTTTATATATCGTAGAAATTTATGTTGAATGTTTTCCATATTATAAACATGAACATTATAGCAGGGTGACCATATTGATGAATTAAAATCTAAACTACTTCTTACAAGAGAACAGTATAAGATTTTCAATGATCGGATGGACTTGAAATTTTTTGTATTTCTCAAAATAAAGCCCAACATTTTTAATGCCTTGCTTGAAATTTCATTGACATGATATACAAAAGACAATTTTTCATCAAAAAATACCCCGAAATCCTTTATCACTGATACTGTAGAAAGATTGACACCGCCAATACTGTAACAAAAAATGAGCGGTTTTTTTATTCGATGAAAACGAATGATCTGACATTTTTTAGTGTTTAAGTACATTTTATTTTCTTTACACCACTCATCTAGAGAACCGAGGTAAAATTAATTGAGAATTTATATCAAAATCTCTATGCCATGCTCTCGTCTCATTTTCTTTTTTGGTAAAATTGATTTCTTAAGTGAAATTTGACATGTTTGTTTTTAAGTATTTGGTCATGCCATGTCTTTCTCAGTATTTCTCGATTTCTCCGTCCATCAACATTCAAATTGTTAATCATTTTAGCCGTTAGCAGTCCAAACTAATGCATAACTCCTTTCTTGATTTTGTCGCTAATACTTATCTCAGCCGTAAATCTTGCAAGAGAACAAAATGTTATAACTATTATTAAAATTAATGCTGTTTATAAATAGTATATTTACATTTAGCTCAAGAGTGAAGGGAAAATCATCCGTATTCCGATCCCTCACAATATGTATGAAGTAGGATGGTCGACCTTTCCACTCTCCCGAAGCCTTGGGTTCAGTTGGCAAACTCCAGTTCTTGACTGTTACTCCTTCTCTAGGGGCAAATGTCACAGTCAATCTGTCAGGACCTGGAAATAGAAAGTCACAAAAGAACAGAATTAAATAATATCCCCATGCACAATACATAATTGATATATTTTTTTTAATCAATGAAATTTACTCCCAGTACCTAATGATTTGACAATAAAAACAAAAGTCATTAATATGCTTTTCTAATTATTTCGTTAATTTTCTTTATGCTAGCGCTGTGACGCAGTTGGTCAAACTGCCAACTATAAAACTGGCGTCGCGGGTTCGTTTCCCGCCAGTCGTGAGCAAAAAGATCTGAGAAATATTTTTTTCTGAATTGGTCTGCGTGTTCTGTATACTTAGCAGTTATTTTATTTGAAAAAAACATATTTTTTAAGTTTTTAAAAATATGTTTTATGTAACCATTTCAGCAAGGGTGTGTACAGTAAAACCCCTTAAATGACGTGTTTTAAGGGACTGACAAAAAATATGTAAATGGAGGGTGCTAAAAAAAAAATTCAGTAAGTTATTTTATTAAGAAAATTAAGGAGAAATCTAAGAAACATTTTTTTTATTGCAACTTTTAAAAATATTATATTCATAAATAATAAATGTCTGTAAAACACAATAAGCATCTTTAACATTAACTTAAATTAAAAGAACTAAAACATGATAATGGCAGCAATAAATATTTATACAAACTTTTTGTAAAATTACAACCAAAAAACACAAAAATTCTGGAAACAAATGTCTGTAAAGCAGAAACACACAAATTGTCTTAAAATTACCACAGAAAAAACACAATAATGGGGTCAATAATTTCATCTATTCATTTGACTTACCAATAAGTTGGTATAAAATTTCTCTGACAAAAAAGTTAATATAATAATGGAGATTAACTTCAGACTCTTGAGCCTTCAGTTTTCAGTGCGGATTACAAATTTCTCCGACGTTACTTGGGTCTAAAAATGTAAAACTGAGTTTTAAATGTAGTAATAAATTCAAACTTCAAAAATTATACGTAAATCACAGGAAAACTCAAATTTCGGGGTTTCACTGTATTAAAATATATGTAAGGTCTATAGTCCATAGTCGATGACACACACGTGTTAAATTAGTTCACCTGAAGTAGACTAATGACCGACGATGCAATGTCATCATTTTCCATCGAATCCAATACATTCGTAAAATGCAACTCTATGAGTATCGCACATGAAATCGGAGGGCATCGTTCTGCAGTACATTCATACCGTCCCTACCATGAAGAAATGAACTACAAAAGAACGTCGTCTATAAAGAGACCATAGGACGCAGCCAACATTAGTCAGCCCATTCAGTTAATCAGCTCATCAAGATCAGCGCAGTTCACTCAGTTCCAGCATGTACTTCAAGTGCAGTCTCTTCAACTCATCATTTATGTAACACTCGTCTGACATAATTCATTATTTATTCGCCATGTAATAAATACGCATTAAACAGCAACCTCGTGTCTTCTATGTCAATCTCTAACTGGGGTAGGAACTCCAACTAACACCCAGCAACCTTTATTCCTATATATATGAAATTTATGATTTATTTACAAGAAATGAATAAGTGGAAACTGTATTGTTTAATTACGTGCATCTCTGAGTACATCCCTTTTTTGGTTGCTTGCGTTGATACTGTTGATCTGCTTTATATAATATAAAATTAATTCTGGCTGATTTGTTTGTTTTGGAGCGAATTCCAGTTGTTTTAAAAATTTCAAGCAACACCTTTTCAAGCAAGTTTCAAATATATTTCAATTTAATAAATAATATCCGTGTTGATAAGGTAAAGGGGGATAAGTCCACGAATATATTATAATATACTTGACTTTTCTCCCTTTATCTTATCAACACATTTATATATTCAATATCATATAATGTCTTCAGTCCATAAATGGCAACACTGAAACTAAAAGTTCACTCTGTTCTCTATAAGTTAATTTTTCATTTAGTTGTTTAATAAATTTGTTTTTCAAAGTAAAATACAGGGAAAAAAAAACTATTTGACCAAATATGGAAAGTAGATATTTTTTCAGTAGACACATTTATGGGTTTGTAAATAAAATAAAGAGCTAAAGCAAAGATGTATTTACCATTAAAGAGGAAATCAAGTGTGCATACTACAGGAGATGGAGTACAAGTTCGATTGACACTCATTGTTGTAGGGGTAGGAAGCTCCGGGGCGCCTGCGGGAATCCAACTACTCTCCGCACTGTTCGAATATAAGTGTAGAATAGTTATTAGATAATCAGTCAGTCTTGGCCATCGGCTTATTGATACACGGAGACGCGCCCTGAGCCCGGAAAAATGACGACACTTAACCAAACTCTCAATGATGCCCAATGCGTATTTAGTCATTCTTTGACCGCAAGCTTTTTTTTAAAAATACTTATTAGTAGAATGAAAAATATTTTTTAATCTTTAATTTTGAATTACCGCAAAAATGGTCATAGCATTAGCCGCACCCCTAATATATCACGATTCATGTTTATTTTGAACTTTGTTTGCAACTGTTAAAATTTTTATAGAACATCGTCACGAATCTTGACATCATGTTTTTTATAATTAATTTTTTCCACAATATTCATATTGATTTTGAAAAAACAATTAATTTTTTAAAATCCATTTCATGCAATATCTATACCTCAGAGGCAGGCGGATGCAAATCCAGTTTTTGACGATACGACATTTCGATTTTCATATCCAGTTTATGATCATGTCCATTGATTTTGAAAAAATTCCATTATAATGAAAGAACCAATGTGTTGAGATATTTAAAATACAAATTAATGCTATAAATTGTTAGAAATCACTTGGAGAAAGTAGATTCTTTAGGCTTTTTTTGAACATTTGACTTTAGGATTTTCATCCTTCTGCCTCTGAAGTACAGATATTTTTATCGGTATTTGTAGTGTGTGGTATTTCCCTATTGTACTGGTGTTCAAAACTTTAACCCCAGATATCTGTCCTTTTAATTTTTGTCACATAACACCTTTATCCACTCATGTCTTCATTTGTTTGAAAGGTGGTTTAATACTATAATATTCCAGTGTCTCTGGATTGGTGTTTCAATGTAGGGCCCTATCCTATATACAATCCTACGCAAATAAGGGGATGATGATAAAATCAATAAAGAACATGAAACAAGTTTCTGTAACATATGTCTTTCTCACCTATTTCAATAGATATCTATTGATTTGTGAGATTAATTAGATGCGAGTAAATGTTGTCGGTGGGAGCTTTTGGTAATTTATCATGGAAAGAATTCAGGGTTATTTTACCTCCATGGAACCATACGGCCCAAGTACAAGGGAAGTCCACAGTACAGCTCATTGACACAATCTTCAGCGAGGTATGATATGTTCCGATTCCCTAAAGGAATGGTTCGAGGACTGTTCCTGTCCAGATTCAATACAAAGTATCCTGTTTCGCGTCTTCTGAGCAGTTGACTTTCATTGAAGAATTGACGATCAGAGTGCTAGAAAGGAATGAAACATTTTTCATTATTATATTTTCTCAAGCGCAGCTTGATGATAGGAACAGAGTTAAGATATAACTCAGAACAAATGAGTATTCTCCTTTGTAAGATTTCGGAGTTCAAATCAAAGTACATAGATATGTAACGAGATCGTTTGATATATTTTATACAATTTAATCCAATTACTCACCATGAAGAAGTTCAGTGATATGGAAAACTTGATATAAATAATGTTTTCTCTGAAATGTATGAAAAAATTTATGAAAATGATTTTAATTAATATATTTGAACGACCATACCAGTTCTTCAGAATCAACCATCCCACTTTACCCCAACTTGATTCCATTTTCTAATAGTGAGTTATTTACAACTCGTTGAAAATGGCCCTCAAAATTAAATATTTGGGTAAATCATAAGAACGCAAATATTTCTTTTAAAAAAAAAAAAAAAAACCAATGATAGAGGGCCACCAATTGGCAGAACTCACCGAAGAGAACTTGTGATGTCACAGGCGGAGTAATTTCAAAATCACAAAAATTTAAAAATTCATAGTAATGACACATGAAAATATCTTTTAAAAAATGTTGGCTTAGTTTAATGGTCTATTAACAAATAAAAAATTAAATATACCACTGAACTTCCTCAGAAAATACAGTTAAGAGAGATGGCAATTATGAAGTGTAAGATGATAATTTATAAAGCATGTGCAAGACTGAACAGGTATTGAGGACTTGCGAGATAAAAACACTGAGGATGATAGCCGGCGAAATTCTAAATTCTGGGGAACACCAAAATAAGATAAATATGTCAGGCTGAGGACATAGTAAGATGGAGTTTTTTTATATTTATTTTTTTAATTATTTATTTTTCAAAAATATTTCCAAAATAGTCTTAAATTTAAGTTCTGCTGAGTTGTATACATACAAATTGTCAGCAGGTTCTTATAAATTGCTTTGATTATTCATACTTACCTACATTAATAATAATTTTACTTGAAGTACATTACATATTACATTATCAAAAATCAAAAACTATCGCTAATACAAAAAACTTTTTTCTTTTAATTATAATTTGAGCATGCGTCTCACTCCTGTATTTAACTCAGTATTTTTAATATTGTTTAGTAACATGTTAAATATTTTAGGTAAACTGTATTGCAGTGTCCTTTTGCCATATTTATTACAATATCTAGGAACAGCTAGCCCTTCCATACTAGTAAATCTGGTGTTGTAATCATGTACCAACTTGTGTTTATTCTCAGAGTGCGATGCATGCTGACAAATTAAGTTGTACCAAAGTAGACAGTGAAATGGGGACTGGTATGGTCATGTCCAAAGAATGGACACCACCAGACACCCTTATATTGCACTACAAAATCAACCTCACGGGACTCGCCCTCGTGTAAAAGCTTCCAAAGAATGGAAGCTCAGCTGGGAATCCATCTCACAGGAGGAGCAACCCCCTGGAGAAGAGACCATATTGGCCTATAGCATTGAAGAATACAGTTATTTTATCTTACCATGATCCAATATCTCTGTGGCGCAGGTTCTATATCTCCTCCTCTGTAGGGCTGCCCGATGGATGTCGTGATTGATAAGAAACCAGTGCCAAAAGCTAGCAAGAGAAGCAATATTGACACACCTTCTGATCTCTTCACTAATGTCATCAAAGGAATCTGAAAAACAATACTTTCTACTTATTATATATTTACAAACAATTTATATTTTTGCTTATTTACCTATAATTAAGTAGACATGTTACAAGTGCGAAGCGGATGGTATTTCAATTTTCGGGTCTTTATTCCGTGTTCAATTTAAACTCAATTTTTATTTGTTGTTATATCTAGTAACAATATTTTTATTCCTATAACATCTGAAAAATACTGAAAAAAGGAAATCAAGTGCAGATTATGTCCACTTTGAAGTGTTGGCGTTTTCGCTTATCATGCTACCATTCCTACCAGGGTCGATATAAAATATGGATTTAAGAGGACACTTTTTTATGTAGTCTTGCCTTTATGTATCAAATGATCATGAAACACTGGGTTTGGAGTGCCAGCACAGTTCCCTATACACCACTGGATGTGGATAGGGAAATAATAAGGATGATCAATTTATTTATCTAATACTCTCCACATACCTGAAAAAAGTTCATAAGACCATGGCTGTTTTTATCGGTTTCAATCATAATTTAGTATGCTTTTTAAAGCAGCATTTTTTTTTATCAATAAACAAGTTACTTTGAAAAATTTCAATATTTTCAGTTTCATATTTTTGCATAAACCGCAATTTTGATTGAATTTAACTCTACTACTTTAACTACCCCTTTTACTGTGGGTTTTACAAATTGTATGGAGGACCTTTGTTGGATATTATTATTCTTCACAAATGGTAGCAAAAACCATGTAATTTATTTATCTTGAGAATCGTTCCCCGCTGGACCGTATTTAATGTTAAACTTACCGCAAATGTGAACATGAAGAGGGAGAGAAGAGCAGAAAGTGCAGCCATACGGAGATCTCCATTGATGGTTCCTGAGCGGCCCATAATGGGGATTAGGAACACATAGAGAATCAGGACAATGGACATCTGGTACAAAATGTTTGGTAAATGGATCAACAGGTATACATACACGTACATGTGAACTGAAAATAAAATAAATAAATACATTTACAAAAATTTTAAAATCTCATCAACAAATTTATGTTACCGAATATAAGACTTATTTTTATGAATTGTCATGTTAGTTTCTTTTAAACAGCTTTTAATATTTACTCTACATAGCCACAACAGTTTTACATAATACCTGTCTCATCAAGATTGAAGATAGTCACTGTAATGTGATCTGAAACATCAGATAGAGTGCGAACAACACACAGCATAATAACCCAGAAAAACTTACATTTCTTCAAAATCAATGGACATGATCATAAACTGGATACGAAAATCAAAATGTCATTTAATCAAATTCTGGATTTGCATCCGTCTGCCTCTGAGGTACAAATGTATAAGGCCACAATTGATTTAAAACATATTAAAAATAGCTTTTCCCAGAATTGTGAGTTAATGACTTTGAACTGAATACGGTCAATATTATAACTACATTAACTTTTTAAAGTGTTTCTTCAAAGTAAATATAAACCGTGTACTTTATAAACAAGGTTAATATTAATGCAAATGATATTTTAATATTCAAAAATTGTACTAACCTGTGCGGTAAAGAGGAGTCAAGTTGATGAGAAGATTTGCCACAGCGGACGATAAAACGGATACCATAAACAAAGAGGCAGTTCTGTACCCTGCAAAGGTTAGTCCCAACATAATGAGAGCGAAAGGTATCTGAGCTGCAACCATGTTCATTTGGGTTACTAAGTTCAGTGGAATTCCTCGCTGAAAAGTAGCAAAAGTATTTTACAATTACTGTAAAAAAATATTACAATTAAAACACAATTTTTGGTTATGATTCTTTAAATAAACCACATATCTTTATGTTTGATTATAATAATTATGTTTTTTATCTATAATCAATTTGGGTTAACCAAGCCGAACCGAAGGGGGGGATTCGAATCCCCCATAGACCGATTTTAATTCGATGACTCAAGTTTTATTAAAGTTATTTGCCATATATTTTTTGTAATCGTGAAATTAATAGAAAGATGTATTTTTCTGTTTTTGTTTTTAAATTTTGAAATAGTTGTTTTTTTTAAATATTAAAACAAAAAATGACATAAATAATACCGGGGTGAATTTTACTTTATGTACATAAGCATTCGGCAAACGAACAAAAATGAATAAAATACACAAATGAGTAAAATATGTGTATACGAAAACATGAATAAATTATTGCACGGTCATAAACACTTCCAAAGTTTTATTCTCCTGACGCCATATATAAGTAGGCGCTGGGGTCGCTTGGTCCCCCCGTTCAGATCATGTGTAATTTTTGGATGCTTAGAGAGGGAAAGGTTAATTGCTCTATAGTATTTATTCTAATCAATCAAAATATGTAAAACAAATCGTGAAAAATAATTATAACAATATATACGGTTTGTTAAAAAAGAGTAGAATTGAGTAGATAACAGAAGAGAAGGGTAGAGTTAGAATATGAATATTCAAAGAAGACATAATAGCGCATATTACACAGTGTGTGAAGTTATCACTTAAACTAGCCGATAACACGTCATATTCAGTTCTCGAAAATGTTTTCCCATTATTGCGATAAATTTCCATTTCCTTACATTGTCTTCTCTGCAGCGACCGACAAGAATGGTCATAAAGCCACTTGCTGCTAAACAGGGGCACCAGAAAATGGGAAACACGAGCCAAGAGCTGGAGTACCACGGCATAGTCAGGATGGCGAAAGAGTCAATCAGATATCCAACAAGGAGGCAAGTTGCCATACCCAGCATTGTGCCCGCCAAGCGAGCCATTATGGCAAAGAATACTTCCACGATTGCAAATCCACAACCTGAAAACATTGAAATTTTACTCATACGTTCGATTTAGTACTAAGGTTTCTAACTAAAAACCTGTCTTTGCTACCGTAGCGAAAGATGCTCAAACTAAGTTGTTACTCAGAATTATTTTTAATTTTTTCCCTGTGTTTTCTCATACAGTACTTAAATGAATTTTTTTTAAAAATGCATTTTTTATTTCATTTATCTAATCATATTGTATTTGTTATAAAAAAATATTTTTTTATTAAATCTATGGTAATGTTTTATAAAACTTTGATTGACAATGTGAAGTAAAAGCAGTCTAACAAAGAACCTTAAGGATCCAGGAGAAATCAGAAAAAACCCATGGTAGCCAACAAAACATACTTTTCATTGCTGTCAGAAAAAATTATTTTGTAGTTTGTTCTGATTTTCTTTTTAAGAAAATAAGTCCGGTAGTGTGTAATTTATTTTGAAAACATACCTCTTTGTTCAATTATGTCACCATTGCATGTCCCTATAAAAACAAAAGTAAAACATATAAACAAAATAAAAATAAATAATGTTTATTAAAATTAAATCTGTATTCGGAAGGAAATAATTTTATTGTAAATGTATATATTTTCATATAAAACATTAAACATTTGGTCAAAGAAACGGGGATTATTTCTCTGAAAAGCTGTTTAATATGCTTCTCTATGAAATGGAGTTAACAGATAACAATTTTTTTTTAGGAAACTGTAATTTAAAAAAAAAAAAATGACGTTGCATAATAAATTGTATGCTTTTGCCAATGTCATGTTGAATTTTTTTATAAACAAACTGGTTCACAGTAACTGTAGTTTACTCAGAAAACTACATATTATATCCTGGGCCCCGATTACAATGGGAAGTTAACAGAGTTATCTTCGACTGTCCATAAAGAAAAATTGATATTTTTGTACAAAAATGAGTATATTTGCATGAACACTTAAAGTATCTTCACCGGTAACCTATAATTGAACATGTTTTAAAGAAAAAAATGTATGCATATTCTGCTTTTCATACAGAAAACTTAATTTTCCTTTGTAGATAAAATTTAAGATAAATGTAAGCTTCCCATTGTAATCGGGGTCCTGAAGATTGACTATAGTTTACCCTGGAGATGGATTTACCCCAAAGATGGCTCCAGCAACGGTAGCCAAAACATCCACACTAATCAAATAAAAATTATATTCGATTGAGTGATTGTATTAATCATTTTTATCTAAAGAACCTTTTTGACCGACTTGGAATAAGAAGAATTTTATTCTGTTTAGTAAACTTGCAAAAATAAAGTAAAATAATCGTAACTTAATCGGCACTACCATACAATAATTAACAATAAGTTAAGTACTTACAAAAAGACATGCGCGCCAGGAATACTACAATACTCAACATGGATAGGCCGAAAACAGCATAGTTAATTTTTACTCCAACATCTTCTGGATAGGCTACCATATATTTTCCCAAAAAGTCATAATAAACAGTGCGATTATCTGATCGTTCCTAAAAAAAAATATACAGACTCAGTTTACCTTGAAGATGGCTCCTACAATGGTAGTCGAAATGTCAGAACAAATCCAACACACACAGTATCACCAAAAAAAGAAACATATTGATAACAGTGACCGTGAAAAACTTCGCATCTGTTTAACTGTTTGACTTGTTTTATAACGAATATTAATTAAAACCATTATCACATTTGCATGTGTATATAAAATAGTTAAATATATTTTTTTAAACTGACATTGACTCTCTAAAAAAAGTGGACATAACATTGGCCCTTTTAGATCCAAGCCACAGAATTATTGGTAGGAGTGGATTTTTAACATGATTTATTTTAAGACCTAGATTGGTTAGAGTCGTCAGGTGGATTTCTGACGATGGCTGATTTACAAGATCAATTTTAGACACGAGAAGAACGACCAAGGCTAAGTTAGAATAGTTCAAATATAACCTACTTCCATGTGCTCTATTTCAGGCGCATTTCCAAGTGGGCGGATTAAAGCAAGGACATTGTCTCCCAAGTGCTGGTGACATCCTGCAGGAATGTAAATCTCCGCATCGTAGATGGTGTGGTAAACAAAGCCATTGTGGTAGTACGCAAAATCGAGACCTGTGAAATAAAGTTAAGGTCATATTATACAAGTCTTATTACGACGAGTTTACTATGCATGTTTATAAAATTAATCATATATATTTATGCAATGAGAACAAAAGGGGTATTATTGCTTTACCTGGCATATTTCCAAAGTCCCTAAAGATTCTGAAGTCGGTATCGGAAGGCAAAAGTCCAGTTTGGAAAAGTTCTTCTCCAATAATTTGTCCGTGAGGGTGAGGAGCAGTTTTGGTATAGTACTAGAAACAATATTAAACTTATTTGTCAAAGTCATCTACGTAGGTATTTCAAAAAAATAACATACACCAGAGACCTTTTCTGAACATTTCCCCGATTCAATAAATAAATAAAACTGAACTGACTGATTCGCACCTGAGCAATAATGACAGCACAAGTCTAAAATTGTCATTTTTTAGTGAAATATGTAGTAATGTTCCTGAATACATATTTCTATCAATGCAATATTAATTTTCGGATTTCAAAATGAGTGCAGGCAAAACGGCTCGCAGTTGGCATCATACCATTTTGACGTCATGCGTTATGACCTCCGACTGCGCTTCTGATAAACATTGCGTAAAAGCTTGGCGCCAAAACATCATACGTGCCGTTTGTCTCACAGGGCGCGAAATGCCTCATTTTCGAATAATTAAAAATATGCATGTTTTAAACCTTTGTAGAAAATTTATCCGACATCACATGAAAAAAAAATAGTACCATTACCATCGCAAATTTTTCGCTTTTTATAAATTAAAATATAAAAAATGTAAATAGACCCTATTCTTTTAAATATTAAAAACAAACAAACCATAACGCCGTTTCATTCTTTATTGTAAGTAAAATTCAATGTTTTAGTGTAAGACTGGTCAAGACCATTTTAATTTTACAAAAATCTAGCAAATTGAACATAAGTAAATAAAAAGTGATAAAATTATACGGTAGTAATATTTTGATATTTACATTAACAAGCCACGCATGATTTGGTCCTGCCTGGAAAAGCATCGATTTTCCTCCGAGCCCAGCAGATTCCATGTTGATGAATGTTCTGCAATTCTTAGCCCATTCATGCTTTAGGAACAGATGTGAGCCCTAAAATAAAACAGAAGTGTCAGTAAATACAACAAAGTAATATGTACCTATGGTCTTTTCTTTAAAAAATATTTATGCTAAAAATTATTGTTACATGCGGTTTTCCTGCCAAGTGACTAATCTAATGAGAAATGGTTTCGATTACTTCCTTCTTCGGGAATTTTGTGGACATAATTGTCAAATCACACACATTTATAATTTCATCTAGCTGGACGGAATAGGTAATGAAAATATTGGACGCTTGTGTTATCGCCAATAGCTTGTTTGACATTTGGATATTACACCTGTCAGAGAACAGTAAATGGACAGACTCCATGACAACATATTATTGGATTGACAACTTAGTTTCAATCCAATGTGTAAAGTTAAGACTTGGGATTGTGGAAACAAATTACATCGCACTTCATCGTGCTACAAACGTCTCCGATTTATCATTGCGATATTAATCGCCACTGACTTAGCTCTTCTGCAACTCCAAACCTTAGAAGGAATTTATTTTGGAATTACTCCAAGAAAAAAAATCAGAAATTGGCGTCACTGGAATCTCTTAGGACAGTCCTTTTATCTTTTTTTGGCTGGTAATATTTTTGTCTGCATCAGCAGCATCTGATAAAAATGATTTTTCCTTTTTATTTATTGTTAGATGCACATCACATCCTACCGCAACAAATATAATTAATCTTTCCAAATTACTTATACATTATAAAGTTCATTATACAGCTTGGATGATTTTTTAGAACTTAAGAATATTTTAGGACATGTTTAAGATTTTATAATTTTTTGTAATTCCGTTTTGTATTTAGAGTACCTATCTTAAGTAATTAAAAATTAGCATATTTAAATTATGTGATATTATAAAAATCTTTTATACCTGTAAAGCGGTTTCTTCTGCACCATTGAAGAGAAAGACAAGGGAATGTTTAAGGCGTTTAGGAGACTTTGTAAGGACGCGAATGAGCTCCATCATTACAGAACATGTTATGGCATCGTCAGCAGCGCCTAAATGTAAATAAGAACACCTAAATAAATGAAGTAATAAACGAAAAATCTCTATGAAATATCCTTTTAAGATTGATTGATATCTTTAGAGACAAATATTTTTTATGAGAAAGGAATAATATTCAAATCTCTACTAGGTTCCCATTTTCTAATAGTGTGAAGTTAAAGAGCTGAAGCCATCATCTTACTGAATTATTTCACCTACATGCTAGGCAATGCCTGAAAATATTGTTTAATTTTTATACTTTTTCTCAGGCCAGTTGGTTTGATCAACAATATTTTGAGTTAGGACAAACTTTTGTAGACAGGGACTGGATTTAACCCCTAAGGGAGTTATTATGACAGCATAGATGGAGATCATTTTAGAGAAGGGAATATGGAAGTCTAAGTATTTATAGGACTCATGACCTGTCATTGGCTGCCTTATATATATTTTTAATTTTATTTGGGAAACCAACAGTAGTTCTACATATTTATTTACAGTTAACATCAAATATATTGCATGGATGCATATACTCTGAACCAATGGGTTTCCACAAATTGTACAAAGTTAGTAAACAAATAATAGGGATTTGAATAAGTTATGGCTGTTTCCCGACACATGGTGTTATGTTAGCCTTTTTACATCGGGTAATACTTGGGCTTGAAATGACAGTATTTGTTATTCCACCAATATTTATTATTTCTCCCAGTTTCCAGTTAGCAGCTCTCCGGCTTTCATCAGGGGTGGTTCTTTCGCCCGTGCTGCAAGCATGAGCTAATGTTTTTTCATGTTTTTAGCAATTAGATCAAAAATACAAACTATAAATAATTGAAGCAATTGCCTATAAACACATTCCATTTTACCTATTTAAAATCTCTCATTTTTTGCATGGGTTTTATTATTATTTATGTTTAACAAAATTTTATTATTATTTATGTTTACACCACAACAGGCCAGGAGGCTCAATTACAGTGGTGAATTACATCACAGAACACCCAGGCTTGAGATTTTTTAAATAATTTTTGTGTTCTCACCGGGAATCGAACCAGGAACATTCCGTGCGTGAGTCAAGTATCTTGATCACTACACCACGGAGGCCGCCTGATGATTATATAGCACGGTAATGCGTAGATCTTTTTAACATACTAAGAGAAGGGTTGAATTTAGTATTGTGTACTGAACGAGAGTATGGAAAAAGGCATTTTTAACATAAAATGATGTTTTAAATATTTGTATATGAAATAGGTGGTACTATTAAAAAAATATAATTATATGGGAGTTGCTTTATTATTTACCTTGCTTATAATGTACAAGGTTTATATTTCAAAAGTGGATTTTTCTGCAATTAAATTTCTTTAAATTTATCTAAACTGTTAGGATCAGGAGGGATACACTAATGTGGGCCAATCATGTAGAGAGGAAACCACTCAAAACTCTTCAGGAGAAGCCGGCCTGTTGACAGCAGTCAACAGGTTTTCCGTTTCACTAGAGGAGTGTTTGGCATTTTGTTCCCTATACATAGGTGGAACTGTATCTATTAATAAAAACGAGAATTATGAAATGTTAAAAATATCGAGACATGTTTAGGTGTTAGATTAGGTAAGGTTAGGCTAGATGTAAAATATAGAATAAAAATAAGCGAACACTTACCATCACTTGTAGGGACACTATCAAAATGGCAATTCAAAAGAATACTATGGTCATCGTGTGTTCCCTCCAGTTTAGCAATAATATTTTGAATATCCACGTAAACATTAGTAAACCGTGGGTGATATTCCAAGGTATATGCTCCAGTCCCTTTTTGGACCTATAATGCAGAATTGACATACATTACAAAAAATTGATCAGGATATGGAAGTCAAGGCATTTATGTCCTGCCATCGGTTGGCTTAAGTGGCCACATTACACGCTGTATAACATTCACCATTCTGCCCATGTTTAAACATGCGCATTTCCTCAACTCTTCTATTTGTTAACATTTGGATGCCCAATTTCAAAAAACGCCTAAGTCCATTTTTGTAGTTCTGAGATATTTCAAGTTTTTTAAAACTAAAAATACGTATTGTAAAGTTTTTCTTCTTCTTTATTTTATGATAAAAAAAATACAGAATTCTTACATGTTTAGTTACAAAATTATAGCCTGTCAAAAAGTGTACTGAAGCCTATGGTCAGGACTTAGGGATTTTTTAAAAGTATTTAAAGAGTAAGGGATTTTTTCTCAGGGAAAAAACTTTTAGACTAATACCCTAATGCAGAGACAAAACTTAAGGTGAGGAAAGTACATTCTAATTTCAAATGCAGAGAATAACCTGAAGGTGAAGACAATAGAATGTACTTTCCTCACTTTAAGGTTTGTCTCTGCATACGGGTATAAGAGATTTTTAGATTTAGATTTTTTGATTTTTCTCTGATTTTTTGAAATTGAAATAATATTTTTTAAATCATTTTTCATGTACACAATTCGATATGGGTATTCTTTAATGAAAAAATAATTAGGTAAATGATAGTTCACAAAATGCTTTACACGGCAGTGTTGCCAACTCAAAACCGATAAAATTGGACTTTTTTGGCATTTGTTGAAATTGGGCATTCATTTGTGAAGTAAAAAAGCTGAAACCTTTAAAGATGTGAATGTGATGTGCTGAATTATTTTGCCTATTAAACAATGCCTGAAAATACCCAATCACTTAAACCAGTCGATAACTGATCATAAGCCTTGTAAATGCCCAAACTTGCATAATTCCCTTCTCAAAAATTTTTTCCTCTCTGTTGCAATAAATTCAGATTTTAATAACTCCCTAGGAAGGAAAGGAGGAGCAGCCTGTCTATTAACATTTGGACATACTCAATCATCTACAAATTCGGAATATGTGACCAGTTTTATCACTTTTGCGACATCTTCAAGACTGGTATCTTCAATGTTTGACAGCTGTCAAAAATCAAGCTTTATTTTAAGGACTTTAGTGTGGAATTTAGGAATATTATTTTGGAATCTGATTTTTTTATCTCAAATTTTTTTCTTCTTTGTAAATTTGTATTACAGAATTTATTTTGTAAATAATGTCTACCGTATGAACATTAATTTATTTATTCATTATTAAATTGGGAAGAAATATTTGGGTTTTGGGTAATACACCTAAATATTTTAGTTTTGGGGTCATTTTCAATGACTAATGAATTATTAACTATTAGAAAATGAGAGAGGTAGAGTGGGGTTCACAGGACCACAGCATTCATGACATATCAATCTGAATAACTCTCTATGTAGGCACTGTAATTATTTTTTGTTACCTTATATGTAAGGGATTGAGCTGCATCTGTTTTGTTCTGGATAGCTTTTAATTCATTAATAATTATATCTGCAGCGAGGATTTCATTTTCCTTTGTGCCAACTATGCGCGGTCCCATACTTGTCAACCTGGCCAAGAAATTTTTTGACCTTTCTCCGCTGAATAGAGAGTTGTCTTGTTCCTGAAAAAATATATAACAGAGAATTAAAAAAAAAAAATGTGCTCGGACGGAATAAAGAATAGACTCAATGGTAAAATTTATGAAAAAGATTATCGAGTGAAGATGAGTGTGTCTCGAGGTGAACCGACTGGTGATTGTAAAAAAGTTTGCAAAATAATGTCGTGGGTATACTGGCAAAAAGCATTAACTCTCAAATCCCTGTTTTGAGAAATCAAGCATTCAAGTTTTGTTCCAATTTTACTCTTTTATATCTTATTTAAATATAGTAGGATTTGTAAGTAAGAGTGCTCATTTAAGATCATATTTTGAATTTTTCCGTTTCTTCATTTTATATAAAATAAATATTAAGTTTTTTAAAGCCTGAATAAAATACCAGGTATACGACTTAACGTTAAATTTATTTTTAAAACTACAGATATATGAAATTTAATATGACTTAGTGTATCTTGCCAGTTTGTAGAGCATTACAAACTTTACAAAACTGCATCATTAAGTCAAATCCGCATATTTTCGAGTTAATGTTTTTTGCCAGTATACCCACGATATCATGAAGGGCGAATGAAAAATTCAGTTCTTTATTCAAAATAGAATCAGAACCCTGGACGAGTGTGAGATTAGTCTGCTTAGTGTAATAGTTGGTGTGTTCGCCTTCTTACTTTCTTATTTTAATTCCCATATAGTTACCAGTTAACCCTTTTCCAAGCAATGAATCTTTTCGGATACAGTATAAAACAGTATTCAGTCAAAACTGCTTTACCATATTTTTCATTCGTAACTGCACAATTCGAAATAAACTTTTAATATAACAAATAAAATGTTTTTATTCAAGGTTCTGAAGCCTTTTTAACCATCAAATGTGTAAAAAAATCCGTTCTGCCAAAACAAGAATTAAATGTAAGGAATGAAGACTTATTTTATTTTAATTTATTTTTTCTAATTTCACAAACGAACCACCACACCGTTTCTCGGTAAGCATAGGCAGAGAGGATAGAACGCCATATCACTTTGTCTTTACAAACAGATCTCGCTTCCTCTATGTTCATATATCTCCTCATGCACACCTACTTTTGACATGTCCATCCTCAAGTATTTGTTGGATCTGGTCAAACCACGTCTTCCTCAATTTTCTGCATCCACCAACATTCGCATAATATTTTTTTTTAGCTGTTCTTTCGCTGTCCATTCGCTCTACATATCCAAATCAATGCACAAATCCATTCTTGATTTTGTCGATAATAATTCTCCCAGCTTTACACAATGTATGGACTTCGACATTTGTGCATATTTTCATATAATTTAATAATATTTTTTATTCCTGTACCCAACTAGTCATAACATTAGAAAGTATAAAAATAAAAAAAAGATAAAGAATAGCATGGAATTATTATATGAACGCTAAACAGATATTAAATAGAATTTAAAAAATAAAACGTTCAAAAGAAATCCAAAAAGGGAAAACTAAGAGAGAAATAAAACAAACAACTTCAAAAATGGGGGAACAATCATAAAAGTTCACTTTCTAATTTTTTAATTTGCTCATCTTGTAGTATGCAATTATATTCACGCGTGTTCCAAAACTTGTAAGTGAAATAACGTTACAATATACTTTATGACACAAAATAAATTTATTAGTTATCGGCTACAAAAAGTTTTCTAAAAGAACAATCTTTTCTAACTTTATGACTTAAGTAATGTAACATTGAAAAGGTATTACCTTACTATGCATTCTTGATTATTAGTAATAATCCAATTCCGTATGGATAAAAAAGAATATTCTTCCAATGTAAGATTTGATTCTCGCAATGTTTGAAACACAAAAAACTGCCTCCTGAAAAGGATGGCATTTCGACTTATGTGATTGTTCCCCCCATGAGAATAGCCCAGAAAAGCGTTTTAGCCGTGTACCCATAGACCTTTGATTATCATTATTGTTTATTGATATTAGTAGGAATGAGATTATAATCTTAATTTTTTTATTGCGTGTCTGGGCATGAAATGAAATGGATTAATTCAAATTTTTGATTTATTATTCCCATCCATCAAAAATTAGCATTATGAGTCCATTATTATAACATTATATTGCCTACTTAATGTACCTTTAATCCTTTTATGATACTTTATTCAACTTTACATTGAGAATTAGATTAGAATAGACTTATAAAGATAATGGGCCTTACTCATAAACTCCGCAAAAAGTAGTATAATTTGGATGGGAATACCATCCTTATTCTACCACTATGATTTTATGTTTTAATTAATTTTTCAGCGTTTTGGTTACTTAAAAGTAGTAGAAGTAACAGTTACCATTTCACAAAATAAACTGTTTCATTAAACGAATTTTAAAATAAACTGTTAAGGAACTGTTTTCACTCAGTAACTCAAATTGTTAGTTTTTTATCCAAATTGGACACCCATCTAGCCTGGGTAGCGCCGGACTCGCACTGGCTAAACCCCCCCCCCCCTCCTCCACACAAGTGTACCAGCGTGTCGGCATACCACTGTATTGCATGTTTTCGTCTGTCTCTTTCATTATAATGATGTCCTCTATGAATGCTGTTATGGATCTCCAGCTTCTAGAGGATTCTAGCATCATCTCAACCATTACGTCAGTGTTAAAGTCCTTGTCCAGCTTTCTTTTCATATGGTCTCTTTTCTCGTTCCACCTTTCACATGCGAGCAATGCATGTTCTACATCGTCTGTTTCTTCGTCACAGTACACGCATTCCTCTGTTAGGTATTTACCGAATAGTGATAAAAGAAAACATTGTTTCTTCTGTCACCTTCAACTGGTGCAGGAGTTCCCCTAACAACAACTAATAAAATCCTACAACCCTTTTAATTAAACAAACAAAAAATGACATATTACAAAACAGAATTGAATACTTCAATTAAAATGTTATAAAAATATGCATATTAGTTACCGCTTCATATTCTGTGACCACTGTTGGAAGTTGTTCGTCCAACTTGTAAATTCCATAAAACATCAGCAATCCAATAGCCAACATAAAAAAGGGCCAGCCTGACGACAAGCTATAATCTATCTCCGGTTCCGTCACATCCTCCTTTGTATGCTTACATTTCTTAACAGGACCCTTCTCTGTATCTTCCGTCATCTTGATCTATAAACATATGAAATATATAAGTAACTTCATAGCACATTTCAGAAGCTTCTAAAAAAGTATTAATAAAGGTTTTCAGGGCCTCGAATATCTTCGACTGCCTGCAAAGGAAAACTGATATTTGTGTACGAAAATGAGTATATTTGCACAAACATTTAAAGTATCTTCGTGGGTTACCTATAATTGAACAAGTTAAGAAGAAAAAATTGTATGCATACTCTGCTTTTCATACGGAAAAATTAATTTTACTTTGTAGATAAAATTAAAGATAAATGTTAACTTTCCATTGTATCGAAGCCCTGGGACGGAAAATACTACATTGTTTGCATTTCATACTCACATTTCAGGCTATTTTTGTTAAAGTAATTTTTTAAAATTATTCTGATTAAGAATATAGTCGGGTGTGTAAAATAAAACCAGAACCCAGAACTAGTGTTTTCCACTCAATAGCTACTCTCAGGTGAAAACCCTGAAAAAGGAATCGCATGGAGATAAGTCTACCTCCCATTGTAGTGGTTGGCCAGTTCGCCTGACATGCTTTAGGTTCTAGGTTCGATTCCTGGCAGGGTGGACATGAAATTGAATTGAAATATTGATTAAAGGTTCACTGTAATATTTCATTGTTGGTTGCCACAGGAAGGCAGATAAGAACTAGGTAACGCCGGCCAGAAGGAAGATGCTATTTCACATAAACATATTTTGGATAAGAGAGGCAACATAATAGGAGTTTTAATAGCAGATAAAACTCTCTCATTGCTTCTGGGCTGATACCTTGAAGTGTAAGATTGATCACCTTTCCCGCCATCTAACAAAAGTAATCCGGATACACTGCAATCGGTGTATTAAGATAGTGCCCTATGGTCCACTGGGTTGCAGATATGAAGAAATGAATTAATTTAATAAATTTAAAATCAATGAATTAAAACATAAACATGTCGGCCTTCTGGTGTAGTAGCCAGCGCGTTTGTTTACCATGCAAGAGGTCTCGAGTTCGATTCCCAACATGAAATATTTATTTAAAAATATAATTTTACACTAGAATATTTCAAAAGCCCTGACACCTGAAGCGTAAGTCTGATCATTTTACCTTCAGGTAACAAAAAGAATATTGAGATACGCTATGAAATTAGTGCACCAATGCAATACCCTATGCATTATTCGGTGCGGAAAAGGAATGATGATATATAATTTGGTCTACCACAATGTTTACAATAGTCAAAATATAAAAATGTATATTGCTATCGATAAAATACACATGATTTTTTTTTTAAAACTCTCATATGCTAAAAAATTTGCATAACTCTAGCTTTACAATTTATCCGCCTGATGGTTGTATGACACACTAAAACTTTTGAACGACACTGTTTGAGAACAGTGTCATATTTGAATTATTTACTTCATGACAAGCGAGATTTACTTTTAAAAATGTTTTAGCATTTTTTAAGACAAATCTAAATATATACCACATCTCGGCATTACTTTAAGGAATGAAAAGAAAGACAAAAAAACTAAATGAAAGACATATGGTTCTAAGTCAATGTGTTAATTTAGTTTCTTGGCTCTCTGGTATTTTGTTTTTTTTATTATGACGTATGTGCCACATGTAGATTCATTAGGCATATATTATTTTAGTGTAACAACATCTATGATTCTCTTTCAAGCCTCAAATATTGAAGATAAATTGTCTATGGAATGAAATGAAAAATAAGATTACCGGTCACTACGTAGTGGTCCCACACTGCACTTTGTAAAACTGAAGTAATACATGCAGAGAGTTATACTTATTTCTAGGACTGCATTAAATCAACCAGATAAGCGACTAGAGAATCCCAAACTGTAGCATATCACTCTTTGAATATCGAATAATAAGTTTTAAAAGGCTATAATTAACATTGAATAAATATTTTTGCAAATAGATATAAAAATAACTAGCATCATCAATTATAACTGTACTTTCATTTAAGGGATTTTGAGTATTATACAATTAAAATCTATAACCTACTTCTACTGTCTATTAAAACAATTATAAATGTGAAAATGTTCAAAACGACTTTAGAAAAATGGACAGTGGAGCTGTGTTAAAATAAAATGTATTGTGTATGCAGACAATTGGTAAAATTCTATAAAAAAATACAAAACAAATTTGTTTGAAAATGTCCTAACAAGACGAAACGCGTCACAATATACCCTTTGTATATTTTATAAAAAATAAAGTAGAATTATAATCCAATAGGCTTGTTTTATTTTGGATACATTACCAAAAAATCCAAATGTAAAATAGATTCTTTCATTTACTCAAACCAATATTGAATCAACTGCTCCACAAATGTATAGTTTATGTTATGTTTTTTTGTTTTATTATACGTTTTAAAATGTAAATAATATAGGTGAACATAAATTAAATATAAACTTAAATACGTGTTTAAAACTGTCGGAATATTTTTTTAATTATCTCTGTATATAAAGTCTTCTTTGTTTATTCTAACATGTAAAAATATTTTTATAAAGTATATTCACATTATTTTTATTATTCTTCTTCTTCTTCAGCCTTATTCTTTCTTTCCTTATTCTTTCCACTGCTGGATAAAAGCCTTTTCCAAACGTCTCCATTCCTTTATATCACCCTTTTTCATCATCCATGTCATCGACCCATCTTTTCTGTGGCCTTCCAACACTTCTTTTGTTTGCCCATGGTCTCCACTTATTCTGGGTGTTCACCTGCCATTATTTTGCCTCACCAAGTGTTCTGCCCACTGCCATTTCAATTTCGCTGCACGATCCATGATATCCACGACTCCGGTTCGGCGCCTTATTTCTTCATTTCTTACTCTGACATCTGTCTTTCCATGGACCGTTGCGTGCATTTTAATTTCTGACTACTCTTTTGTGTTATAGACATGGTTTCTAGTCCGTATGTTGTCATCGGCAATATGCACGATTCATATACTTGTCTTTTTAAGCATATAGGGACTTCTTTATTTTCAAAAATATATTTCGCTGTCTGATTATCTTTACCAAGTTTGACTTTGTGTCCTAGATATATGTATTCATCAACCAAACCAATCTTAATCCAATATTAATTTCCAAATCAATCCTTTTTGAAGGCTCATGTAGTTCTATTATCATTTTGCCTAGTTCATCCATTATTATTATTGGTAACCTTTGTTTATAATTGAAATAAAATGAATACCTAAATAACTACAGTAAAGCATTTATATTCTTCATTAATCTATTCTTGGGCGGTGCTTACAAACGCTATCTTCATTGATACATATCGAGGCAGTATAAACTAACATTGATATTTATGTATGAAAATGTGTATATTTCTTATGAAAATTAAATGTATCTTCATCGGTAACCTGTAATTGAACATGTTTAGAAGTAAAATTATAAACATATTCTATTTCTCATACTGAAAGCTTAATTTTACTTTGTACAAAAAATTGAGGATATATTTTAACTTTCCATTAAAATACGGACCCTGGGGGAGTAGTAATGAATGTAGAATAAGATGAAATTCAATTGATCTGTTTCCAACTCCTAAAAATGGTAAAAAATAGAAAAATAATACTAATTAATAATATTTTGGTATGCCAAAATGTTTGAAGACATATGGATTTCATTCCCAAGAGAGTTATTAACATATTTTTACTTCACAAAAGTCAATAGATAGAAGAGTTGAGGAAACGTGGATATTTAAACATTGACAGAATAGTGAATGTCAATCCAACCAATAATTCATCATAAGACCCGTAGATGCCTAGACTTCCACATTCTGTTATCAAAAATGTTTTTCTTTCTCTGTTGCAAATAAATATTAATCTTAATAACTCCCTAAAGAGTGACATCCAGCCTGTCTACAAACATTCAAACATACTTGAAATGCTCTTGATTAAACTAACTGGTATAATTTTATTTTTTTAAATTTTCATTCGTTGCCTAGAAGGTGAAATAATTAAATCAGATGTATCTGACCTACATCAATAAAGGTTTCAGCTCTTTAACTTCACAAAAATCAACAGACGGAAGAATTGAAGGTATAAAGATGCTGAAACATATTTATTTACATACATAAGTTTATTGTGCATTATTTGAGACATAAGTCCCAACTCCATGGGACTAAAAGTCCCGTGTGTCCTAACACATGACTTTTACATAGGAAAAATAGTGAATTTTAGGCAGTATGTAAAGTGGCCACTTGCAGCCAATGCCAGGTCATAAACCCTGTAAATGCCTAGACTTCCATATATCCTTCTCTAAAGTGTTCTCCATTAAAACAAACATTTACAAACATGTTGTTTAAACATGATCTTAATTGTACTAAACACATAGTGGTTTAAGTGGATAGTAGAAAGTGCTTGAGTGAAATTTTTTTATTTGCACATTATAAATCCATGAACCATCTACCTCTCACTGGTTTGCCTACCTTTAATCTAATAAGTGGCGCAATCATTGTTTATTGTTTCTTTAAATGCTTTTCTTATTTATTGTTATGTTGGCTGTTTAACATTGGAAAAGGGCATTTATGTGAAAATTGTGTTAATTTATGTGATTATTTATAAGTTAAAATACTGTACTGAAGTGTGATTGAGAACCATTGAATCGGCTTAAATATATAATAAAGCTATTGCCGAATTGCTGATAAACCTTAAAAACAGGGTCCAAACCAAGGTACCAATTACATAAGTATTATTGTAATCTTTATACCTATTTAATGATCCTTAGGAAATTCCACAATCAGATAATAAATTGGAATATTATACTTTTCAACTTCCTGTTCTTAGAGAAATTAATAATAACTCCTTAAGTTCTCAAACCAAAAAGTTAAAATATGGATTTTATAAGTTTTGTCTTTGGAAAATGATGTTTATTAGTGCAATTCTTGGAGTTATTATATTTTTTGAGAAATATTTACTTTCCAATGATTTGCCAAACATTTATAAAAATTAAAAGATATTTTCAAAATTTGTCAAATGTTATTGTTTGATTTGTGGAAAACATATTACTAATTATTACCTTAAATATCAATATGAAGTACCTACCCAAATAAGTGAATAAACTCACAGATCAAACAATTATCTCTAAGGGCTTATCTCATAGCCATATAAGAATTATTTAACTAATTCAACGGACATAAGATAATACATACTGAAATTAGTGGCCATAGTGCAGGAGCAGGATTGTAAAATATACACTAAAATTAGTTTATGGCAGTGATATGAAAATTAAGCTAGATTAGTGTTTTAATAGCATCAATAACAAAATAAAGAATCCTATGAAAACAATATTATAATCTTATCATTTCTGTAAAGCGTTCGTTCATGTCCGTTTTTTATATGGTTAATATTACAGACAAGACACAATTCTTGCACGCACTTCTTACGAATTCAAAATGCCATTTTTTTTACTGTTACCCATGTGTAAGGTGAGTCTGTTTCTGGCCAGATGAAGAATACAGTTCTGTGTGTGGAATATAACCAGAATCCTGGATGAGTGTTTTTGACTTGATAGCTTCTCTCAGATAAAAATCCTTAAAAAGGAAATCGAGTATGGATATATCCACCCAGTCAGGTAGTGCTATTCAATATGAAATATTAGTTTATTAGGTGGTTTTACGCTGTAATATTTCACTGTCCCTGGATTGGTATCTGAAGCGTAAGATTGATCACCTTACTTTTCTGTCGAGATACACTGCATGTAGTTTTTAAATGCAGTATACTTTGCATTATCAGAAGTGGATTAGGGTTTGATGATGATGATGATAAAGGTGAGTGAAGTTTTTGACTAATATTCAATTTAGCCACCAGGTGTATGATACACCTCCATTCCTACCAATCCTGCGCCAAACTTGGGGCAGTGTTTAATGAGGACCCTGTTAGTTCCTTTATTTGGCCAGTCCGATTTGTAGAAGACCATCCTTTTGTTCGTTTATCCTCAACTGCCCTTTTACTATTAGATTTTCAGAGACTCTCTCGTTATTTCATGTAATATGTCTGAAAAGGGGTAATATTTTATTAATAGGGACTTAAATAAGTTCTGGCTGTTTCCCAGCCGATGGTGTTATTTTAGCCTTTTTACATCGGGGAATACTACGGCCAACTTCATTGCGAAGCTCATATGGCTTGAAAATACGGTAAATGTTATTCCAGCGAAGTTTAAACAACATGTTTTTCAAAGCGTGGAACATGTTAAATTTTGTGCCCAAAGGAGTATTTGCGGGGAATTTTACTGCATTCTTTTATCAAAAAAAAAATCTCCAGCTGAAGCACATGTAATTTTTGTGGAGACTTACAGTGACTATTCTCTGTTGAAACATCTGCGCAGTTGAGGCTGTTCACGGAGCAGGGACAAGATAATATTTTCATGTCTATTGTCACAACAAACTACAGTGCATCGCCAATAATGAGAATTCATGCGTGTGCAAATGATATAGACATATTTAATATAAAAACAACAAACCATCACGCCGTTTCTCCGCAAGGGTGGGCAGAAAGGATAGAACGCCACATAACTCTATCTTTGCATACATATCTCGCTTCTTCTACATTCATACATCTTATCATGCACGCGCGCCGATTATTCCGACTTTTGACTTGTCCATCTTTAAGTATTTGTTGGATTTGGTCATGCCAAGTCTTTCTCGGTCTACCTCTATTTCTGCATCCAACAACATTCACATTGTAAATATTCTTAGCCGTTCTTTCGCTGTCCATTCGTTCTACATCTCTAAACCAGCGCAGAGCTCCTTTCTTGATTTTATCGATAATGCTTTTAAATTTAAATAACAATTTAAATTTAATATAGCACTTTTGAATTTTAAAAGGCAATGTATTAAGAGTTACAGGTGGTTGTGTACTACATGTTCCTGAACTAAGGGCTGAATTATAAGAATGACCACTGTATTTATTTATTTATTATTATTTTATTTTTTTTGTTTTTTTTTACAATTTACATAAGAGGTAAAACAAAGTAATAAAAATTAATGATAATTACATAGCAATGAAATACGTATTAACAGTAAAAATAGTAAACAAAAAAACCCACAAAGAAATGGCCTGTTCGTGGGTATACAAGAAATGTTTATGAATTTTTGCTCCTATAATAAATCGACAGGTATAATATTTTTGTGTAATATAAGAAAGAGAAAGGAAAATATTCTGTAAAAGATTATAAGGTACTTTTTTATTTTAAAGTAATTAAAAAAGGAAATGAAAAAGATTAAAAAAACATTAAAATATTCCTTATTTCTAAAGGGCAACAAAATATATCATAGAAAAAAAGAATTAATATCTTTAGTTTGAATCCAGGATAGTGCGTGTTTTTTAAAATAAGAAAAAATTTTAAAGCATGGGATCCATGAAATATTATAGTAAAAACAGAATAACTTTTTTTTGGGCCTATAAAATATGCATGTCTCTGTGCTAGCCTTGTTTTACAATGTGGTATTTCTAACACACGATTCCTTCTTTGACTTGATCTATTTGAATTACTTACATTACACGATACTTTTTTTTTCTTTTCTACATGAACACCCATGGGGCACAACCTGTTTCGAGGCATTAATTTAATTTTTTTATATTATGTTCTTTGTCATAAAAGTTGATATGTGAATAGTCAATAAGTGTATACTAGAGGTGGTAAAAAAAATTAAACAATTATTTTAAAACAGCTTTTCTCCAATGAGACATCGCTGAAGTATTTTCACAAAAATAAATTTAACTGTTTCTGTAAAAAAAGTCAGGTTATTATGAGTTCACAAATTTAACTGCGGCCACGACACCTCAAGCAAAACAAAAATGTAATCCTGGGGATAGAGTAGCCACGGTTTCGCTAAACAGTTTCACGAAGCGGTTTTTTTTAAATTAATAATAATCCGGACTTATTTTTCATTACATGCACACTTTAATTTATTTTTATGAAACTGTTTCAGCAGCTGGTTGTACCAGATTTTTAACTCATGATGCTCTAAGTTGTTATTTTTAATAATGTTTTAAAAAACAGTTTAATTCGTGAAACGGTAACTGTAACTGCTACTTCTTTTAAGTAACCGAAATGTTCATCTGTAGTATACACATATATACATACATACATACACATAAATGTAAACATACATGTACATACCTTTTACATAACAAAAATGGTCAGGATGCGCGGCAATTGGAATTGCAATGCAGTGCCCTATGCACCAATGGGGGTGGATTGGGAAATGATGATGATGATCCTAAAGATGGATCAACACAGTTTATTTAGCACGGGTATTCTACTACGCATTACTTGGAATTCTATCTCCATGTAATAAATAATAAATATTTAAATTTGTTTTCAGGCATTGCCTAGTATGTGAAATAATTCAGTCAGATGAATCTCTTCACAACAATAAAGGTTTCAGCTCTTTAACTTCACTAAAATCAACAAATGGAACAATTGAAGAAATATGGATGTTCAAACATGGGCAAAATAGTGAATGTTACACAGTGTGTAAAGTGGCCACTTAAACCAGCCAATGACAGGTCATAAGCCCTGTAAATGCCTTGACTTCCATATTCCTATATTTAAGGCATTCTCCATCCCTGTTGTAATTTATTAATAAATATTTGTTTTTTTTTAAATTTATAAAACACCTCAACAACTCTTTTAATATTTGCTTTATGATACAGTAAAATATGTACCTACATAACTCAACCAGGCATAGCTCGACAAGCGCCATGGCGCAGTTAGTTAGAGAGCTAACTGTGAAATGACGTTGCAGGTTAAACTCCTGCCAGTTGCAAGAAGAAAATCCAAGAAAGATTTTACGCTGAATTGGTTTGGGTGATGTAGTGTATTATTTATTACTTCCTTCCACATCACTTTTTTCCACCTGCTAAGCGGGTTATTCTAAAAATTATAGTTATTCTAAAAATAATAACTGTCTCCCCTTTTCATGAAATTTATGATATAGAAAACAATTTAAAACACACAGGTGTTGATATTTATGAGGATAGTATGTACGTTCAAATTGTAATTAAGTATCACTGAGTTATAAAATATTTATGATTCTGATAAAAGTCTGTGAATTATGATAATTTCTAAATTAAGATATATTATGGCTGAGACAGCTTTTTAATTCATGATTATTTTGTCGCCAAGTATTGCACAACAATATGGACAGTTAGTCAACAATAATTACTCATATATCTACATGCATAAATGTTTATCACAGGAGGCAAAATTTGCAGTTCACAATAGAGTCCTGGCAGCGTCGAAGAAATGGGTGTCGCATTGGTTTGGACATGTAGAGTGAATGGACACATATAAAACACTCAAACTATTCACGATGCGAATGTTGAAATATGCAGAAAATGAGGAAGAATAAAAAAAGTGGCATGACCAAATCCGACAAATACTTGATGATGGACATCATGAGGCAATTTATGAATATACAGAAAGCGAGGTGGCA
Organism: Micrasema longulum; assembly: GCF_059751315.1. Taxonomy (NCBI): domain Eukaryota; kingdom Metazoa; phylum Arthropoda; class Insecta; order Trichoptera; family Brachycentridae; genus Micrasema; species Micrasema longulum. Next base: position 521,434 of record NW_028277801.1, read on the forward strand.
TTCTATCCTCTGCCTACCCGTACGGAGAAATGTCATAAAGGTTTATTTGGTTATTGTTAATAACAAGGAATTTCCTTTTGATTCTCCTGTTTCTTATTCACATATCAAAGAGACACCTTTGCTCTATTTCACAACATTGTAATATATTATAATACAACATATTGTGAAACATTAAAATTTTCCTCTAAAAATGGAGTAAACACTCTACCTACATAATACATACAAAATCAAATTAATAATTACATCATTTTTATTACTGTCTATGCACTTAAAGGGACATTTTTTATAATGTTTACATGTTGCAAGTCTTTTTTGTAATATTTCTGACACTGGCTTATACAATGTTGGTTAATTAAACACAATTTTTTGAAATTATTTTTAATTTCTATTTTAGTTTACAAGATTTTATTACGGATTGAAAACAAATGTAATTCTAACTATGCTGTGTAATTAAAAAAGTTTTTTTTATAAAAACTGCATAACTGATATTGGAATGTTTTCTAATTAACTGCAAAAAACATTTTGTATTAAAAATCAATGAAACATTTTGATTGTTTTGAACACAATATTGTAAAAGACATCTATGGAAGCAAAACCATGTATAGTACTATTATGCTTAATTTGCTTAAGTTAATATTATCTTTTGATACAATTATCAATGATTGAGCCTATTGCCGGTGAAGTGAACTGTCATTTATTTTTTTTTAAAGAAAAAAAAATATATTTGCATTCTTATGATTTCCCCAAATATTTACTTTTGAGGGCCATTTTTACTTGTTCAGAATCCATATCTGGGACTCCATGTGCGAGTGTCAGCTTGAGGAGGAAGATTTAAACAATGTTTTTTTTTTGGCTGTCACAAAAATTATTGTTACCTCACTTCCTATCCGACCTCTTCGATATCAAAATCCCATTCCCTACTCATATTCTAACTCTCCTGTTCCCACCCGATAATTATGTATTGAAAATTTTATGAACATATCTAGTTTTAAATGGTATCAAGTTGTAAATATCTTATATATTGGTATGCATAAATATTGTACTTAATATTAAATACTAACACACTAACTTGTACAAACAAAATAAGAAGAAGAGGTACATAGAATGTGCATTCATTTGTGTTTGTTTGGGACCCCGATTTTGTTCCAATATAAACACTGTAATAAGTAAATAAGAGTAGTTATTCTCTACATTAAAAGTTTGATGAAATAATCCTCATGGAAACCTCTGGCTTTTTATGCACACAAAGTGTTGATAAAATGAAGATTTCTAAATAATATCATAATCTTTTTCCTCTTGCAGTAATAATCGAATAATCAAATATTTAATATTTTTAAAAGGCAAATAAGTAATGGTAAGTAATAGTGTCGAATCGAATTTGCGGTTGGAAACATATTACCAAGAACATTACCAGGTATACCAAAAGTAAGTTGTCTTGATCAGTATTAAAAAATAAATATAACCAACAACAGCCAAAACACGACTTTTCAAAAATTCAAACAATTTTAAATATAAAAATTAGTTGGTGAAAGCTCATTGCAATTAATGAAATACTTTTTTTAATGAATGCAACAAAGTGACACTAATCTACTTTAAATAGATCAATGATCGGTTTCACCACTCTCGCGACATTACCAGACTGGTATGGTTTTTCACCCTCTAAATGCCGTAGTGTAATATGAATGTATAGGATTGAATTTCTAGCATATGTTTTACGGTTAATTTTAGACACAGCCTAAAATAAATAGAGAGACTATTCCTCTTTTGATTCCGCATGCTATCCTCTAACAAAACTTTTCTTATGGATAGTTTTTTATTTCCTTTTCCAGTCCAAAATCTATTGAATTTGTCAGGCATTAAAAAGGTTAAGAAGTTAAACTATACCCATGTAGTATGTAGTATATATATATATGCTGTGAAATTTAAGTGTATGTGGGATGCTTATTTTGTAAAAGTAATTAAAGTTATTTTTAGGAAGTAAATATTTTAATTTAGAATATTATGTTTTATAGGTTTTATAAAATATTATTAAAAGATTTTTTAAACCAGTTATTGGTCTATTAAACTAATTGGATTAAAGCAGTGTTTTTCAGCCTGTCAGTCATGATCCCCTGGGGGTCGCAAAGCCTTTTTCTAGGTGGGTCGCGGGCCCGAGCAAGGCAAAAGTAAAAAGTAAGAAATGACCTTAAGAAATCTGGCGCTACCCCTCCCTTAAGGTACAGATATTACATAGGTAGAATGTTTTCTTGTTACCCCAAACTATTCGAGGGTTGGTTAATATGCTTCACCCCTGACCTATTTCAAAGTGAATGAGAAAAAGATTTTGCACCTTGTTTTTCAATGTAGGTAGTTCTCCCGGACTTGCATGCGCTTCTTCCAGCAATGATCCAACATTTCCTGGTAGAACATTTGTCTGACCTATGCCAAATACTAACCTATACAGTGCATGACCTGATTGTCGTCCAAAAATTTTATTTCCATGCAAATGCAAATGTTCCTTGAGTTTTGGGCTTCGTAAATAGCAGCCATTGACACTGAACCTTGTGTGCTGAAGCGTTGTCTAGCATTTTAGCACTGAATAGCATTTTCCAGTGGTCAGCGGCCAACTCAACTTGTTGCCTGGTCCTTTACACATAAGCATATTAGGCTACATAATGGATACACCTAACCCCAATTGGTCAACTTGGAGCAGGTCAGGAGTGGAGAAAATTAATCAACCCTTGAGATTTATGTAGATAATTATTCATGTTAAAAACCATTTATTTTTACAGGTACAGACTATTAATTCCTCAATTAAACATGAGAAATGTCAAGAATGCATCTTTTATTATAAAACTAATAATTGCTTCATATCTCATCGTAATTACATATGGTTTGTTTTTATTTTTTATTTTGTTGGATTAATTAACAAAACTCTAAAATCCACTAATTAATGTATTGAGTGACGGAGAATATCGTGATTACAACCAATTTGACTAGAAAATAACATTAAAAATAATTTTCATGAAAATGGATAATTGTTCTAATGTATCTATAAAATATTTTGGATGTTAAATTAAATTTCAGAGCTGTAGTATTATAATATGATTATAAATTAAACATAAATATTTAAGAGTTGATAACCTATAGTCATAGCCTAATTGAGTTGATTAATATCAAACGCCAGTATGTCCACAACAATCCGCACTGTCCTTTTAGACCTATTAGCTTCTGAATTAAAAAATAGTTTTTTTGACCGTGTTTTCATCGTTATAGTGAGGACATGTTTAAATTTAAATAGTAGTGAAATGATCATAGTTTTTTTTACTATACTTTGTAGAACAAATGTAAAAGAAAAATTGGGAGGGCTTACTGGCGGTTGATATTTATCAACTCAATTCATATTTTAAACAGGAGCAAAACATACAATTATAAAGAAAAACATCTCATTGTAAATCATAAAAACTTATTTTTCATTCCCTTTCCGCATCAAAGGTAGGGCGATTAATACAAGCATACTATTCTCTCCTCCTTTGTAAGTTTGTCAACCGAACATATGGTCGGTGGTCGGCCCGGCTCTGCAGATGATTGAGTATGTTTGGTGTACCAATGCGGTTCACTATATATATACACGATTCAGTGAGGATGAGGGTATGATGATGATGGTGAAAAACATATCTAGAGATTATTTACAATTATTATTGTTTTTTTTTATATTTCAGGCCAAGGCAAGCCCTGTTTACAAAGGAAGTATACACGTAGTTCTTTTGTCTGTGTATGCAATGCCGACTACTGCGATGAAGTACCAAAACTTATTCCATTACCCTCAGGAGCATACTCCCACTACACATCAAACCAAGTAAGTATCAAAAGTTATTTATTCAACATACAACAAACATAACAGGGTGCTTTTTCAATTTATATTTTGGTTTTCATTACCCAATTTACAGGATTTTAAAAATACTTACAAATTGACATACCAGATAAAGAAAAAAAGAAAAAACTTTATAATCTCGCTAAGTGAGAAACCACTATTTATACATTAACATTTATTCACAACAAAATGGTTTTGACCATTTTGATTTTCAGCTTGGAGGAAATTTTGGTGGTATAATATACAACCTCGATATTGAATATGACAAATGTAGAAATAGTTTTTCCGATAAAAATGTTTCCAACTCCTAAACATGAATTCATGTGGATATATAAATGTACAATAAATCCTATTTCATTATTTTAACCACCTAAAATAGGATTTATATTCAATCCTCAATTGAAGACATGAGTTGATGAAAGTGTTGCAAATTTTGAAATTTTTTTTTTTTTTACATAAATCAAGATTTTATGTACACCACTTATGAAAGTGGTACAAAGTACGTACTGTACGTACAAAGTACGTACAAAGCAAACTAAGCCACCAAGAAGTAGCAGAAAAATGATTTTGAGAGCAAATGAAAGTGTTATTTTATCAACAATGTATTGTTTTCCAAATTTTAACCTTAGATATCTTCGCTTTTTGTTTTTTTCACATAATACTTTTGTCCATCTATGTCTTCAATTAAATCTCGATAATGGAGCACATGTAGCTCTGAAACCGGCCGGTAATTAAATAAATAAGTAAAAAAAAAATGATAAAAAATTGATTTCTGATTTATTTAGATTTTGTAATATTTGTTGAGACCAAAATTTTTTTTTAATATGATAATGTGATTTATAGCCAAACAGGGTTTGCCAATGGGACAGCTAAGTAGCCCATTGTTTACTGACATATTTGTGAATGAACTGGAGACTGAAATATTTTCAGTAATTCACCACTTCTCAAACGTATCATATTATGGCTCAACGTGTGGACGATATTTTTTGTCTCTGAGGAACAGACCAGACATTTCTTAATTTTCTAAATTCATTACGTAAAGAAATAAATTTACTTTAGAAATAGAAAAAGACAGATAAAATTAAACTTTCTTGACTTGTCCTTAACAATAAAAAAATGATTTCAATATCTACCGTAAAGACACAATTATAAAGACACAATTATTCATAATTTTTAAAATCATCCAATTGCTCATGAACATTCCGCATTCCATTCAATGATACATAGAATTATTAATGTTCCACTAGATGATACTAATTTAAAAAATAACTTAATACAATAAAACAGATTGCTAACAATAATGAGAACTTATTTGACAAAATATTGAATCAAAAACAAAAACAAAACGCAAACTTATAAATAAATATTTATATTCTACTCCCACACTAAATAAGCTAACCTACCTTAACAATGGTGGTGGATTCTTTTTATAGATATAATTTTTTTTAAATAATTCTCTAATTCATTACCATAAGATATTAAATAGGAACATTGTTAAAAAATCACAAAGACAGTCCCTAAATATAATAAATTTAGCATATACCAATTAAACTGTAATGATTATGACTCAATCTACATTAGAAAAAACTAAAAGAAACTTTAATATTAGAGTAAAAGAACACTTAAATTGCCTTAATAATTACATTTTTTTTTAATTTGCAAACCATCTGACAGAAAATAATTATTATATCAATAAAGACACTGGTTTAAAAGTTCTTCATGTTGAAAATAAAAATTAGACAACTTGGAAATCTTAGAAATTAAAAAAGCGATTCATAACAAAAAGAAAATAATAAATAGCCAAATAAACGATATATCCTTTAGTCTTCTCATGTCTTGTTTTAAGGATCGCACCCATCTCACATTACTATTCCCACCCTTAAGACAAAATTAATTGATTTATGAGCTCCACATGCAGCATAATAAAATAAAAACACGATAAAATAAAATATAATAGAATTCATTAGTTAAGCACACCTTGATAAAGAGGCTTGTATAACCTTGAAAAAAAAAAAGTGGTTGAAAACAAAGTTGTTTTTATTTATTTAGTCAAATAATAAGTGGTTAAAAATCAACGGTTTTAAAAAAATATATATTTATATTCTTTCAGGAAGGTCTTCGTTTCCAAAAATCTTCAGGTTTTATTGTTCCATTGCCTAGTTCAAATATATCTAACATATGGGATAATATATTCAACACACCACGTAAGTCTCATAATTTATAATAACAGTACAATACTTGTCTATGTTGAGTCATTTCCTGGTGCAAAAATGTGTAATGAGTTCAAATTAAAAAATGAATACTTCATTCAATGGTATAAACAAAGTTCTTTGAAATGAGTAGGTGTTATGATTTACGTTTTTTTTAAAACTTTATTTTTATTTCAGATCTAGCTGTGTTGAAAATCAATAGGAATAAAGTGTACCAGACTATAAAAGGATTTGGTGGTTCCTTCACAGATGCAGCCGGTATAAATTTATTCGCTTTAAGCAAACCTACCCAGGAACATTTTGTGAGGTAAACATTTTTTTTTAAATGTAATAATTGTTGTATACATAAATTTTTTCTGCATTATGAGTTGGTACATATACAATAATTTATCAGTTTTAAGGCATCTATCTGCATCCGATGGTACATAGGGCACTGCATTAACCTCTGAATGAGTAAGGCCGTACCCATAGAATTAAGAATAGTTCAGAAACCGCATACGCACATCAAACAGAAGGTGACTAAACTACTCTTAAAAGAGTAGTTTTACGTTTTTTTTATTTTTTTTATTTTTTTATTTATTTATTCACACTCTTTATCAAAATACAATTCCATATTCACTTTGCCCAGCTAACAAGGGTACATACCCCGTTCCAAGCTAGGCAATTACATTTTAATATATTATAATACTTAACAAATTAATATAGAACACAGACAAACAAAATTAAACTTATTCGGATACATATTTTGATTCATATACATACAGACATACACATATATACACACATTTATAGTTTTGATCTATTAGTTTCTTTGTAGAAGTCGCTCAGTATGCTACTCCCGATTTTAAATTAACTATGCCGTGTTGTGTCGTTTTAAAGTGTAGAAATACTGCTGGGATCTTAAATAAACAGAATGGGATCACATTTCTTTTTTAATTAGCAAATGTATCTGTAAGTAGAATATGCATTACTTAAAAATTGAATTATTTTTCCATCTGTCAGATTGTCGAAGAAAACGAAATTGACATTTCGTAGTGTTGCCAAAGTAGTAATTTGTTTACCCTACTTTGCTTATCTAATGAGAGAACTAATGAGAATTAGACCTCAGGACAACGCCGTGGTGGACATTTGGCCGAAATTATCTTTAAAACATCAAATATTATTTAACATGATATAAAAATATCCGTTTTATGTGAAATAAAAATTGTATTATATTTTAAGTTCAAAGTTCATTAATTCAATTACTTTTATTAAATGACCTTTTACTTATCTACTCTGTTGTGTCAATCAACGATTTCGCGTGCACAAGAAAATTTTAGAGAAATTCACAAATTACTTTTTTTCAACCTTACATTTGTGTTATGATTATATTTTTTCCCATCTGGTAACATTACGCGGCGACTTCATGAATGCGCGCGGCGAAAGTGGGGCAAAGCGGGGGGGATTTTTAGACACAGTACGATGTAATTAAATATGATTCTACGCTCTTAGACTATTCTTAATTTTATGGCCGCACCATATCATTGCATGCACTATAATGTCCCTATTGTGACGCATTGTAAACTCGAGACAAGGTCTGGAACTTTTTGGTGTAAGTTCTTCTAAATTTAAACAATCAAAAACAATAAAATGTAAAAACTATCATCTTAACTTCCTAGTTAGGTCCAGATACCCTCCAATTGGAGTCCAATGCAGTCCTTTTTGCACCTCTGGCTGTGGATAAGAAAATATTTATGAAGAAAATGAATCTACAGTAAATCAAACAAGTATTTCAGATCTTATTTTAGCGAAGACGGAATTGAGTACAATATGGGAAGGGTTCCCATTGGAGGGACTGACTTCTCTACACACCAATATGCCTACAACATGGAACCAGCTGATGATATATCCCTTTCCAATTTCTCACTTACTATGGAAGATTTCACCTTCAAAGTGAGTCAATTTCCCATAATTCAAACTGATTTTAACATGAGACAATAACAAAAATGGAAATCATTTTAATGATAAAGAAGTCTGGGATCCGATTACAATGAAAAGTTAACATTTACCTTTAATTTTATCTACAAGGTAAAATTGCGTTTTCTGTATGAAAAGCAGAATATTAATACAATATTTTCTTCTAAAAATGTTCAATTACAGGTTACCAACAAAAATACTTTTCATGTTCATGCCATAGAATTGAGAATAGTTATAATTAGATGGGCAAAGTAGGGTAAAAAAATTACTACGCTGGCAACACTAACAAAATGTCCATTTTGTTTTCTTTGACAATCTGATAGATGGTAAAATAATTCAATTTTTAAGTCATGCATTTACTGCCTACACATGCATTTGCTACATACACATGAAATGTGATCCCATCCTGTTTCTTTAAGATCCCAGCAGTATTTCTACTCTTTAAAATGACACAACGCGGCATAGTTGAATTCAAATCGGGAGTTGCGTACTGAGCGACGTCTACAAAGAAACTAATATGGCTCAAAACGTAAAACTACTCCTTTAAGAGTAGTTTAGTCGCCTTCTGTTTGATGCGCGTATGCGGTTTCTGGACTATTTTTAATTCTATGGTTCATGCAAATATACACATTTTCGTACAGAAATGTCGGTTTTTCTTTATAGACAGTAGAAGATAATTTGTGATCGGGGCCCCGGTGTTGATTTTCAAATATTAGTTTCTTTGTAGGGGGGTATTTCATAATTTTCTTGTGAATTCTGAAACAAAATGTAAGCTCAAATTATATTTGCAACCGACCGATTTCGTCATTGAAACAATGTAATCAATCTTTCGAGTTAATCAAAACATTCGTCTGGCAACACATTCACGGAAAGCCCTGACTGTAAAAATCTATGCATTTGTTGTCAAAAATCGCGCGTCTTTCAAAATCCACATTCCTACGCATACCTAACTCCCCCATTCCTCAGTTAATACTTTTTGTTGGTTTTCACAAGTTTCAGATAAAGTGCAGTATTTTATGTTATTAAAAATTAGAATCAATAATTAAGGTTACTTTTGAGAGCGTTTAGATTAATGTATCTATAGTATTTCTTTCGTAGTTCGCTTTACTTTTAATAGTTATTATTTTTCTGTATTAGTATTTTCTCTTTAGCTTTTCCATTTTCTTTAATCAAATATAATCATAATCGTAGTTTTTTCTTAAGTTGAGCTTATTTCAATTAAATATGTCAGTATGAAATAATGTATGTATACAAATTTTACCAGGAATTAATCTTTTAAGTTGATTAATCACGGTTGTTAAACTGTCAAAACTCGAAATACAACCCAGAACTCAGCTTGGTTACAAAATCGTGTGAAGATAACATTTCCTTACACAAGTTTAATTATATTTTATTGATAGGATACTAACATAATTTATCATAAAATTTTGGAGTTTGATCTAATTATTTTGACTTTAAACCGTTTCCAACGCTAAAAAACTTTGAGCAGAGCTGTCATGGCGATTACACGGCGACGCTATTTTTAAATATGCTTTAAATAAAGGAAATACCTCTAACCTCTATGTAGTTAACTTTAGCGAAAATTTAAATGAGATTTGTTCACTTTTTTTGCGATAATCAGAGATTGTAAAATTGATTTTTAAACGCGATTTAGCAGAACATATAAGCTAATCAGGATTTACAAGGAGAGCCAAATAAATTTGTGCTGTTTTGACGACACTCTATTTTTTTTTAAGATTTAGATTCTTGGAATCATCTACGCCATATCTATGCTATAATTTTTATTTGTGACATCACTTTTTATTCCTAGTTTTTCTACAAAGTCTGTGGATTTTCCCAACTGATCAAACTTGATTTTTTTTTATTTATTAATAATTTAAAAAACCCATTGGGGTTATATGTAAACATATATAAGTTCATGTTATGCCTCGTCTGGTTGGTGACATCATGTGCTTCTTAAGATTGATTTAAAATTTGTATCCAATGTCGTTTTTTAAGTTGCAAGTCATTTTAGTGTTAAAATCTATTGTATAGTATTTTTGGCTGTCCTGCATTTGTCTTTGCTTTTTTAATGTAGTAGGTAGTAATGTTATTATCTAGTATAATATTTGTGTATGTCAGTGGTGGTTTTAGTAATAACTTTCTTGTGAGGCTAGAAAAATAAGCGTGGGTGTCTTTTTGAGTTAAATAAAATTGCAAAGTTATTCATTATTAGGTACATACATACTCAATGCCAAAACGAGCAGTAGTCAATAGCGACTAGCAACTAAAGGGGACTAACAAGAAAGGAGATACTTCACTTACTGCTCCCTTAAAAATCAGAGTGAATTATAGTCAAAACGTTCCCCCAAGGTCCAAATATCACATACGCTGTGTTGTTTGACAAGTATGTTTTCTCTTAACATTTGAGGCTCATTTACTTTCCGCCTAACCGATATGAATCTACTCCAAAGTCAACCTTATTTACATTAAAATAAATATGTTTTTTGCTAGCAGCATGTGTTGTCTGAAAGACTACGACTATTAAAGGAATAGACTGAAGATTGATGTTGTGTGCATTGCCCATGCGTGCAAAAACTTGTTTTTACATTGTTATATTTTTATATTAAAACTTTTTATTCAACGCGTCGCGTTGTGAACCTACGGAGTGTGGCTTCACTATCTTCACCTGTAAAATTGCCACTGCTGTATGTTATATATATATATATATTAATGATCGGCAATCTAATTTGTGAATGATAAAGACATTGGTACCTGTACGATTTGTCAAACATGATTTTTTTTTTATGTTCAGGAGAGGGGATTATTTGTTCCAGTAACGATTTTTTGTGTAAAATTACCTAAGTCAACAGTCATGTTCTTCATGACTAAAAACAACAAGATACTTTGTGTTGCAATTGCCTATGTGATCTTATGCAGTTCTTTGATGGAAAATCTTAAAACCTACTTATATTGCTTATGTCAACAAAGACATTTTTTGCTTTAAAGTATGCAGAAATACTACTTTAATAAATGTATCCATAATAGATGTTACTTACTTTAAGAAATGTATCTATAATAAACGTTTTTTATGATAAATTTTGAGTATGAATAAATACACAAATGTATTTCTTTTTTAGATTCCACTCATAAAGCGGGCACAAGAACTAGCCACAGATGAGTTACAAATAATGGGTTCGGTTTGGTCTCCTCCCCCTTGGATGAAGACAAATGGACAAATTACCGGATTATCTTTTCTAATCAAGAAGTATTACCAATCCTATGCGGAATACCATCTCAAGTGATTCAAATTAATTTTTTAACTGCTCAATTATTACTATAATTAATCAGTAGGCAGCAGCTTATTGCTGATTTGTCAGATTTCAAGTGAACTGTGAACCTTCTTATATAAAAGAAAAATACAATTACGTACTATCCTGGATACAAACTTAAGATATGAAGTCTTTTTTTCTATGGTATATTTTGTTGCCCTTTAATAATAAGGAATATTTTTTTTTATTTTTAAAAAATATTTTTTAATTACTATAAAAAAAAAAAAACATATAATCTTTTACAGAATATTTTATTTTCTCTTTCTTATGTTACACAAAAATATTATAACTGTCTATTTATTATAGGAGCAAAAATTCATTGGCATTTTCTTGTATACCCACAAACAGGCCATGCCTTTGTGGGATTTTTTGTTTACTTTTTATACTATCAATATGTATTTCATTGCTATGTAATTATCCTTTATTTTTTTAATACTCAGTTTTACCTCTTATGTTTATTGTGAAAAAAAAAACAAAAAATTTTAGTAAAAAAAAAATTAAAGGGTTGTAAGCTAGAAAAAAAGAAAATATATTATTTAAAAATACAATGGAATGTATAAATTTATATCTACTACTAAAGATGTCTATTTTTTGACAATAGTTATCAAAATTAATGAATTTTGTGAGGAATTATTTTTGCACTTAATTATGTGGACAATTGAAGTTAGTCTAGTACAATGAAGAGGACAGCGTAATCCATTGTTTCCAATTAGGTATGGCGAGTCTACGAAACCATTAAAAATTTTGTAAAGCAAAACAAAGTTGCACTAAATCATCACTATAGTAGGGCCAATTTAATTGGTCACATTTGACATTTGCCGGTTTTAGCTTCATAGTGAGGTGACCTGCTTAAAAACATCGACTAAAGTTAATGAATCGATTCGGACTTCAAACATAATATATGTGAATTGAATTCGGTTACTATGAAAAAGTACTTATAGGTACTGTAATTTAAGTTGCTTCTTTTGTAACGACTTCTAACTAGCTTTGTGATGGATAATTTAAGAAATTATTTTTTTGTGCGTATGGGCTGCTCTATAGCGTTATTACTCTGAGGTGCCTATGGTCTTAACTGAGATAAAGGAATTATAAGGATCTGGAAAATTAGGTATTTACAGTAAATTTTCATGTGGTTATGTGCGTTGCGGTTAAGTGCTGTTTAACTACCATGCTAAATGACTAGGGTTTGATTCTTGACATGGCTGATATTAACTATTAACAACAAACGTGTAATGAACGGTTTCGGTTTGCGCTCGCAATCTCAACGCAAGTATCTACGGCCTGTTGTATTGCTGTAATATGTAGCTAAGTTAGTGGTCAGTAATCATAAAATGGTTGATTTCCATATGGGCGACTCTATTAGGTTATTACTCTAAGGTTTTGACACTGCTGTCTTACATAGTCTCTCGACTGGCACTTGAAGGGCAAGACATGACAAATAATGATCATGATACACCGCAGTGCATAAGGGAATGATGTGGCTGAAAATACCTAGACTTCTGGAATCCATAATAATTCCTTCGTCTGTTTAAATAAGCAGTTTAAATTACTTCATAATGTACTTGTATATTTGCAGGTTTCTCCAAGAATACAAAAAAAATGGGATTGATATTTGGGGTTTGACTACTGGAAATGAGCCTTCTCTAGGAATCCTTCCTGTTTTGTTACCAATAAATAATTTAGGCTGGTTACCATCTGAACAGGTGAGCAGTTTGAATTTATAATGATGTCCTTTAAGAAAAGTAGGAAGATATAAATAAAAATAAGATATATAATCTTAGAAAAACAGTTTACTATAGAAGGATATCCGGCTATCCGGCTTAGGGGCTCGCCGAATATGCATCTCTTCACTAGTAAAAATAGTGAATAAAGTAATTGAGTGGAGAAACTGCCTACTAGTGTAGTGGTTGACATGTTCACCTACTGTGCTTGAGGTTCTGGGTTACCGGTGGTTTTGCTCTGAAGTAATTCACTGTCCTTGGGCTAGCACCTGTAATATAAGACTGATCACCTTCCTGTAACCGAGGATAGAAATGTGCCCTATGCACCATCGAAGTTTAAGAGTTTGGTGATAACATGTTGATGCGTTTTAGTTCCTATACTTTTTGTAATGTTGTTTTGAAGGCAATATGGATTGCAGAAAATTTGGGACCAACAATAAAGGAAAATGTAGAATTTTCAAATGTCCAAATTCTGACCATAGACGACAATCGATTTTCTGTTCCTTGGTCCATAAATGTGGTAAGTACTCTTAAATTTTTTAATAAGATTATTATGTCATTCTAAGAGACAGAACACGGTCTCTGTCTACCTTGTTATGAGTTCTATCTTCGAGCTCTCTCTTGCACAGATTTATTGCTGTATTGGGGTAGCGTTAATTCTTTGCGTGGCAAGGATAAATATTTTTTATATTCAAATCAAGTGTAGTTATACAAATTTTACTTTCTAAATCCGGTGTGAAAATGTCCATTTGAAGATTACAAAAAATACAACTTCTTCATTAAAAAAAAAAAGAGACATATATCAAGGCTTGTATCGTATGTAGACTAGTGTGACTTCACAGCCAACAGCAACAACAACAAACCATCACGCCGTTTCTCCGTAGGGGTAGGCAGAGAGGATAGAACGCCATATCACTCTGTCTCTGCATACAGACTTCGCTTCCTGTACATTCATACATCTTCTCATGAACGCACGCCGATTATTCCCACTCTTAACATGTCCATCTTCAAGTATTTAATGAACCCAATCGTACCATGTCTTTCTCTTTTCATCACAGCCACACAAGAGTTAATAATCAGTGAGGAAATCCAGCCTGTCTATTAAACTTTTAGACATACTGAAAGCGTTGTTGGTTGATTATAATTTATGGTCATAGAATAATATTATGATATTTCTATTATAACGGTTTAGTTAAAACAGGCCGCTGACTACTGGAAAATGCTGCCAGGTGGTAAAATGTTGGACAACGTTACTACAGCACATGAGGCATTAAGTGCCAATAGCTGCCATTCACAAAGCTAGGTTTGGATTGATTGAACACTCCCCATATTTACCTGATTTAAACCCCCCCAGTGAATACCGCCGGCTATTCCCAAAAAAAGGTATATTTCCATGGAAATAAAATTTTCGTCGTCAATGAGGTCATGTGCTTGAGAATAGAAATGTTGGAGCATCGCTGGAAGATGTGCATACAGGTCTGGGAGGACTATGTCAAAAAATAAGGGACAATAACTTTTTACCTTCTACTTTTAAATAAGTCAAGAGATGGAAGATATCAATCGACCCTCATATGTTATTACATATTTATTTTATTGTGAATATATGAAAAATACTCATTAAAACATATTTTATTTTCTGATTTAGATGGCCAAAACTAAAAACATATTGGATTATATTGATGGTATTGCAATCCATTGGTACGCTGATTTTATAATAGGCCCAAAAGTTAATGATCTAACTCACAAAAACTATCCCCACAAATACCTTATTACTTCTGAATCCTGCTCTGGTATGAAAATCATATTTTTTGTCTATTACTTAGGTCCTATGTGTGTTTGAATATTTGATAAGCCTATGTTTAATACGTAGTGCCTGTTGGTGAACTAAGTAAACATGTAAATTTTATTTGTGTTAGTAGGTACACTAGAATATTATATTTTAAACGTTTTTTTAACACACACATGTCTAAAGTTTATTAAAGATTTGAATGTACTTACTTTTTAAAAGTTTATTTTATGCTTTGTGGGATTTTTTCATTTACTATTCTTACTGTTAATTTGCATTTTATTGCTTTGTAATTATTCGTCTTTTTTTTGTTTTTAATACTCTGTTTTACCTCTTATATACAATATAAATTGTAAAAAAATATCAAAAAATTATAACAATAAATAAATAAAATAAAATATTCAAAATTCAAAGAAAATATTTATCTTTAAAAAAATGTACCTAGGTGCCTTGATTTTTTAAATTACTACGGAAATGAGGAAGTTCAGTGGTTTTTAAATATTTTTTTTTTTGTCATAATAGATTATTAAACTAAGCCAAAAAAAATATATATCGTATTATCAGCACCATGAAGCTTTGTATTTCTGAAACTGTGACGTCTCTTCCGCTTCTTCTCGGCAGTTCTGCTGATTGGTCTGTTGACCCATAAATTGGAAATCTTTCACAACTCTCTTATCATTGGTTGATTTATATGAACTTGGCGTCGTTCAAAGTAGTTGTTTTTAAAATATTTTTATTCATTTTCAGTTCAGAAATTGTTGATGTTCTTATTTTTACCGTGCGTAAGAAAACCTTTTTTATATCTAATTTCCCATAGAGCTGAACTTCCTCATTACAATTAAAAGTCCCGAGAAATTGAAGATTCAGACATAATATTATTGCATACTTTAGTAAACTATTTGTTAGAATGTCGATTTTTATTAAACAGGATTAGCACTCGCATACCGAATTCCACCAATGGAAACTGGTAATTAACTTAGTCCTGATTTTGAATACACCAATTATGCATTTTATAATACTCTGGACCGCATCCAAAGAAAGGGTAATTTGGTTTGCAATAATGTTGATCCGTTTTGTACTAATGTTTTTTTTTGTTCTGATTTGTTTTTCTTTTTCTTTTTGAATTATTTTATTTAAATTTCTTTTCATCTGTATTTTTGTAAATATTTTCTATCCTTTATCTTGTCACATAAAAAAATCAAAATACAGAAGTGTTATGAGTTATAAGTAGGTAATTTGTTTTTTTTTTTTAATAGGAAACGTACATCAAACTAAACTCTCACCTTTTTAAAATGTCTTCCTGAAAATGAATATATGATCCCGAAGAAGGTTTCATATATGTATCACATTTCGGTAACTAATATTTTGTCACCGTTCAAGCAAAAGTCACAAACCCATGATAGTTTTGAGTTAAATATGACATTCGAAGTGTTAAATTATGTTCTTTAAGAGTTAGAAGAAAGTTGCGTAAATCCAAATTATTATTTTTTTAACTTATGTGACTTTGTATTATTATAAATGAAAACAAAAAAAAAACACATTAAAAATTATTTCTTTAAATAAAAATATTTTTTTAACAACATTATAATAATTATTTCAAATATTTCTTTCCTTTCACTAACTTGGAAAATGCAAGGTCACTAAACCAAATTTTAGCCACCTTGCCTCATTAAAAACCTTCCAGATATTAAAAAATATATCAGAAGGAAAAAGTTACCAATGGAATTTATTAAAAAGACATGAATGAATTATGTTGTGTACATAAAACCTCCAAAACACAAAAATCAGAATTTTCTGTGGTCTCCAAACATTCAAACAGCAATTTCTCAAAATGATGTTTTTGGGTTAGTGGCTTGCCTAAATGGTGACGATTTCTTTATTTTAAAGATTATTTTGGAGTTGGTCTAGAAGATGGTGGTTTGGGGTCTTGGACAAGTGCTGAAGATTACCTTGGTGGTATTTTTGAGGTACGTATTACATTTTTGCATAAAATAAAGCTTCTTTTTACCACCCCAGAAGAAAACATATTAAACCAATTAAATCTTAAATATTGAAGTGAATTTAAGTTAACATTATCATCATTCATTCATCCATACTAAGTTATGTGTAGAGCACTATACTGCTTTACAAAGAAAATTAATCAGTGAAACTTAAAGCAGGGGGGTTTTTTCCCTTATCTAAAGTGTTAGCATATATATGGATAGTTATCTAAAGTACAGATATTTGTTTATTTTTTGTTTAAATTCAATGACATAGTGTACAATATTCTGTATTTACTATATTAGTTTTATATCACCCGTCGATGGGAGGAGTGCTCTCCCGAAACTGTAGTTGTGTTCTTTTAAAAAAAAAAAAATTGTGTAACACTAATAACAAAGTTTAATTTCATAATAATTTATATTAATAATCGATTCACTTTGGTCTCACATTATTTATGGGGTTAGTTAAGTCTTGCCTTACTTCAATGTAGTACGGGTGATACATGATTTATGGGGTTTGTGACAACTAGCATCTACTGAGCCATATACTGCAGATGCCGGTGGGAGTGACAGTTTCCAAGTTTTATGCGAAAAACTGAAAAATGGTACCTTTAAAACCCCCCTCCCCCTCCTCGAGCTCACCCCCCACCATCGGGGACTTTTGACACACATTACCCCAAGTCTTAAGGAAGCGTTCAAAACCATTTCCAAAACTCTGGGATTTTTTGCCACCGATTGCCTTTTTTTGACTAATTTGACTGGGCTATAAGGGATGTGGACCTGACTGTTGGCCGCAGAGACCTGGAAAGACTTCGTGAGCTCCATGTGCTCCACCTATGTAGCGGACATGGAGTAATCGAGTTAATTATTTTAGATTTTTGAAATGTTTACTTCAAATTCACATGATTTATTTTTAGAATTTGCGGCATTGGGTTGTGGGATGGGTAGACTGGAATTTAGCTCTAGACAGGAACTTTGGTCCGAGTTGGAATAACCGCAGAGCGGGTACTCCAGTTATAGTGATACCTGAAGATGATGAGTTCCTAAAGCAGCCCACATTCTATGCCTTTGGCCACTTAAGCAAATTTGTACCAAGAGGTTCCCAAAGAATTCAAGTAGAAAATAAGTGGAAGACTATCAATCATGTGGCTTTTCTTAGACCTGATAGTGGAATTACAGTTGTATTTTATAATCCGTGAGTACATTCACTGTTATTTTTTTATCAAAAATACTTTTATTAAGAATTCAGTTCTGTGCGTGAAATAGTATAGAATTTTTTTAATTGGTTTTTGTCGTCATTTTCTGTAAAATTTTATGTGAAATAAATAAATAAAAATAATAAGGAACTTCAGCCCTACGGGAAATTTGATACAAAAAATGTTTGCAGTAAAAATTAGAGCAAATCCACTCTGCTAGGAATCGGGACCCAGGATCTCAGGATCTCAAGAACACACCAACCGCTACACAACATGAAATTATCTCCACTTGATTTTCTTCTTTGGGAATTTTGCCCGAGAGTAGCCATTGAGTCAAAGATGACTTCTTTTCTGAATTTTTTTTTCACACTCAGAACTGAGTTCTTCATCCACCTGAACTCGGATTATTACTTTTTTAATTTGATTTTCTACAAAATAATTGGTAAAAAATTCCTGCAAAAGGATACAGAGTAAAGTTTAATCTGCCTCATGGTCTACTGAATATTATTATTATAAACACTAGAAGCATTAAGATGATGCATGCGCATCTAATGTACTGTGTTTTAAATATATAAAACAAATAAAAAAAATATGTGTTTGTCAAGGCGCGTTTAAACACATTAATCGAGCATGCACTAATCCCTTTCTCGGGGAGGCTATTCCATTGGTCCACAACTCGCATTTTCAGAAAGTCCTTCCTGGGGTTGGATGTAAAGGAGGTAGTGTTTAATTTTACTAAATGACCTGAAATGGCGGTTATTATTCGCAGTGAACATTGATTTTCATTTAAGTACATTGCGTTGCTCTCTAAATGAATGAAAAAATTAGTAAAAACAACGTCATAGGTTTGACGGACATGTTTAAAATAACAAAAAAATTATAGTGTTGTTACATTATTGTGGCAACTGGCAACAAATTTCCGGTTTCCAGGGTATCCATGTTTTTCAATATTTAGTGTGATTCTTTGTTAGTTTGAACTGTTTCTACTTTTAAATGTCAGAAACACTCACTGACCTGACTCGTGACGTCGCGGGAAGTGTTTTGAAGATTCAAAATTACAAAACTTGAAAAAGTTATAATGTATAGATAAGACGATACATAATAAAAAAAAACAAAATTTTGCCTAGTTAACAAACAAAAAAAAAACACTGAACTTCCTCATTGGAATAAACTTTTTCAATAGTCTTAAACTAAGCCAAAAATATATATTTTAATATTTTTATGTATCGTATTATCAGCGCTATGATTTTTTAAAGTTTGGTATTTTTTTTATTGACATCTCAAGTTCTCTTCCCTTCTCGATAAGTTCTGCTGATTAGTCAGTTGACTTACCGTAAATCGGAAATATATCACATCTCCTCTTATCATCCGTTGATTCGGAAGAACTAGTGACGTCATGCAAAGTACTTTTGTAATTTTTTTCATACATTGTCAAGATACTTCGCCGTACAATTTAACGCCCTAATTTTTACTGTCCGTAAGATTACATTTTTTATATCCAATTTCTCGTGGGGCTGAACTTTTTCATTCCCAAAGATGAATAATGCCGTAACCAAAGCATAACACTCCTCGCTTAATACAAATTTTAACCAAGACGGGGAGAACCTTTAAGAGAAGGAAATATGGATATTTACAATCAATCTAAATAAAATCTATTTATTTTCAGGACCAACTATGAAATGACTGTGATGATTCAAGAGAATGAAAAAGGAACAATTACAGTTAAAGTTCCCAAAAGATCCATCCATACGACTATCTACTGGTGAATCTATCATAATATTCACTGTGTTTGAAATGATTTAGGACCAGTCGAAATTATCCACTACATAGGAAGCTTCCTGTGAGAGAATGGAATCAATTTTTAGTAAAAAATGTAAATAGTTAAACCCTGAAATTATGCCCCCGCAATTTAAGTATAAATTTTGTGGTCCCAATGAACTTTTAATTTCCCGCTATTAATGTCGCAGAAATTTGCCATCTGCTCTGAAAACTGACAGCTCGAGAGTCTGAAGTTAGTTTCTAACATTTTACCAATTTTTTTAATAGAAATATTTCATTTGAAAGACAGTTTAATGGGTTTTACGAGCATTTATTGCCGCCATTTTCGTGTTTTTGACAACTCAAGAGTCTGAAGTTATTCTCTGATCATAATACTGACTTTTTGGTCGGAAAAACATGCAATCCCCACTGAAAACTAAAAGCACAAGAGTCTGAAGTTAGTCTCTATCATTATACCAACTTGTTGGTAAGTTAAATCGATAATCGAAATTATTGCCGCCATTTTTGTGTTTTTTTTATTGTAATTTTGCCTACAGTTTACTGTATTTTACGAACATTTATTGCCGCCATTTTCGTGTTTTAGTTGTAATTTTAAAGATGGTTTATTGTATTTTACAGACATTTATTATTTATGAACATGATATTCAAAAAGTTGCAATAAAAAATTGTTTAAAACATTGGGGAATAAATTTTTCAATAAAAAATAATTCGCTGAATTAATCTTTTTCGCTACCCTCCACCTACGTTTTTTTTGTCAGTCCCTTAAAAAAGTTAATTTAGTGATTTTACTGTAAATAGGTTGGATGTACCAAAAAGTCCTTTTTTGGCACAAATAATATTGGTTAAAGACCCCGACATTGAGATAAAATGCAGAATAGAAGCAGCCCGAACAGGATTTAACAAAATGAAAAATCTTCTTTGTGACGATAATATAAACCTTAAGCTGAGACAACGAATGGTCAAATGTTATATATGGTCTGGTCTGTCTTACTGTACGGTGTAGAGGCGTGGATTCTTAAAGTTAATTTTATAAACCGCCTTGAAGCATTTGAAATGTGGATCCACCGTAGAATGTTAAGAATATCTTAGACCGATATGATAACCAACGATGAAGTATTACGTAGAGCCAATACTAATAGAGAACTATTCACCACTGTTAAGCTCCGTAAGATTTCATATTTTGGCCATGTGTTGAGAGGTGATAAATATGCCATACTTCAGCTTGTCATGAAGGGGAAGATCGAAGGACGTAGAGGGGTCGGAAGAAAACAGCTTTCCTGGCTTCGAAACATCCGAGCATGGACCAGGATTAGAACTGCGGAGGAGCTGTTTCGCACTGCTCAGGATAGGGAAGCTTTCTCCCAAGTGATCGTCAACATCGGGGGGACCCGACATGACACGTGAAGAAGAAGAAAGCAATCCTATTTGACGAAACTACCTGGGCTGGTGTTCCAAACGCTCTC
Organism: Micrasema longulum; assembly: GCF_059751315.1. Taxonomy (NCBI): domain Eukaryota; kingdom Metazoa; phylum Arthropoda; class Insecta; order Trichoptera; family Brachycentridae; genus Micrasema; species Micrasema longulum. The sequence continues at coordinate 542,688 of NW_028277801.1, forward strand.
GTGGCCGTATTATCTTGCGTATTTACATAAAAAATACACAAGAAATAATGTTTTCTCGTGCGGCAAGAGAGGTTCAGAATAGCAGCCTGGGGTGGTATTCTGAACACAAAAGCGCACATAAAAAACGCATAGAATATATTATTCTATCGGGAAAATATTTTTGCTAAATGACAAAACTAATTTCTCTCTAATACCATGCCAGCTTTTGTCACGTAACACCTTTATCCAGTCATGTTTTTTCATTATTAATTAATCTGTGTCCAGGCGTATAAGGAATACAGTTCTGTGTGTGAATTAGGTGTTATAATGCAGGCGTTATATAGACGGCATTTGTTTTCACTGAGCAAATATCACAAATATAACAGTTTAAGTAAAAGAAATGTGTTGATCTTATGTTTTTATTAGAGATCTGAACATAATATGAAATTAAATATATGTACAGTTCACATTACAACTAACTAAATTAGAGGTAAAGTTAAAGGTACAATCAGTAAAATAATGCAGAATACAGGAAATAAAATGTACAAACATTACTCTATTTTACTTCCATACAAAAATCCTATTTGTTAGCCAAAGGGTGTATAGTTTATAAAGGATTAATATAATATTATGAAAAGTACAAAAATTCATTACTCTTTTTACTACAATAATTAATTAATGATTAGAATAATCACATCATGAAAATGGCACCATTTTGAGTGCCCAAAACCGTTTTCGTTTTACGGCCGGTTATCGCATATTTTTAATTAATTTTAAATATACGAAAATGCTTCAAGCAGTTCTAAATAATGAACTTGGAATAGTTTTGTCAAATTACACAGCGATCGATCATTTAAATACAAGTTCATCCGGGTTTAAATAATATTTATGCCAATTTCTATACAACCAAATATGTTTTGTACTATGCAAAAGGAGGCATTAGGTGCCTATTGCGATGATCCTCAGTCATATTTTGTGACTACATTATAAAATTTTGTCACCAAATCCAAACTTATAAATGAAAATATACAATAGTGAAGTTAGTCATCGATACAAAGTAAAATGTTACGCCTTTCATTGAGGCTCAGTTAAGATAGCAATAGTTTACTTTTGTAAAATATGATATTAGCGTACAAACTCAATATATGAAATGCAAGTGATAAAACCAATAATCTCTAAATAATTGCACCGACATATTTAATGACACAAGGTTATAAAATTCAAGAGAAATGAGGGGAGTAAAGATTAGGGTTCCATATTGCAATTAACATTTACTTACAAATTAAGAAACTTCAGACCTATAAGGCACTTTAAATAAAACTTAATTTGTTTCAAAATGAGAGTTTAAAGGCATTGCCACAGTCTTCTAATGTGATCGATATTAAACATTCAAATTAAATAAAAATATTGTTAATCTAATCAAATCCTTCGTACAGAAGTTTGTAAACAACAATAACCAAAATTGGAAACTTCACTTGTATTTAATGTGGTACACAGATAAAATAAGAAGTAGCTAAAACTTAATATTATTATGCATAATGCAGCTTTTACATGTAAATACAATATTTATGTAATATCTAATATTATTTCAGCTATTATTGAGGTAAAGATAAAAATAAAATGCCGGCATTTTAAACAAGAAACATTATCATTAGAAAGTAAATAACAAATTCAATTGTGGTAGAGAAAATATAAAAACGGGTATTTTTTAAGCTGTAATAAAGACATTTTACATTTGACAAAAGAGGACTGGTTATTCTTCCTACTGCCTTATTACTATATTGCAATGTGCGGCGAAGTCGGCACTCGGCGCTCCTTACATGGCTGCAGTTGCTTGAGAATGGTTGCTATTAACTTCTGACTGGGCATCCGACAAACCTAAAAGAAATTAGTCACTAATATTTCAACCGTCCAAATCTTCCTCGAATCAACAGTTGTGAAAAAACAGTCGCAGTGGTTATGACATCTTATCGGCTGATTTAAAAGATCACGAAAAATCAACAGAGGCGTTTAAAAGGCGCTCGAGAAACAATTGTTTCAACAGCTATATACAACATTCAAAAGTTGTAGAGATGTGCAAGTTCAAAAATAGGCACTAGGTTAATGTAACATAGTCACTTAACCAGCCAGTAACAGGTCACAAGTCCCGTAAAAGCCTAGTCTTCGATATAATTTCCCTTAAAATTTTATTTTTTCAGAAATCACAGTTGTAATATAAGCATGAAAAAAATAAAAGATCAATAAAAAGTACATGATTTCTAAGAGCAGTTCCTTGATGTTTGGGCGACAATAAAGTTATTAATACATATCAATTAAATTTTATGCTTTTTTGAAGGAAGAACGCAGACAAAAAGCAGTACACGAGATATAGGCGCACCAGCAAAGGCTGCCTGCCATTAACAAATAATAATAATAATTTAATTTGATACTTAATTTATTAATAGGTTTTCATATAAATCCCTATTGTATGTTTTATTTATTCTTATTCTGAAGAAAAGGGGTCAGTGCTGTGTCGTCGTATCCAACGAAAAAGGACACAATTGAATACAACATTAATTACAATTGTGTCCTTTTTTATTGAATATGACGATATGAGCTCCTGATGTCACTGTGACATGTGTAGATCTATTGTGACGTGTTTTGTTTTTAGAAATTGATATAAAAATATTTTGAATATTGTCTGCATATCTTAAAAGGTGTTACTTATATTTTACCCGGAAAAGGGGATTTACGGGAGTAAAATTGTCATTTTGTGGACAGTTAGAAAATAGATCATCTCTGAGTAGATCCGACAGGGAACCGTTCTTTGAAAAATTGTACTGTAGAAATAAAACAAATGTTAGTTTTGTCATACCTGTGTCATTGGACTGTTTGAGTTTAGCAGGTGATCCAGAGCTGGTTGTGTCAGGGGTGGTAGTTCCACTATCCTCGGGCTGATCTCCCATATCTGCGTTCTTATCTTCTTGCTCGTCTGTGCCATTCTGTTGATAAACCAATACTTAGCGCAGAATTTCCCAGTGAGGAATACATTACGAACATACCGTAACAGTGAAATTCGCAATAAAATAAAATAAATAAATGGTTGTTTTCTCCTGTTATGATTGGTGTAACACAACGTCCGTGATGCTGCAATACCACGTAACTATCGATTGAATTTTTTGACAGGGGAACTTCAAATGCATTCTGTTAATATATTACTTAGGATTTTAATCAACCAAAAATACCGCTGGAGTATCAGAGAAACTTATCATTATCTAGAGTAAAAATAGCAGTATTTGAAAATTAATGGCTTTTAGTCCCAATAATGAATTTATTTCAGTAAAAAAAATAATTGGAAAAAAAACAGGCTATGCGGTCTTGCAGTATCACCGACAATGGGGTACTTTGATGAAGTTTAGAAGCTTTGGCTATAGAAGAGGCTATCGTTGAATACTCTTGCCTGGATATGTAGGTGTTGTTGTCAATCAGCGTACATACACTTCTTACAACTGACAAATTAAGTTGTGAATGTTGACCACATAGGTGCGTGTATTTAAAATATGTTCAATTTTAAGTATTTTCATGTTTTCTTCGTACATTTCATATATGTTTCAGTTAACACTTTGTGTTTAAAAATAAGGCAGCAGATGAGTTAGGTAATGTTTTACATACCCTTGGATTTTTAGGTCTAACACGTCTAACTTTGGGTCCCTTCGCTTCTTTGGCGGGGTCGAAGTGACAATCCAATATTTCTACCAGCTCTTTGACTTGTTCCTCCTTAGCAGAAACATTCAAGCATGCCAATTCATTTTCCAGGCCTGAAACGAAATTTCAAATAAAATGTTGCGCAAGATGAACAATACAGAAATAGAAGTTACATCTACAGCAATTTCAATATCACACCTTTTGTGCAATGGTGTGATTTTTTATTTATATATTTTTTTAAAAACCGTTATGGCGGCTGCACACTCGTCGAGACAACCGGAGACAGACCGAGATCAAGTATGTACATGGTGCTCTCGTCGAGTCTCGCTCTCTCGCGCCTCGCCTCGGTCAGTCTCGGACGCTTATCGGTTTTTTGCGCCCGAGTCAAAGGATCTCGTCGGGTCTCGCGAGGAAAACGAGAGCTAGCATGTACACACTCATTCAAAAAGAGGGAACAGAAAAAGAGATATTCGCTAATGGCCACATATCGTAGCCATAAAAGAAAGATTATTGCATCTATGCAGTCTGGAGCTGCAGCTGATCAGTTTATAAGCCGATATGGTTCGCATTTGATTTCATAGACTCATTTTTAAATGATATTTTTCAAAGTAGATTGTATATTCAATAGACCATTTTTAGAAAATTGAGTTATGAATGCCAATATTTTCATTATCTTATCATGTATCTAAAGAATTATTATTTTTTCCATTACTAAATAGTATCTCCACATTCTGATTTTACTTATTTGATTTTAAAAACAAACAAATGTCTTTTTTTTTTCAAATGTTGTATTAAAATAAAATTCAAAATGCTATATTGAACATACAAGAACTAGGGCAGTGAAACAGCAGCAGCGATTTCTACGTCCATTCCTGCGGGAATCTTCAGTACTAATGAAAAAACGAGTGTGTACAGATATGCTCTCGTTGAGAACCCCATCGGCCGAGACGTTCTCGATGAGTGTGTACAGCCGCCATTAGGGTTATATAAACACATCGCACTGCCAGAACTACAAATAACATTATTTCGAGAGAAATGAGAATAACTTTTTGAAAATTCACCACAACGAAAATATTTGCTGTAGATAACTGAAAATTGTATATCCCTGAGATAATTTAGAGTTCTTTGCCTTACTATAGTTAAATATATTCTTATTTTATCCAGAAACATGTTTTCTTTAAGGTTTTACGCTGTTGTGGCTTCATAGTTGTAATAAAAGTAAATTGCACTTTTTGATATTTTTTAAAATTGAAAGTATGGTTTTACATTAAAAAAAAATATTTTAAATTAGTAACAAAAAAAATAGATGGTAGTGTAATTTTAGTAATATTTGAAGTAAGTATTTTGAAAATCAGAATTATTCTTAACGCCATATTGCTAATAATTCAAAAAATTATTAGATGCAAAAAAAAAAAAAAAAATGCCTCACAATAGGAGTAACTAATAACGCGATCTCAACTGACAAACACGGTATGTGTGTGTAAAATTATGCCAACTTTGAAACCACAGAGCCACAGCTGCCAGCCAATATGGCGATCATACAAGTTGTCCAACAGTTTCTCATAAAAAGTTGATATATGTTACTAAAATTGTGGAGATGTGGAAATCACAAATATTAAGCAGAATGGTGAATGTTGCACAGAGTGCGAAGTGATCACTCAAGCCAGCCAGTGACGGGTCATAAGCCTTTTAATGCCTAGACTTTCATATTCCCTTTTCAAAAATGTACGATATCTTTTTTTTTAAAGCCAATTGACAGGTTCACGAAAGCCCTCATGGATTGGCATCAAAGATATATGAGGGCATTAGAAGAAAACTTAGAAATCTCCACCAAAATCGTAAAATTAGTTATTGATGCCAAAATAAACTATACGTAAAAACGTATCCACCCAAATAATAGCGTAATTCAAAACCATCTGTAAATCTTGCAAAAACAGATTTCAATTATACTTGACACCGCAAAATTTCAGCATTCTCCATTGACTTGGTGAAGCATAATTAGAAATCTCAGAATTCTTTTTTCAAAGCTTTTCACAAATTACAGCAGGTATAGTAATAGCATGATCTACACAGACATGGAAAGTGTCCCATCTTTAAGGCTAGTCTGGTAAAACGCATGCAAAATGAGGAAATCATACGATTTTGCCATTTTAAAACAAATGTTTTCTTTTTAATCGCGCAATAATAATAATAAAAAAAAAACATAAATTGGATAAAGACAATATTTTTTAGAGGTTTTTTTTTCTATGAAAAAATATACTTAAAAGTTTTATGTAACTAAAATATAATTACTTTTAGACCGGCAGATTACCCCATTTCAAATTTAGACTAAACTTAGGTATCTGGGTTCTCATTTAAGGACCAAGTATTGAAATAAAATTTGTTGTAATAGATAATCTGAAGATAATAAAAAGCATTTTAAATCACATACATTTTTGTGACATTTTCCTTTATTTCTACGTAAAATACTTAACCTTCGGTAATACTATTTATTGAAATATTTTAGCTGAAACCTTTTTTTATAGAATCATATTCTTATTTTTTAAAGACGATAATTCTGGTTGTAATATTCAATTTCTAACAATATCTTATTTAGGTATTTATTACATTCACCCTTATTCGCCTTACTAGTTCGATTTTATTATTGCGCGATTAAAAAAAACATTTGTTTTAAAATGGCAAAATCTTATGATTTCCTAATTTTGCATGCGTTTTACCAGACTACAGCCTTAAGCCAAGAGATATCACCACTTGCTTCTTGAATGCTTGCCTTTGCTGTAAGAAGATATCAACAGTACTGTTTAGGGAGATTTTGTCAACTGTTCCGATGATCCTTGGCATAGATGAAAAGAATCCGATGTTGGTTCTTAAATTTCCTACAGCAAAGCCAGCATTCGAATGCAAATTACGAAACGAAAATATCATATCTTTGTTGCAAGATGATTAAATCACATCCACCCCAGCGTGGTATTCTGAACGCAATAACGCGCGTAGAAAACACATTTTTAATGCGTATTTACGTACTAAATACACACTAACTGAGTGATCTCTTTGCGCGCAAATCCGTTCAGAATACCAGCCCTGGGGTGCAATTATGAATCTTTTCTATTCCCTAGAGTGGTTAATTTGGGGATGTTGATTTTTTCCATGCGACTTTTCAATTTTTGCTACATATATGGTCACACTGATGATTAAACGCCAAAAAATATGAACACGCGAAATCAAACATGATGATTTTCATTTAGAACATTATTGCACAAACACTTTATTTGGTTGAATTGACCAAACCGTATTAGTTTTATTTCCGTTTTTGAGGCAGTTTTATGTAACATTTGACGTTTAATCATCAGTGTAACCATTATATGAAGCAAAGTGTCATCGCACTAAAAAATAAAAATCTTCAAATGAATAGCTCTCTAGGGGGCAGAGAAGATCCAGAATACCACCACTGGGTTTAGTATAAACCTTAGATACCTGTGAGCTTGTTCTCTTCCCAAACGGCCTTCAGGTGAGGGTAGTCCAGGTCAGCTTCGGCTAGTAGGCGGCGAAGGGCGGCGGCGCGGAGCCGCTCATCGCGGGAAGTTCGGATTAGGAGGGGACCAAACACGGGCCTGCAACATTCAATGTGACTGGATTAGAGACGGGAGACAATTTTGATTGAATGATTAGTGAATTTAAGTCAAGTGTGGAATGCATTGCCCATGTAAAATGGGAATCTGGTGTACACGTAACAAAATATAGAAAGCGCAGTAACCTGAATGTGTTTTGCCTCTCGAGAAGACTCTTAAGTTGTGTTAAATGGGCTAGATCCTTTTCTGTAGAGATGGTGAATTGAGTGACAATGTCGCACATGTTCTTCATCGTAGCTGCGTTACCGTCGCTTTTACCAGCAACTAAGTCTTGCTGTTCACCTGAAATTTGTCATTTTTACTGATTTATACAAATTCATTTACTTGAAATAATTTCCATGCTCCATTTGGATAACCAATTACCAATTGGATGAAATAACCAATTAAGTCACACAATGACGTTTTTCTGTTTTTCAGTTCAACCCCAAGATGAATACATGTACAAAATGTACTGGTTTGAAATAGAGCTAGACCCCTGGATGAGTGTTTTGTTTTCAACTTGAAGGCAACTTTTATTAAAAAAAAAAAAAAATCCAAAACAAGAAATCGAGGGGAGCAAAGTCCGTATGCCCAGTAGGTATTTTTTTTTTTTATTTGCAATTTATTATGTCCATTTAACAATGGTAAATAAGTTTTTGTATAATATATACAGGTACAATTTAAATAAAATACAACTAAAGAAAGTTAAAGCAAGGACAAAAAATTAAATAATAGTTACTGGGTCAAGACAAGATCTGGTCTATTATGGTGATTGTTTAAGTCTTGAAAGACTTACACCGAAAAAGTCCAGATCTTTTCTAGAGTTTACAATGTGACACGATCCGGACATTGGTGCATGCAAGCCATAGTTTGCGCTTTGCTGATTAAGCAACAGCACATTATTATTTCGCAACAGGCAGAAAACTTACAGTAAAAAAATGAACTGTGTCAATTTCTTTTTCTTCAGTTTAAGATTAGGACTGCTGTCATAGCCCTCTGAATCCTGCTTCGGAAAGTAAAAAAAATAGTTTATGTATAGACTGTAGTAATAATATTTTACGCACCCAGAAGCCATACAAATGGAAGTAAAAGTTTACCCATCAACAGATAATTTCATTAGTTAAATACGGCTTCTGCACTGTATTTCATATTTTTCTATACATATCGGCAGTTTAGCAGCTACAGAAAAACCTCTGTTTTATGTTTTTAAAGGGACCAAAAAAAAGTGTTAAACTGAGGAAATGAAAAACTGAAGAAAAGTTGTATAAACTGACATAATTGGGGATTATTCATATTTTCCTATGATTTCATAAAAATATTTTTAATTTTTTAAATCAATACCACAATGAGTTTTTTTATTGAATTAAAAAAAATACATGTAAAAATAATTTTATCTAGGTACTTAACCTTAAAAACACGAAAATAACAATTTGAATTTGCATAAAATGCATACAATGATTTTTCCCCTAAATATTAGGAAATTTGATTAATATGGGTATCACTTTTTTCAGTATGGCACCACAGAATTTCACCTGACATTTACATAGTGGCCAAACTGTTTCACACTTTTATGATAACTGTTTAAACAATCATCTTTCCAAATTATGTTTATAACTTTAAATTAACTTTTTGCATTGTAATTTATTGATGTAAAGACTTTATTCTTTATGAGTCAACCGCATGTCACAATATAGTAAAATGTCAAAATTAGACACTTAAACTGAATAGTCAATTACACTGAACCTACTTTGAATTTAGAATGAGACCACAATTTACACATTTTGCACCTTCTTTTCACCAATTTGGGCAAACGCGGCAGCGCGCGGCTCGGTGTCTTTTGACAGATCGAATGAGTTTAGAAAAATATTCAATGTAAAACCGGGGTTTAAAAAACATTAATTGGGGGGATATTTTAATGAGAATGTACAGAAAAATGGGACCTAAACATTTCAGCCTAAAAAGCGGGAAAACGTAAAATTTATGAACATAAAAACGAGGTTTAACTGCATCTGCTTTCTATTTTAGTTTTATTTCATCTCGATCTATGTGCTTCTTCACAGCCTACCTTCATAGTATACATTATGTAATAACCCGTATAGCAATGCTGACTAAAATAAGGAAGTTCAGTTGTTTTTTTTGTTTTTTTAAAAAAAATAATTGTTAATAGACTATCAAAAACTAAGCTAAAATAATATCATTTTTATATTTATGTATCGTATTATTATCCCTAGGAATTTTCAAAGATTTGTGATTTTGAAAATTTCCACCGAAACTTTGAAATTACACCGCCCGCGATGTCACGAGTTCAAGTCGGTGAGTTTATCCGACATTTATTGCCTCGCCTTTTTCATGTTTTTGACAGCTCAAGAGTCTGAAGTTAGCCCTGATCATTATACCAACTTGTTGGTCGAAAAAAAATTCATTCCCCCCCGGAAAACTGACAGCTCAAGAGTCTGAAGTTAGTCTCTATTATTATATTCTTGGTAAGTTAAATTAATAGACAAAACCTAGAAATCAGCAGTTTATTTTTAATGTGTTTTACAAACATTTATTGCCGCCATTTTTGTGTTTCAATTGTAATTTTAAAGGCGGTTTGTTGTGTTATACAGATAATTATTATTTATGAAAATCATATTAAAAAAAGTCGCTACAAAAAAAATATTTCAAAAATAGCTCCAGGACTTGTTTAATAAAAATTAATTCACTGAATAACTTTTTTTGGTCGGTCCCCGGAAAAACGTAATTTAGGGGTTGTACTGTAGTCCATTTTTAAGAACTGTTCCATGCATTTTTAAAAAACTTTGCCATACAATTGAATATCTCATTTCTACTGTGTGTAGTAAAACATTTTTCATATCCAATTTCCCATACCACTGAATTTCCTCATTGATAAATAAAGTAATGAACCTTGAGAGAGATGGTGTGCGATTTTGAAAGCGGCCGTGGCTCTCTCCAAGGCACTATCCAACGCCCAGTCAGCGTCCAGGAGTATCTTGGCCAACACTCGAAGGTTGAAGGACTTCACGGCGGCCTGACACTTGTCCGCTGCTAAGGCTTGGCCGTCCGCAAATCCAACCACCACAGCTTTAAATCTATCCACTAGGTTATATCTGGAATAAGATTTTTTTTTTTTAAAAACAGGAATTTTCTCTTATTTTAATTTATTCATTCATTGTCTACATCCAGACGGATGAAGTGTGTACAATAAAACCAAATTCCCGTAACACATGATCGAGATACACTGCATGTACTTTATCAATGCATTGCCCTATGCACCATCTGTGTGGATTAGGGCTTCAAATCTAATCTAACAGTTTTTGTTTTGAAGGTATTTAATTGAAGAATGATTCAAGGAAAATGGCATAAAAAAATATTGTACTTCTCATTTTAAACACTACTGGGACTAATCGAACCCACCTTCAGTGGGCATAAATTTAATAAGGAAATAAGTTTGAAAAACAGTAATTAAATATTTGTTTTACACAAATCAATAGAATTGAAAGTTTCAAAATGTAATATAAACTACAAGTTTGACAGATATTTCAACAAACAGCGTGTCTGGTTAACTCTGTCACATCTGAAACCACAATGATCAGTATGAGCAAGATGACAAATTGGCATGGTAAAAAAATAATTTAGAAACTTAAACTTTAAAAGAAAACTTTAAAAAAAAACAAATGACTGCTTACTTCCGCGGAGCGCAGTGCTAGCTATCCTTTCCGCACTCCTGTTTGCTTCCTTAAACAAATAAGCAACCACTCGGTTTTTTAAATTATTTTTTTTTAGTTTTAAAATGCTTCTAAATTATTTTTTTCAATATGCCAATATGTCGGGTTCGTACCGGTCGTCGTGGTTTCGGATGTGACAGGGTTTACCATACACGCAGTAGAGAACCTCTCCGAAAACAGAAACTGGAAGTCCAGACATTTACAGGGTTCGCAATCTTATTGGCTGAACTCAAATTTAAACACTGCGCAACATTCAGCATCCATATTTTCATGCTAAACAAATCAGGAGAGCAGCATACCTGCGTAGTGCCTCTAGTAACATGGGGGAGGTGACTTTTCTTGGTTCGTGTGTGATTAGAATAACTCCCGACGTGTCGCCTTTTTGGGCTTCCAACCATTCTAGAAATTCTACCAGGGCTGATATTTCTGATTTTGTTTTCAATATCTGCAAAACAATTTATTTTAAAACAGTCAAAATAATTGGCTATCTACGAAATTTTTATTGTGACCTAAAAAAAAAACTGTATTAATCATCAATATAAAAGGATTTTGAATTTTAAAACCATAAGTTCGATTTTTTTAAAGTACAAAATACTAGCCCAAACAGTACTGGCCTATGTATCTACCACAAAATAAAACTTAATTCTAATGGACAGGTAAGTTTCAATATTATATCAAACGCTAAGGTTATCAGTTGAATATATTTATTATTTCTTTAGAAGTGCGCGAATAATATTACAAGGAGAAAGAAGCCATACTAAAAGAGATTTGAAATTAAAAACACGCTCAAAGTGTACAGTAAAACCTCGTTTTTCGTTCCTCAATTTTACATTTTCCCGATTTTTACAAGTGTTCGGGACCCATTTTTCTTCATGCAATTATATTCCCCACAATTAACGTTTCTTACATTTTCCATCACCCCATGCGATGTGTCAAAAAAGCCAAAATTAAGTCGTAATAATGGTGCCGCGGTCCGCGTGCCACCGCATGTGCCACGCGAATGAAGAATAAAAACAGGTAAACAATCAATAAAGGATAAATTATTGTCTTAACCTAAATTCTAACTCCTTTTAAAAAACATGCATCTTTTATGCAAGTATAAATTAATAAAAATATTTTTAAAAAAAAAAGAGTAATTAAATAGTGAATGTATATAAGAACGGAAAAAAACTTACTAATGATAATTTTAAAATAAGAATGAAAATAAATAAGAATAAAAAAAAATATGCTCAAATGCGAAAAACCTTTTTAATCTTGTATATTAAGTTTATATTCATATATATATAGGCTTCGTGGCGGAGTGGTCAGCGCGTTTTACCTATGTATATTGTACTGATGCAGTGCCCTATGCACCATTAGATGTGGAAAGGGAATGATGATGATTTTAAGTTTAATATTATGTGCAGTGACAGCGCGCACATCGGAACCAGATCAAAACGCTAAATCTGCTATTGTTTTTGTTTGCTAAATGTTTTATACGCGTTAACATTATAAGCACAATATACAAACAAACTTTCTACAATAAATCGTATGTAATTACAATGTGTACTTGATTGATACAAACAATACTGCAGTGAGGGATACAATTAAAGCTTTTATGTCTCTATGTTTAGTTATTTTCGCAGTTAGATTGAAAGAAATAATACATTTTTGCTTTTAAATTACTTTTAAAAGGTTGACAGTGAATATGTGAAACTGAAGAAAGACGCTAATCTTTATAAACAGTTACATTCGGAGGAGAGTTTCCTCCAAGCTCTTTCCTTTTTCGTCAGTGCAGAATGAAGGAAGCCAACGTGTTAACGGTATCCTTACTTTTGCCCCCGCGCATTGGCCCAATGTGTATTGGGCCCTTAAGGATCCTGTAGCGACTAAATGTGAAGGACAAGTAAAGTTACCACATTGGCAACATTATCTTTTAGCATCCTATAGCGGCCAATTGTGAAGGAAAAGTGAAGTTACCTTATTGGCAACATTGTCTTTTAGCATCCTATAGCGACCAATTGTGACGACTCGCATATTGTGTCTACGCCGTGCTCCGGGATTAAGGTTACCGTGGGGCATAATGTACTGGGAGAACTGGGCTGAAGGAGTGTAGGCGCCGATGTGACAAATCTGAAATGAGAAATTAACAGCATAAATAAACTGGAAGGCATATGGATTACTGTATAAATTAATCTTGATGGTTATAATAAAACAATGTGTTCAAAACGTGCAAACCAATATGTAGAATTAACCATATATTAGTTAGGAACCCTGGTATCTGTTAGCTGAGTGCTGGACCGTCAATAAAGATGAAGGCTCGCTTTCAGGTCTGTCCTCAGTGATACCGGGGAAATTATAGCCTAGAAAATATGTTGAAAAATATTTTTTTAAAAGTATTTGCCCTTATAAGCCCAAGGGCTTCTATGAAAATGAATAATTTTGCATTTTGCGGGTGTCACGGTTATTGGTGAAATATTTAAATAATATTTATTAGATGGCATTAAAAAAACACTTTTTCATTTTTACTAGATACTGCTTTTTTGCTTGAAATGACAGTATGTGTTTTAAAGAAATTGGTAATATTTTGATGATATTAAAATAAACTAAATTAGTGGATTCAAATCAGTGTTTGATTTTAATATTGAAATTATAATACGGAGTTCTACAAAATGTATAAATAATACATTGCTGCAATCCATCAATCATTAACCAACAATGACATACATATGAAACAAGGGATAAAAACAAGATAAGATTATCAATGAGGAGAAAAACAGAATCTCAAAACTCATAGTACAAGGGATCAAATGTCCAACTACATGGTAAAAAATTGGATTATTTTGCAAACACATACAAAATAACAACAGGTTTGTTATAAGGAAAGTTTTTATTGTAGAATTTGTACTATTCTGAGTATCTCTATCTCGAGACTGAAAATCTTTGCTTCATGTGTTGAATAATCAATATATTCTATAATTGGAGTATTAATACAGTACCCTATCTCCGGACTCTATATGACCCAGTCATCGAAAGGGTCGAGCGTTTCAAATACCCGGGAGTACATGTTACAGAAAATGGCACCTTTCAAAAAGGGCTGGGAATGCAGCTAGGAACAGAGCTGATTTGATAAATAGCAAGATTGGATATTTACTCTGTGAAAGCCAAATGGAAAAATACTGAGTTTTGAGAATAGATGTTTCAGAAGAATCTTGCGTGTGTGTTGGTTTGACTTCGTAAGGAGTGATGAGAATGTCTTCAAGCGGAAGCAATACGGTTGGCTGAGCCATACTGCGGATACCGCCTGAGAGCCTTAACCACGCTCAACCGCATCAGGTTCTTAACGTCCTGGATGTCCCCTGTTGACTGTTCGTTGGCGGTTTATATCAGTACCACAGGACGCGAACCTGACTTGGGAGGACGCGCAGGCGCTGGCAGCCGACAGAGGCTGTTTGTGGACACCATATGCTCTTACTAGGAAGCGGACTTGGAATGACGATAACAATTTATGTAATGTCCGAAAAACTATTTTAGATAACCTTAATTTTTACAATGTTTTGTAAAATCTCTCTTACATTTCAAAATAATTTATAAAATTAGTGAGGTTTGGATTTACCTCATCTATGAGCCTTTTCCCGGTAGTATCCGTGTCCCATCCCACCAAAGTATAGTTCCCTTGTGGAAGGCCTTCCGTGACCTTACTTCCATTCATGGCCGGAGAAACCATTCTATAAAAAACAAAATAACATATCAAAATACTAGTATACATAAATATTTTAGTACACAGGAGAAAAGCCGCTTTCATAACACCAGGAATAAAAGTAAATTTAAAATTCCATTGGCGAAACAATAATTTAAACAAAGAGGGCCCATATGCATGGCAGTAAGAACTTATAATAAGCTTCTCAAAATTCTATACTATAAACGAATATTTGGAAGATGCAATTGAATAAATTAAAATTTAGTTAATGTAAGTAATATATACTATAATCTTATATAATATTTTTACTGTTTATGCTTTCATAACTTTGTAATTTATTTGTTTTTTTTATCTTTTAAAATTATTTTTTATTATTATTGTATTTGTTTTTGGTCAGGCTGTAAAAAATTGCTAGCGGCAATAAGTCCACCATACAACCATGTATACCTTTTTTGTGTATTTATCACATTGTATATTATGGTTAGTAAAGATTTATTATGATTATTAAATACATATATTTAGTTTTCTTCAAGGCTGGTTTTGAGGTAACATCAACACATAATTAATTTTAAATGGTTAAAAATTCATAAATAAATTTTACATGTGATATTGCTCAAATTATGACTAATGGATTTTAAAATATATATTTATAATGATAGTCTGCAACTACTATGGGGAACCGGAAATCAAAATGACATTAACAGACTACAAGTTGGCAAAATAAAACATTGAAGTTAGTATACGACTTTCCCTTATCTAGCAGCAACTAAAGAACTCTTTAAACAAACTAAACAATTAAATATAATTGTAGTAAACGTGGACACGATACGACAATATCATATACAACATTCTAAAACGAGACAAGGACAGTTGAGACTAATAAACAAGGGACTGAAATTGTACAATAAACTACCAGACAAAACTAAACAAAAGACAACCTTTCAAAAAGATGTTAAAAATATTATCACAAATAATAGAACATGAATTTAAAAAAGAAAAATTATTTTGTTAAATGAGTGTAATCCCGTAAGGGTTTATAAATAAATTTCAAATAAAAAAAAAAAAATTAAAAAATAAGTCATTGGAGTGTTTAAGTCCATTCTATAGTAATTTTGGCTGTCTTGCATTTGTGCTTGCTACGTGGTAGTGCTGTCGTCTAATATTATATTGGTGTATGTTGGAATTTGCAGTTAATGTTACATCGTCCTCATATGTTTCTTAATCCAATTTTGTGGCGATTGTTATTGTTTACAAACAATCAAAAATTATGTTTAAAAATATAAATATTCACATAAAAAAGGCATTAGAAATTTTTCATCTATTACTTGCATACTAACACTAATAAAATACAAAAAAAAAAAAAAAAAAATTCTTAAACCTTAACAATTTGCCATCAAAAATGTCAATCTTCGCGCTTTCAATACAACCTGCACATTTTTATATTGGATTGAAAAATTATACATTATAATTAAACTTTACTAATCTATGTGAACCAATTTTGGGTTCTTAAACTTATGGTGGTGAACGTCGGCCCCGTGGTGTAGTGGTCAGCGTGTTTGTCTACCATGCAAGAGGTCTCTGGTTAGATTCCCGATACAGTTGACTCGGAAGTATTTATTTAAAAATGTGTTTTTACACTTGAATAATTCATGGTCCCTGGATTGGCACCTGAAGCGTAAGATTGATCATCTTACCTTCATGTAACAATAAAATAAAGATACGCTGCAGTTGGTGGGAAGTGGTCAGTAAATGTGAAGTAGCGTAATAAGGTGCGACATACAGCTTTGAATTCACAGTAAACTGGCATAGATAGTTAGCTTTTTTTACTATGCTACGCGATTTGCAAGGCAATGTTGATTCGACATGATGCGACAATGCTCATTTTTAGAACATCATTAATTTTAATCCATCATATAATGAAGCATCATGTCTATTTAATTAAACTGATATTAATTATTGAGTCATTGATAAATGGAAAAAAAACAGGTGAATATTGATGTTTTTTTACACAATAACCCAATACACATGCATACATTCTAGATTTGTGAATTTAGATGGCTTCATGAGTCAACTTACTCTTTGCAGGAATTTCAGCAAGCCACAAGCCTACTTATATATGATTATTAAAAATCCATTTGGTATGTTATGCGATCATTGATCATGCTTTTATTGACTAAAGAAGCCATTTATTAACTATCAGTAAACCGGTATTATAATTTTGCACAAATGTATTGGGTATAAATATTATTACATTCATGAAACATGGTTATTTGAACGCATTGAGGAAAAACACATAGTTGATGTCGGCACTAATAATAGAAACAACAAAAGCGAAAGACATTTTGTGTTTGAAAAATAGAACATACATACATAACCTGAAAAATATTGAACGTTCTACACGCAAATTACAGAGTGATTCAGCTTTTTTTAATGCGATACAATAAAAAAAACACAAGTTTTAATTCAATCAACACAACGATCCTAAAATTGTATTATATTGGGAAGTAAATGTGAATATTTAGCCGGTCAATATTTGAAGCCGCAAGCGCGAGTCTCGCCTGAACAAGGCAACTGTCAAAAATATAAGCAAATACATTGCTTCTACCGGTCGGATCGGACATCTTTTTTAACTAATTAAACCGTAATAAATGGGCTGTGTGTTGTACAAGCTGTGCGAAGCATTTTTAGGGTGTAATTTTCCCTATAAATGACACGTGGCTGCGGTATTTCGTATTTTTACTGCCCCGCCCCTTGTATGTATTCATTAAATATTATACTTACGTTTAAGAAGATATCCGTCACAATAAAAAATGCCACGGCAATTCAATGTTTATTAATTATCCTCGTTAGCAAATAATGTAAATGATATCAATATTCGTGACACAATTTTTTGATATTTAGCACGTGTGCGACGGCAGACAACCTAAAATTTTTGTATTGCAGACGCGACTGTTCTACGTTCGCCAAACTTCGCAATTTCACGAGCACTTGCGACGTTTTCGAACACAATTTTTAAGTAACATTTACGAACACAGCATATTTTTACGCAACAGCCTTGTATTTGCACAAAAAGCTTATGACTAATTTCACTTACTTTTGAACGCGCTGATTTGAAATTTAATTTATTCCAAAAAGGAAACATTATTACTAGATCGAATGGTAATATCTGTAATCTATTATGAATGAATACGTACCTATTTAGATTCAAATAAATGTGTACTGGGCTATATAATAATGAATAACATTTGCAAAAACTCTTGCACACCAAAATATTTTACTAAAAATTTCATTTACATCTTGTATAATACTTTTAACTACATTAACTTGCGCTTACGCATATTGTTTTTTAAGGTTAGTAAATATGCAATTAATTGTGAAATATGATACTTTTTGTATATCAGTGATCACGTTTCGTACAAAAAATCCCTTATAATAAAAAGAATAACTTTTTGTTAATTATTTACCGTAAAACTGTCATATTTTTTCTGCGATCTGTCAAACGGCAGCTGTTAAAATGTCACCCAAATTCATCGATTAGTTTATTTGTTGTAGTCGTTTGAAGTAAACAAAGCAAACAAAGTTTCTTGAAAAATGGAAAAAAGAGAATTTCGTGCAGTGATTAAACAATATTATTTGAAAGGGAAAACGGCGAAAGAGACTAAAGAAAAGTTCGATAAACATTACGGCGAGTCTGCTCCGTCAGATTACATGGTGAAATATTGGATTGCTGAATTTAAACGCGGCTGAACAAGCGCTGCAACAATACCATCAACAGGAAGGTCAGAAGAGGTGGTTACTGAAGAAAATATCAAGAAAATCCTCGATATAGTTATGAATGATCGCCGAGTGAAGTTGCGTGAGATTGTTGAGATGGTAAATATCTCATATGAACGTGTGTTCAACATTTTGCATGAACATTTGCATATAAAACAGCTATCGGCAAGATGAGTGCCGCGTTTGCTCAGTGTCGAAAACAAACGAGTTCGAGAGACCACTTCACAGCAGTGTTTGGACATGATAAAGCGTAATCCTGTTGATTTTTGGCGTCGATTAATAACTGTTGATGAAAGTGGGTGCACCACTATACATCTGAAATCAAAAATCAATCGAAACAATGGGTGGAAGCTGGTGGAAGTGCTCCGAAGAAGGTAAAGGCAGTGAAATCGGCTGGCAAGGTCATGGCCACTGTATTTTTGGATGCACTCGGAATATTGCTCATCGATTACCTTGAAAAAGGATCCACAATCACAGGAAAGTATTATCGTGCATTCTTGGATCAATTGAATGATGCGATCAAGGAAAAACGACCACATTAGAAGAAAAAAGTGTTATTTCTTCAAGACAACGCACCGTTTCACACAGCATTAGATACAATGCTAAAATTACGTGAAATACACTTCGAATTGGTTGATTATCCACCTTATAGTCCAGATTTAGCTCCTAGTGACTTTTTCCTGTTTCCAAACTTGAAAAAATGGCTTGGAGGAAAAAGATTCAGCTCAAACGAAAAAGTAATTACCGAAACTAACGCGTATAGAAACTAACGAGGTTTCCGAAATCGTATTATTCAGATGGTATAAAAAAGTTGGAATATCGTCTTACTAAGTGTGTCGAAGTAAAAGGAGACTATGTTGAGAAATAAATAGTTTTTGAAAAAAAGAAAGTTTTTTTCCTACTTAGGTAGCTTCGTTTTCAATCCGCCCTCGTAGTTTTATCTACATACATTATACAATTTTTAAAAAACAATTATTTATAATTTTTTTAATAAGGACCTTCTACCAAAACATGATAACTTCAGCCAAAAACAAGTTACATGAATTTACAAATTATAATAAACATGTTGAGTTGAAACAAAAGAACTGTTTTTTTTTCGATTTGGATTTTTGGAAGTTTTTTTGTGTCTCCCGACAAAATACGTAGGTAGGCAAATCAGTAAAAAATAATGAAGTAATAAATTAAAGTTCGAGATAAGCGGAAATTGACTTTGCTGCTTTCCTTCCATACTTTTATATATCTTGACATTTTTACGTTTTTAATGTATTATTTAATTTAGTTCTCGCTGTTATTTGGCATATTATTTATTTCTTTATTTTCTTACTGAGCAGAGTGAGTTCCTAGAAACCATTGGTCAATCATTATTATTTCAATTATGTTTTTTATATTTTTTGTTGATTTCAATGATACTATTATTTTGTATATTTGATTATGTATAAATCTAAATTGTCTTCTTTGGAATTTTATTATTTATTGATTATACCTTGTTTTTCTGAATTGTTATACTATTGTATCACATGTCATTTTAATTTAATTGAATAATTTAACTGTGTATTTTTTATTGTTAATTATTATGGCTTGACAACCCAAAAAGCTTAAAAAAGTTAATTAATATTTCAACGAGTGTCATTTTGAATGAATAAATAAATAAATAAAATAAAATAATATATAAACAAGACGCCATTTTTTTCATACACGATAGAAATAACTGATATCAAAAAGAAAGGCAAACATTCCAAAAAATAATTTAAAAGTTTTTCTAGCAACGTATTTTTATTATTAAAAATTACATTTAAGGGTGAAAACAATTTTCCACAATATCTGTATTAATTTTGAAAATACAATGAATTATTTTAAATCCATAATTTTTTATCGGTATTCGTAGTATGTGATATTTCCCTATTATAAGTCTGTTAAAGTCCTGACAATGAGAAAGTAACCTCGAAACCTGTCGACGTATAACTCTAAAATTAAAGTGGTTACTACAAATTTATAAATAAAGAAGTGATAAGGTATATTTGCATTCATATGTTTACATACTCAAATATTTCAATTTTGGGCGCCATTTTGAACGAATCGTAAATTATATGTTTATTATTACAATGAGGAAGTTCAGTGGTTTTATTTATTAATTTATTATTAAACTAAGATAATTAAAATAAAATAAAATATACACCGTATTATCAGCTGTATTATCTTTCAAAGTTTTGTATTTCTGAAATTACTCCGCATGTGACGTCAGAGATTCTGCTGAAAGTTATGCCGATTGGTCCGTTGACGGTAAGTAAACCGGATATCTTTTACAGTTCTCTTATCATTGGTTGATTCATATGAACTAGTTACGTCGTTCAAAGTAGTTCGTTTTTATTAAAATATGTTTATTATTTTCCGTACATTTTCAAGAAACTTTGCTGTACAATATGCTTTATTTTTTACCGCGCGCAAGAAAACATTTTTTGTATCCAATTTCTGTAAGTCTAAAGTTCCTTAATTTTTTTATTTTATTCTTGTATATTTATTTATTTATACTTTTACAATGTTTGTATTTTTTTTAAATCCAGAATAATGTTCCTCACTGGGTGTCCTGTGCCGAGGGAAACAAAGTTAACATAATAATAAAATAAAAACGTAATTAATCTAATTATCATTAACATAATAAGCAATATAAACTAAAATAATCATAAAAAACCTAACCAATTTATGTAGACCTGTAGACCAAATTTCATAAACCGTGTGCAATTTTTTTCCTATTTGGTTTGATCCACTCATCGATCCTTGGGTAACTCACCTCCACTATCCATTTCTTAATAGCAATTTTATATTGTAAGTACTTACTAATTGTCCTTATGGATAATGAAAGTAGATTTGACCGAAGGTTGAATTAATTTTTAATTGTTTTTGCAGCATCAGGGTGGAGTATCTAGTAACTCTTGTATTTGTGAAATGAGTTATGGAAGGTAGAGAATAATGTTTGTGTGCGTACAGTAACAGAGCTTTTACATAAAGTTGTTTTACAGATGTTACATTAAGATTTACGAATATACCGAGGGAGATAGTTAAAATAATTTTGATTAAAGCTTTTCGTGCAATTATTACTTGTTTCATCAATGTGTCATTTGCGCTTCCCCACCCAATTATTCCATATTCCAAAACTTATTGACTTACGAGTACGTTTGCATTATTTTTATGTTTGTGAATTGTTATGCATTGTCTTTTATGGTTTATTGTTTCTATCCTATCTTATTAAAATTAGTAAATACCTAATTTCTATTCTCTATTCGAAGAAAAAACACACTATCAGAAAATGCAAATCAAGCTGTGATTTCTACGAGTTCCCACTGGTACTTATCTACGTACGCTATTTATATAGGTACCCATTTATTATTATTATTAAATTTTTATTCCAGTAAAATGGCTATAAAGTGCAGAGCCAATTCTTCCATATAAACATATAAACATGAACATAAATATAAATATAAACAAAAATATAACAATAAACGTAAATATAACAATAAACATAAATATAAACATAAAATAAAATTTTATATTGCAGCACTTATGGTGGTTTTAACATATCGCGCCATCGCTTGAACAACGGTGATTGGATCCACTCTGCAGTGGCTTGGAGAATTTCGTTATTAGACTTTTTTAGGCGTTCCCATAGGCTCCAGGCTCTTTGGCGTAGCAGGGCAGCGAAGGTGTTTATTCGTCCAGCTGTAAACATTTCAGAGGCACGGCAGTACCTAGGCAATCCGAATAGTTGTCGGTATGAGTTGTTATACGTGATCCTTAATTTATTCCACTTCCTTGCGTATAGTTGTTCCAAAGTTCCGCTGTATACATGGACGTCAAATACGAAGTAAATATGATTTTCTTCACTTCGTTACTGCATTGAAAGAAGCGTCCCGCTAGCATAGAGGCCCTGACTTTAATGGCTCTTCTCTGTCTCTCTATTTATTTAAAACCTTGGAGTATATACAATACTCTGTTTAAAACAATATGCATTTTGCATAGAAGCCGCTTTAAGCGAGCAAATCGCTAAATTTAATAATAATTAAGTAGGAATATTAATAAATACCCGCTTTATTATTCATACCTGCATTTGTAGAGCTTCCGAATGCCTACGCAAAACAGTAGGAATTATCAAGAAATTAATATAAACCTGCCGTATTTTAGACTGAGCACGTTTTAGGAAATTGACTTTAGTAAGATATCAGTTTTAATATTATCTTTGAAAAATTTCATCAAATAATAATTTGATTACACATTTTTATTTTCTCTTTAGAAGATAAAGCGTGCGGCATCCATTTTCTTTTTTCCCTCATTAGGTTTTGAGAAGATAAATTCTAATTATTTCGGAGAAATTTTCCTTGTTGATAAGTAGGTGCCTAGGTAATATAGGTACATAATACTTATATTTTTTTAACGCATACTTTTTTACCTTTCTTTTTATTTCCAAGAATTTTAAGCTAAAGGAAATAATTATTTTTCACAGTAGATAAGCCAGTCAGTAAATTGAAAAATACGGAATATACCTACGTCGTTTTTTTTAAATTATTTTTATTTATTTAACTTTTTATACATAATGTTAATTGTACATTGGCGGGCTTATTACCAAATTGCAATTTTTTCCTAACCAACCAATAAAAAAATATTTTTTTTATAATTCAAGTTACAAAACATATTCAATAATGAAAAAAAAGATAAAGATATATTAGAATAGAAATAGCTGTCTTTGCATATAAATTACCTTAAATCAATACTATTACTTAATGGTAAGAAGGAAAAAAGAGGAAAGAGGACAGGAGGAGAGACTAAGGAAGAGAAATGAGATGTTTCTTCAGACGTGATTCAAACAGAGATACTGTAGTAACATCTTCGATGGTAGACGGGAGATGATTCCACAGTCGAGCCGCATGGACACTATATGAGTTGGAGAAGAAAGAGGAATTGTGGATAGGTATTAAGAAAGCGCTTTGAGAATTAGAACGAAATTTGAAATTTTTCTCGCAGGTATATATGAGCGTTAGGACTATTAAGTACATTATAAAGTCGGTATTTCAACAGAAATGGAAAACCACGGATTAGAAAATAAACTATT
Organism: Micrasema longulum; assembly: GCF_059751315.1. Taxonomy (NCBI): domain Eukaryota; kingdom Metazoa; phylum Arthropoda; class Insecta; order Trichoptera; family Brachycentridae; genus Micrasema; species Micrasema longulum. Next base: position 566,241 of record NW_028277801.1, read on the forward strand.
TTTACTGGAAAACAAAAAAGGTACATAGTATTTTATACACATACACAAAAACTGTTTTTAAGCACCATTTTTTCAAAATCGTGGCATGAGCGGTGGTCGTTCAAGGTCACAAACTTAAGGTTTTACTAAGGACCCTATGTCCACCGATCCTGTTAAGTTTCAAAACATATTTACCCTTTTTATAAAAAAAAGTTTAAAAAGTACATACCGAATGACCTTGAACGTCCCATACTTTTAATAAATCTCGACAACCACCCGATGGATCTAAATCTGGTTTTTGCAGTCGTGTAAAGTGTCCCAAACCAAAGCTACTCGTATTTGTAATATCTTTGAAAAATAAAAAATAGTACGTCAAATTCGTTTCTTACCGAAAAATACCGTATTTTACTAAAATCTGGTAAAATTCTCGTAAAATACCGCGGTGATTTTACCGCCTTGCATCTCTATACAGATGTAATATTTCTTTTTTTATGTATAAATACTTTTAACCATTGTCTAACCATCTTGATGTTTTAATTTTAAGCTATTTTTTGTTGTATTTTTTTTCACTAGTTTTATTGTAATTATGTAAAAGGTTCATGAAACCGTAAAAAAAAATATATATACCGTCCAGGTGAAGGTATGACGTCCTTATCTTCCCATTGGAATCGAGGCCCAGAGGTGGGAAACTTCCAAAATCCTTCTAGGAACCTCTCAATATTTTTTTGATTGCCAAGGTAGACAGCCATCGACGGACGTCCGGTATTCAAATCTGACAACTACAGGTATATTATATAATCATATGTATGTACATAGTGAAATAATGCCTTATTGATGAAAAAAAAACCTTCGAAGGAATATACGACACCTCGATTTAGTCAATTTCCGTTTAGCACTTTCGATCCTAGGCAGTGATGTAAAAAATGCTATTTTTTAGTGCTTTTTTTGTACTTCTGCTATTTGTCGACCAACGACCTATGTGACTTATGATTGTTCGATTCTATGACCACAATCCGCGATCAGTTGTTGGCCTGCGTTTAATGCAACGTCAAGGGACTATTCGAACGTTTACATCTTCCGAATAAACTTCTGGCTCATTTTGAAAAAAATGACCCAAACATCGAACGTTCACAAGGATTGAACGGGCGGCACACGACGTGTTTCGCCCATATCGTGAAATATACGAGCAGAAGAAGAAACAAATAATCCAGACAAAGCTCACCACGTTTATGCAACAAAAAAAAGCACACAAGCCACCAATAAAAAAATTCTATCCATATCACCTGTATTTTCATATGTTTTAATGAATAAAATATTTAACCATTTTTGTTGTAGTATAATTAACTTATTTGTAACAAACGTAATTTTTAAAAACTGAAAATGCAATCGTAATTTATTAAAGAATTAAAAGACGAGAGATACCTAGAATAATTTAGAATGACCAGTGACATTGCTTTCGCAAGATCTCGGAGATTGGAACGTTTATTATAAAATTCAATGAATTTTAGCAAAAAATAGTAAGGATTTAGTCATAGAATTAAGAATAGTCCAGAAAGAGCGTAGAATCATATTTGGATACATCGGACAGTGTCCAATAATCCCCCCACCATGCCCTATTTTCGCCACGCGCATTCGCGATGTCGCCGCGTAATGTTGCTTGACGGGAAAAAAATAATCATGACACAAATGTAAGGTAAAAAAAGCAATCTGTTAATTTCTCTAAAATTTTATTGTGCACGCGGAAACATTGATTGACACAACATAGTAGATAAGTAAAGGGTCATTTAATAAGAGTAATTGAATTAATTTACTTTGAACTAAAAATTTAAAACAAATTTTATTTTACATAAAACGGATATTTTTATATAATGTTAAATAAAATTTTATGTTTTAAAGATAATGTGGTTCAAATGTCCACCACGGCGTTGTTTAATCCGAGGTCTATTTTTCATTAGTTCTTTCATTAAATTAGCAAAGTAGGGTCAACAAATTTACTACTCTGGCAATACTAATAAAATTTCCATTTTGTTTTTTCGACAATCTGACAAATGGAAAAATAATTAAATTTTTAAGGAATTTATTTGCTATTTAAACATTCGTTTGTTAATTACACATAAAATGTGATACCATCCCGTTTCTTTAAGATCCTAGCAGTATTTCTACACTTTAAAAGGACACAACACGGCATAGTTGAATTCAAATCAGGAGTTGCGTACTGAGCGACGTCTACAAAGAAACTAATGGGTCAAAACGTAAACCTACTCATTTATGCGTAGTTTAGTCGCCTTCTGTTTATGTGCGCATGCGGTTTCTGGACTATTCTTAATTCTATGGATTTAGTATTCAAAATCTAGATTTATATTTTCTATGTAGAGTTGATACAAAAGTGGATACAGACATATGTTTATTCAGTAAAATATTTCAGCTCCGAAATTCGTAGGATTTCTCGAAGCCATTCTCTGTTATGTCATTTTGTCATCTATTTGATTACCTACAACCCTCGATGAGGGCGAATTTGCACGATAATAATCCCCTTTCTAATAAATTGAGGTCAAGTAAGATTTGTTTTATTGCCGATTATTCGATTATCAGCAAATGGCGATAGGATTCCAGAAATCAATTGGATGACGTTTAATAAATCCGATAGTATTATGAATGATCTAGAAATTTAATTAATTTCAACGTTTCGTTGATTATTGAATACACAGTACGTGCAGTATAAAGAAATACCCGGGAAATTTTCATTGATTTAATTTCATGTACATATATGTTAACAACTGCAGCTAGGGATTAGAATCAAAATACTGAATCGAATAATGAGCATTAGCATTATTAATTGGTAATAAAATATTATGATGAACATGAGCGTATGTTTGAAATTGCTAAATTTAATACTCGCTGTCCGCCTCGAGGGGTAATGGTGAGCGCGTCTCTAGAGGTCTCGGGTTCGATAACTGACATTGTTGACATGAAATATTTATTTAAAAATGTGTTTTTACCCCCAGAGTAATAATGCGCCAAGCTATAGAGGAGCCCAAACGTAGGAAAACCATTCCATGACTATTGGGTATTAAGTAAGCTACAGTTCGCAGCAAAACAATGAGCCGTACTCAGGCCGAGAATTGCCAAATGGATATTAATTAGCATTGTAAATACTCTGACATATGTACCTGTGTATTTATTATTAATTCGCCTATATTTATTTTATAAAATTGAAAATACATGTTTGTGTTTACTTTTTTTATTTATTTATTCATTTTATTCACAATATACCTAACTCCATGGAAACAAAGTCCTGTATTGAGTTTGTTTGTTTGTCCGTCACATATCCGAAACGGCGAGTCGTAGCGGCCTGAAATTCGGACATGTCATTTTAGATGCAATTTCAATATTTTCGAGTAAAATTTGAATCAACCTCTACTCGATAAAAGCTCAAACTTTATATGGATGTCTAGTGCGGCCCCGATATACTGCCCGTAATCAACTGACATTATCAACAGTAAACACACTTTCATTCACAAATTTATCTCCTAAATTGAGAAAAAATTGTATCTGAAGTAAATATGTTGATATAAGGAAAGTTTTTAAGGAACATAATACACATGTCGGGACAATAAATGACAAAAATTAATGTGAATCATGAGAAAATATTCGAAATCAATTACCTGTGAAAACTGACTCCTTTAACACCTTTGACGCTCCTACTGCTGCAACCAAACATACTGCAATTCACCATTGTCAATTTTTATTTATTAAAACATAAATATCCAAGTTATTTACAAACAAAGCCAAGCACACCGACAAAAGCATCCGATCGAACCGTCATGTTTATGTTGTCAAACAAAACAAAATGGCCACTAATTGGTTGCTAACCAACATCGCTTGCGTTCTATGAAACATAGTGATAGGGCTTCTCTATAAGTTCACGCATTATTACTCTAAGGTTTTTACACTAGAGTGTTTATAGTTCACCTGAAGCATGAGACTGATAATCTTACCTTCATGTAACAAAAATGATTCAGATACTCTGAAATTGGTGTATAAATGCATCATTGGGTGCGGAAATATAATGATGCTGATGAATACTCGGTACTTGGTCAAAACCATAAGCTCATTATGCTACTTGAATATTTCCAGTTCTCCTAAATGGATACAAATCCTGTCTTCTTACTTAACCCCAAAACACTTCTGAGTTTCGGGAATAAATGCTTGAGAACATAGAATTTAGAATAGTCCAGAAATCGCATACGCGCATCAAACTGAAGGCGACTAGACTACTCATAAATTAGTAGTTTTACGTTTTGACCATTAGTTCCTTTGTAGACGTCGCTCAGTATACAACTTCAGATTTTAATTTAACCATGCCGTGTTGTGTCCTTTTAAAGTGTAGAAATACTGCTGGGATCTTAAAGAAACAGGATGCAATCACATTTCATGTGTAATTATCAAATTAATGAGTTTATCACTAATGCATTACTTAAAAATTGAATTATTTTTCCATCTGTCAGATTGTCGAAAAAACAAAATAGAGATTTCGTTAGTATTGCCAGGGTAGTAAATTTGTCTACCCTACTAGGACTCACGGATTAGAAGTCCGAGGTTCGAACCCCCCTCTACCCCAACTTGATTTTCATTTTCTAATAGTGAGTTATTTACAACTCGTTGAAAATGGCACTAAAATTGAAATATTTGGGTAAATAATAAGAACGAAAATATTTCCATTATTTAAAAAAAATGGGTTGAAGTAATATGGATGTTCAAATATGAGTAGAATAGTGAATGTTTTACAGTGTGTAAAGTAGCCACTTAAACCAGCCAATGACAGGTCATAGGCCCTGTAAATGCCTAGACTTCTATATTAACTGAAAAATTCACAACAGACGTTTCGTTTGGTAGGCGTCTGCCGGCAGAGTGATAAAAAGTTTCTAGTGAGCGCACTCCCATAGCAATGTACAGGCCGGGTGACAGTCACGTCACGCTGGAACTTTTTGTCACTGTATTGTCATGTCGCCACAGTGAGCGCACTCTCATATATCTCCATAGCACTTGACTCTGTGACAAAAAGTCACGGTGACTTTTTGATCAGGGCTCTAAGACGACAATTCTAATCATGACAAGCTTTGTGTTCGGTGAAACATAGGGACGGGGTGATAGTGCTCGCTGGCGATAGGGTCTCCTGGAGGCGTCTGGTGATGTCTACATGCTCCACTTAAGAGCGAATGAGGAAAAGAATAAGTAAAAAATCTGAAAAATTGGTTTTATAACCAGAAAAGGGCACCGATAAGGAAGTTTCAGAAGATTTTTTATATTTTTTTATTTGTTAATAAACTATTACTATCAAATTTATCCAAATATTAAAAAAATATAATAGAGGTGAGGGGTTTCAGACTCCCCAAAACAAAAATCCAGGCCACTCAAAACAATTTGTATCTCAAAGAACTTAAGATGTTTAGCGAGTTGCCAACGAGATTAGGGATGCTGGGTCTGTAGCATCGTTTCGTGGGATGGCAATGACTTTTGTTAAAAACAATCATCCATATATATATATATATATATGTTTATTAGTTAAGGTATAACTAGATGTTCAAATTTTATTTGAACAACTATTTTAAATAAATAAAAACATATACATCAGCGCTATGATTTTTTTAGGATTCGTAATTTTGAAATTAGTCCGCGTGCGACATCACAAGTTCTCTTCGGTGAGTTTTGCTGGTTGCTGAATTGGCTCCGCGTAAACCGGAAATCTGTCATAACACTCTTTCATTGGTTGATTTGGAAGAACTGTAAGAACTGAACTGTATATATTGTTCTATGTAAAATCAATGTAATAAATAAATTTTCAAATTAAAAAAAAAAAAAAACTAGCGACGTCGTTCTATGAAGCTCGTTTTTTATTAAAATATATTTTTTAATTTATTTAATATATTTTCAAGATACTTTGTCGTTCAATTTAATGCTCTAATTTTTACCGCGAATAAGATTTTTTATTATTTATATCCAATTTCCCGTAGCACTGAACTTCCTTATTCAATTTAAGGAGAGAGGACTAAAAATCCTTAAAGAAAAAAAAGCTCATCGACTTTTTGGGGAGGTGTATTTAATATTGTGGTAGTGAAAGGTAAATCTCATTAAGTACAAATTTATAGAAAAATGACTTTATATAACTAAATTCCATACTTTTCAAAAAGGAGAGAAAGAAAGAAGGGTTTAAGGAAGAGATAGAAAAATACTGAAAAAAAATTGCTGTAAAATATACCTATTTGATAGTAAATGGTAGACCATTCTACAGTCAACCGTATGGACGGTATATGGATCTTGAAAATAAATAATAAAAATATCGAAAAAATATTGTTTCATTACGTACGTTAAAAATATTTTTTTAAAGAGTCCTATTAGACTTAGAATACGACTGTTCCTTTGCCAAGCCTTAAAATAAAACTAAGATAGTGCTTCATGTATTAATTTTATCATAAAAGATTTATTTACGCGGTAAATTAATGTCAAATATTTCTTCTCCATCTAATTTGCGTTTTGATTTTGGTTGGGTCTTTGGTCTTCTAGAACCAATCGCACATCCATGGTGGCGTTTCTCCATCGTCTCCAAATGGTGGCGTGGTCACTCCATAAAGCGTAGGCGGTAACGGCGTAGCCACACACGACCGTCACCATCAGGGCGTCTGTCAAACCTTCGGCCAGGGCCCTCGAAAGGCCCAAGACCCCTCCCTGGTCCATGAAGTAGCGGGATCCCATGATGCAGCAGACCACCATGGCCGTTGTCAAGATGGAGAGCATCGAGAAGAAAAGGCAGTCAGTCTGAAAGGAAAAACAAATACGTTAAAAAAGTTAAAATTAAGAAACATAGATTTCGTTGACTTAGATATGAAATTTGTTTTTGACTAATTTTTCGCATCTGAATCCAAAAATGACTCCAATTTTTGTCTATCTCTTTTTAAGATACAGGAACCCCTTATTGTTGCAAGTCATACAAAATGTGTATAGGTACAAAAAAAATAAAGGAAAAAATAACCACGTAATATACAGTTGAAATATAGTCGAACCTGCGCTGCTATTCTTATTCGCATTCGCGGCCGTAGAAAACACTTTTATATCGCGTATTTATCTACAAAATAAGCGAGATAAAAGTGTTTTCTACGGCCGCGAGAGCGTTTGGAATATCACCTCTGGTTTTAAGAGAGCCCAAGGGACTGGGACATTTTTCTCTTATTAAGAGGTTATGTTCTCTATGCTTTTTTTTCTGAGGTCTACAAACATAATCAGGCTTCCTATTCCTAACATATTATGTATGTACTATTATGCGCATATGTTTAGGAGGTACAAAAAAACGAAAGTAGATACTTGAAATATGTATTAATTCATTTACCTAATGAAGAGGTACATAAAGAGATACACATAAATACATACACCATACAAATTGTACTGAGGCTCGGTAAATTTTACAAATGTTTTATTAAAAAAAAAATATTTCGGAATTTCCACAAAACCAAGCTTTGTTAAAGAACTCGGTTACAGGACCTCTACTCACATGTTTTATACGTGTATGATTCATATCATTAATTGTAGTGCTTTCGCACTTATAGATTACGCAGATAGGGTATAGTCTGCTTTGTTTCCCGGCCGATAATTTTGCAACACTTTTCTTTACCTATAAGATCAAACACTGACGGGTCGCTTTCAGTCAGCCGGTGTTCTTTTAAATAGTAAACTCGACTATATCAAATGTGTCAGGCATATTACAGATGATGCATTCAAAATGTTTATTTGTCACTAGAGTCACCAAAATGTTTAAATATATAAATACCATAAAATTTTTATTATTTTAAATTTTAATGAAGTACGGAACGCGGACTAAATTTTTGGGGTCATTCATTGGCTGGATTCGATCATATGATGTCATGATGACAAGTCGGTTGAACATTCCGAGTTATATACAGATAGTACAGAAGTTAAGTATACCATCTCGATATGTACAGATGAAGATGGCGTTCATAATAAGGGGCGAATTTTCCTCGAAACGTTTCGCGCGAATTCATTCGCGCGTTAGCGAGATGCTAGGCGCCAATACATCGCGCCCACAGGCATCGCGCTAATTCTAAATACGCGCGTATATCGCGTGCATTTCGCCAGACTCTCGACTCGCGCTTGATTCGCGGTTACGTATTACGCACGAGAGAATCGCGGCGGATTCGCCCTTTCTGGGCCTCGACTATGATGGGAAGATAAAGACGTCATACCTTCTCCTTGACGGTATAGTTGAAGACAAATTCCCTCTAGCGATTGTAAAGATATACTACCGACCCCCCACCTTCAAGTTTTGGGTAGGTACATCGATATGAAACAAGGGGAAGCGTACGTCACGGTACACATATGTATGCTCTTAAATGATATAGCTTCAGTATGACGTCATAGTTGAAGATAAAAGTCTCCCGACCGGCTATAAAGGTACACTACCGATACCTCCACCATCGAGTTTTGATGTAAGTACATCGGTTTATACCGACGGGTCTAGAACCCCCCGATAGGTTTATCTACGCATTAAAAGTGTCATTAATTTTGTTCCACCTAGTCATTTTTCCTTTAATCATGATTTTTAAAAATTTTAATCGTTTTGAGGTCGGCACTTTTTTTCTTTAAAGCTTATTAAAAATATGAGAGAGAAATAAGTAAATTTTGTAGTCGAATTAATTTCCGACACAACTGTCACTTTAATGAAACAAACGCCTAGATGTAAAAATAATGTTGCTAGGTTCTGTACTATTAACAAATAAGAATATCTAGGCGTTAGAAAGTGACCACTCTAAAAAAATAATTAAGTTTTTCTATTTTTTCCATCTGTTTTATTATCTTTCCGAGTAGTAGTCGGTCGGTAGATACATACAGACGATCGTTAAGCGTACCGTCTTGGTGATTTCCAAAAGTCATACAAAATTCATAATAAAACGAGCATTTTTTGCATGAATTGGGATTTATTGGAGTTTATAATTGCTTTAAAGTGAGCACTTTTTATTACAGAAGCCTATTTAAACTATAAATGAGAAATATATTAAATGTTAATGACGTAAGGAACGATGACTAATTGTTTGCGGTCATTCCATTGGCTTGTTTCAATCATATGATATTGATATGACAAGTAGGTAGAACTTACCGAGGTAAGATACAGATAGTAGAGAAGTTAAGTATACCGTCTCGATATATACAGATGAAGACAGCGATCATACTCGAGGCACAGGACAAGCTCTACGTGTCGACCAGGGAGCGGACGTGAAATGATGACGATGCTTACATATTATTTTAAGTTTGTTGTGTAAGGCATTGGCAAGCAATATTATTTATTTATTCTCTGGAATATTTTTTGGGATTTAATTGTATGCCTCTGTAAAATCAAGAATTCCGCATTACTTTCAAAGTTCTCATTCTCTGTTTAAATATCTAGTTAATAAATACATCATTTATTCAATATCTGTGCGTATTCGTATTAAGGATCGCTAAAGTTACAGGAAATATCTAGACCATAGGGTAGATAGTAGATACGTAGAACTATCAAATGGTTGAATCACACGGAATAGGAAACTGGACTATAATCTGAACTAATTTTGACTCACAAAATTCTATAGGGTCGTCTAGAACAACTTATTTTGAAGAAATTATTTTACAGCAAGGCTCCATGTTTTTTTTATTTAATGTCTGAACTTTGAAATATTCCGTCTTTTACTAGTGGTAACACGATGTTACATCACCGTGTGCAAAGGGGTTATTTACCACAGTCTTTTAAGAGTTAATGATATTCCTGGAAAAATTCTGAAAAGTTTTTTTCCAGAGTTAAGTCCGTTTTCTGTCCCGTGGTGTTCTTTCTGAGGGTCGCTGCTGGATCTAGCATTCCACCCACGCGTATATGCTTCACTGGACAATTTAATACAAGCTGTAAGAGGGTTTATAAACTGATTCAAGAACTACTATCGATTCAACTCACATCCTACACAATAAGTACTAAAGATGCATGTTAGCTTAATACACTAATTTTTTGAACAGTGGATAGTAATGCACGAGAAGTAGGTAGATACTTTAAAAGCGATTTTCGTGTTTTGTTATTTCATTTTTTTTTCTATTGCGTTGGCTTTTGTTTTGTAGATTCCATGTTTTAATATTAAAATCAAACACTGATTCGAGTCTACTAATTTAATTTATTTCAAAAACTTAAAAATATTATCAATCCAAAACACAAATACAAATACCTAAATAAACTTGTCGGTCTCGTAGTGTAATGGTCAGCGTATTTGCCTACCATGCAAGAGATCTCGGGTTCGATTCCCGACATGGTTAACATGAAATACTTATTTAAAAAGGTGTTTTTACGCTAGAGTCCAAGTCCCTAGACTGGTACCTGAAGCGTATGACCAATACCATTCCTTTTTGTAACAAAAATGATCAAGATTTTTAAGAGTTTAAATAATTTAAAATACGAGTACATGAGAAAAAAATACAAACATACGATATATAAAGAAAAAACATAAAACAATATTACATTCGTACTAATTAAAATTTAATGTAGTTTGTACACGTTTTTTTTTGTAGTTTTATAAAGCAGTTCAGAACACCTTTAAATCAATATTTTACGCTCGCTCTGCCGGTAATCTAACCCAGGACCTCGAGACTAGCAGGTGAACGCGTCAACCACCACACAATGAGACGGACTTATCTCGACTCGATTTTGTTATTCAGGAATTTTGATTCAGAGCTGCCATCGAGTCGAAAACACTTGTCTAGGGTTCTGATTCTATCTCATACACAGAACTGTATTCTTTATCCGCTCGGACATAGTGATTCGCAATTACTCAGAATAATTTGGATATCTTACTTTTATTGTTTATTTTACTTAAATAACATGTAATTTACTTTTCAGACGCAAATAAATAACAACATTTTCGAAATCTATACATCTATATTCTCTGGCATTTCTATGATATCCATAGATAATAATTGCCGCCATCTGGATTATGGCTAAGGTGAGGATTATCTCCGGCCCTTACGATGGCGATCGATGGCGAAGGTTTAATTAAAGGCCCCAAATGGCGGCTGCGAACTTGTTACCATAGAACTTAAATAGTTGGATAGTTATTCCACATTTTGATTAATACTTTTGGAAGGTGTCTAAATTGAATTCTGACAAATAATCCCAAGTTTACCTTGTTCAAGTATAAGTTAGATTCCACAATAATTAATACATTTCTCTTTGTAAACGATCCTAACGCCAAAATCAATAAGGTTATTTAACAATTTTCATACAAACAATGTTTTGTATTTTATACGGTGTAGTTTCCACAATCAACGAATACTTTATAAAGGTTGATTCAAAATTCACGCGAGAAGTATTTCGATAGGAAACACAGCTTTTTAATTAAGAATCGTACATTTTTTATTGATTCATAAAGTATATGGGTCATGTATTAAATAGCACATCGGATAAATGGCCTTGACGGCTTTGAAGGCACATACGCCATCTTTTATCGAAATTTTCTTTGAACGTTTTGCGTAAATGTACCTGAATTTCGTTGACACAGCGCTCAATTTTCGCATTCAAGGCGTAAGTAGTCCTGATCTTGTTGGCATAAACTTTAGACATAGAATTAAGAATAGTCCAGAAACCGCATACTCACATCAAACAGAAGGCGACTAAATTACTCATAAATGAGTAGGTTTACGCTTTGACCAATTAGTTTCTTTGTAGACGTCGTTCAGTACACAAATTCCGATTTGAGTTCAACTATGCCGTGTTCGTCGTTAAAAAGTGTAGAAATACTGCTGGGATCAACAAGAAACAGGATGGTATCACATTTCATGTGTAAGCAGCGAATGCATGTGTGAGTAGCAAATGCATTACAACTTTTTTATTATTTTTCCACTTGTCAGATTGTCAAAGAAAACAGAATGGACATTTTGTTAGTGTTGCCAGGTTAGTTTTTTTTTTACGCTACTTTTTATTAATAAGAATATCAAATATTATTTAAAATAACATAAAAATATCCGTTTTATGTGAAATAAATTTGTTTTTTATTTGAAGTTAAAAGTTAATTAATTCAATTACTCTTATTAAATGACCCTTTACTTATTTACTTTGTTGTGTCAATCAATGTTTTTGCGTGTACAATAAAATTTTAGAGAAATTAACAAATCGCTTTTTAAAAAATATATCTTACATTCGTGTTGTGTCATTTTAAAGTGTAGAAATACTTCTGGGATCTTAAAGAAACAGGATGTGATCACATTTCATGTGTAATTAGCAAACGAATGTGTAAGTAGCAAATGCATTGTTTAAAAATTTAATTATTTTTCCATCTGTCAGATTGTCGAAAAAACAAAATGGAGATTTCGTTAGTATTGCCAGGGTAGTAAATTTGTTTAAGCTACTTTGCTCATCTAATGAAATTAGACCTTGGATTAAACAACGCCGTGGGGGACATTTGAACGACAATTATCTTTAAAACAATAAATATTATTTAACATGATATAAATATATTCGCTATACTAGATTAAATTCCCTTTTTTATGTACCAACTTGTAAAAACAATTATACCTCGAATTCATTCATTAGACGCACCTGTAGAAATTATAACGGACTCAGTATTGATGTAGACATTTTTAACTGCACGTTGCATTTGTACAGAAAATTTCTTCATGGGGTCGATTATTTGGGATAGTTGCTGAATGTACATCTTGAGTGGTTTATGCTATGCATATGTGCCGCATGTAATGTATATGTTTGTGTATGTTTTATATGTGCGTTCATGTGTGTGCGTGGATGGCTCGGAGTGTACATTCGGTATTTTTATTTATTTTAATTTATTACCTCCATGGAAAACGCAAATGTCAACAACGATCTTTTTTTCACTTAAAATTCTTATTTATTTTTTGTCACATTTAATGTTTATATCTTTTTAATTTATGAAAACTTAATTGGTCTTTTAATGTTAAAAAATTGTTGTTTTTAATACTGATTTTGTATGACTGTATGTTTCCTAAATAAAATAAAATAAATAAAATAAATAAATAAATAAAAATATCCGTTTTATGTAAAATAAAATTTGTTTTATATTTTAAGTTTAAAGTTCATTAATTCAATTACTCTTATTAAATGACCCTTTACTTATTTACTTTGTTGTGTCAATCAATGTTTCCGCTTGTACAGTAAAATTTTAGAGAAATTAACAAATTGCTTTTTAAAATATATGTCTTACATTAGAATATTATTGCGACCGTTAACATTACCCAAAACATCTAATTAAGTTGAATTGACCAAACCGTTTTAGTTATATTTCAATTTTTGCAGCAGTTCTATACACTATTTGACGTTTAATCATCAGTGTGGCCATTATATGAATCAAAGTCTCTTCACTTTAAAATAATGAAAATCTTCAAATTAATCACTCTTAAAGGAGTAGAGAAGATTCATGATTGATCCTAGTTATGCAGAAAGCAGCCAGTCCACAATTTTGAGAAGATGAGATATTGATGTTATCGGGTGCTGTAAGATCAATTCCATGTTCTGCTAAAAACAGCCAGACCGCTTTCATTCAAAAAACTGTTTTAATCACCTTCTGAAAATGGTGTCAATCATAATGGCATTTCTCAATTTGCAGAAAACACCCACAGCACTAGAAAAATCTTATGGCACTTTAAACATTATTAAAACTGGTCAAATACATTATAAGATTCTTGTTTGTAATATTAAAAAAAAACGTATGTATTCATTGTTTATTATTTGTTAAAGTCAAAAACATTCTAATTAATATGTTGATTTGATAATTCACTCTTTTCACAAAAGTGCTATTATCTCAGTTTTACTTTTTTATGGCTGCTTTCTGTTTTACTACGTTCAATTGAGAAAAGTGAAACTGAGATAATAGCATCTTAGTGAAAAGAGTGAATTTTTTTAATCTACTCACTAGGTACTTTAACAAATGATAAACAATGAATACATTAGTTTTTTTATATATTACAAACAAGAATCTTATTACGTAATTGACCAGTTTTAATGATTTTTTAATTACCGTGAGATTTTTCTAGTGCTGCGGCTGTTTTTTGCAAATTGAGAAATGCCATTTTCGTGATCGACACCATTTTCAGGTGGTGATTAATACAGTTTTTTTTGTGTAAGCAGTCTGTTTTTTTAAGCAGAACATAGAATTGACTTTACTGCACCCGATAACATCAAAATCTCCTAGAGAGTGATACATTTGAAGAATTTTATTATTTTAAAGTGACGAGATTTTGATTCACTTAATGGCCACACTCATGATTAAACGTCAAATAATGTATAAAAATGCTGCCAAAACGGAAATACAATTAATTCGGTTTGGTCAATTCACTTAATTAAGTGTTTTGGGTAATGCTCAAGGGCGCAATAATGTTCTAAATGAAAATCATTATGTTTGATTTAACGTGTTCATATTTTTGACGTTTAATCATCAGTTTTGCCATTATGTGAAGCAAAGTTTGGTCACTTTGAAAGAATATTTTTTTTTAATTAATCACTCTCTAGGGGTAGAGAAGATCTAGAATACCATCCCTGGAAGATCGCGAGTCGATAATCTTTGAGACGGAAATCGTTTTTTTTACATGTTTATACATTAGTATTTGACGTCATATTATTTACCCACACATTTTAATTTTAAGACCATTTTCTATAATTTGCAATTAAGTTGTGGCAGAAAAAAGAAAATCGATTTTTCGTGAGATTTGAACCTTGGACATTTGAAGGAATTGATATTTATTTATTATTTATTTATTATCATTATATAACATACACAAAATTATAATTTATACAAAGTTGCTTTGACTGCATAACTAGGGCTATTTACCCCGTTCTAAGACAGTCAAAAAATATAAAAACTAGTAATCTATATATAGAAACAGTGATAAAGATAGAGGACAAAGTGAAAAACAAAGTAAAAAATATAGTAAAAACACAATAAAAATGTAGTAAAAACATAGTAAAAATGTAGTAAAAAACGAAGCAAAAACATAATAAAAACAAAGTAATTTAGCTATACTAATACTGTAGACCTGAATAATTGTGAAGTGTCAGCTGAGGATGTCAGAATCGCTCTAAGTAAACTTGGTAATGGTAAATGTATTGGTCCAGATGGTATTCCTGAAATACTACTATCAAATTGTAAATCTAGTCTTGCCAAGCCTCTGTCTTTACTGTTTAATATGTCTTTAACAACGAGTGTATTTCCTGATATTTGGAAAATTTCTATAATAAGACCGATATTCAAATCTGGTGATAAATCTAACGTAACTAACTATAGACCCATTTCAATGATATCTCCTGTACCTAAACTATTCGAATCAATTATTACAAAAAAAATAACACCTATATTTAAAAATGTGCTGATTGAGGAGCAGCATGGATTTAGGACAGCCAAATCAACGACGACCAATTTGCTTTCTTTTACTGATACTATTTTTACAGCGTTCGAGAATAATCTTCAAGCTGATGTACTGTATACAGACTTCTCCAAGGCCTTTGACAAAGTTGATCACAACATTTTATGTGCTAAACTTCGTGCTGTAGGCATTAGAGATCCCTTTTTATCGTTTTTAAAATCCTACCTCTCACATAGAAAACAAAGTGTAAAAATCAATAACTTCATATCAAATAGCTTCCTAGTAACTTCTGGTGTACCACAGGGTGCCCACTTGGCCCCTCTTCTATTTAATCTGTTTGTTAATGATGCTGCTAATGTTTTTTCTTTTACAAAATTCTGGCTTTTTGCTGACGATAACAAGATACTTAAGCTAATTAAAAATATTGATGACTGTGTCAGACTCCAAGAAGACATAAATGCATTTCATACTTGGTGCAAAACTAATAACATGGAACTTAACATCGATAAATGCAAAATTATTTCATACCATAAATGTAAACATCCTTTTATTTTTGATTATAAACTTAATGGCCAAGTTCTTTCGATTGTCACCTCTATAAGAGATCTTGGAGTGATCCTAGATAATAAACTAACTTTTCTGGAACACTTTGATAATATAGTAAACAGATCCTTAAAAATTTTAGGCTTTATTAATAGAACTACGTCTGATTTCCAAAGTATGCTTACACTTAAAACACTTTATTGCTCTTTAGTTCGCCCTATTCTTGAATATGCATCTGTAATCTGGTCCCCTCATTATGCTGTTCATATCAAGCGCCTTGAATCAGTTCAACATCGTTTTATAAGAAAAATTGCATGGAAGATGGGATTGGAAAGAGGAGACTATTCATATTCTGATATGGAGAGGTTTTTAAGCATATCAAGTCTTGAAAAACGCAGATGCATTGCAGATATAATCTGCATGTATAAAATTATGAACTGTCTCATTGATGCCCCTGAAATTTTGCAAAAGATTCTTTTTAACGTTCCCACCCGTAGACTAAGAAATAATGAAATGCTTTTCCTCGGTCACTACAGGACCAATTATGGTGCACAGTCGCCTTTGCCCAGAATGATCAGGCGGGTGAACGATCATCAAGATCTTGATTATTATGGTGTAAGGATGTCTTTCTTTACAAATCAGCTAAAGAATCTGTATAGTTAGCCTATGCTTTTTACTTAATCTAAAAAATCTATCATCTGTCTTTGCTGCTTATTTCTGTTCCTTATATTTTTTTATTCCTTTGTAAAAATTTCTTTTAATTGTAATGTTTATAATGGACTTTGTCCGTAAATAAATAAATAAATAAATAAATAAATAAATAATAAATGTAGTGAAAACATACTAAAAAACATTAAAAATATAAAAATATATACATATAAACATATTTTAAAACTCAGAAATTGCGAAACAAAAACAGAATACATAGTAAGAAACATATTTAAAGTCATAGTAAAAAAAATATGGATGTGTATAACAAAAAGCATATTTAAAAAAAAACAAAGCAAAACACCGAGTAGAAAGAGAAAAAAAACATATTAAAACTAAAGCAAAAGATGTAATGTATCATTATACATTTTCAACGGAAGTGAAACTTTAAATAGTATGGAAGCTTAGGCTTTTACAGAGCTTAAGATCTGCCTATAATCATAGCATTACTACGGGGCCACAACCCGGTTTCTGAGAAGATAATATTAAGGTCCGTCTATCACTTTGAATGTGTCTCGGAACAATGTCGTAAAAATTAGTAGAGTTCCGGGACAGAAAAATAATGGATTTCCACTTGTAAACGGCCGTTCACCAGAACGCGCGGAATCCACATAGAATAAAACAGCAAAATAAAAGAAAAAAGAAAAAAAACCTAACAATTTGTGCAAATGATACTATCCTAGGCTCTAAGTGCACTTTGTGAAGTTTAAATCCACGGATTTCAACATTTAATATTTAAGGTACTTTTGACGTTATAGATGTCCGCCATTTTGTCCAAAATCCATTATAACTTTGCACACCACAGACTATCATATTGTTTTAGCAAGATAATATCCTATGTTGAATGTAACGTAAGTGGCTTTAATAAGTAATCCCGGATCAAAAAGGATTAGAAAATGCATTTTAACTAAGTGAGATTCATGTATTACAACAAAGATGGAGAACGTTTTAGAGAAGGGAAAATAGTGCCCTGTGATTGAACCATAGAATTAAGAATAGTCCAAAATCCGCATACGAGCATCAAACAGGAGGCGACTAAACTACTCATAAATGAGTAAATTTACGTTTGGACCGTTGTAGACGTAGCTCAGTACGCAACTCCCGATTTGAATTCAACTATGCCGTGTTGTGTCCTTTTAAAGTGTACAAATACTGCTAAGATCTTAAAGAAACATGATGGGATCACATTTCATGTGTAATAAGCAAATAAATGTGTAAGTAGCAAATGCATTACTTAAAAATTAATTTATTTTTCCATCTGTCAGATTGTCGAAGAAATCAAAAGTGACATTTCGTTAGTGTTGCTAGGGTAGTAAATTTTTTTACCCTACTTTGCTCATCTAATGAGAGAACTAATGAAAATTGGACTTCGGATTAAACAACTCTGTGGTAGACATTTGACCGACATTATCTTTAAAACATCAAATATTATTGAACGTGATATAAAAATATCCGTTTTACGTAAAATAAAATTTGTTTTAAATTTCAAGTTCAAAGTTCATTAATCCAATTACTATTTTTAAATGACCCATTATTTATCTACTCTTTTGTGTCAATCAATATTTCCGCGTGCACAATAAAATTTTAGAGAAATTTACAAATTGCTTTTTTTTTTACCTAACATTTGTGTTGTGATTATATTTTTTCCCATCGAGCAACGTTACGCGGCGACATCACAAATGCGCGCGGTGAAAGTGGGGCATAGTGGGGAGATTTTTGGACACCGTCCGATGTATTCAAATATGATTCTACGCTCTTTCTGGACTATTCTTAATTCTATGGTTTGAACATATATATCGATATTATTATTCTTTCAGTCAAAGGCCTATCCTGGCCATACGGCGTTTCTGCTTCACACGAACAATGCAAAAGGTCCATTTTTCGTATGATTTCTTCTAGTATCTTCGCGTATTAACTCTCATCTGCTAATTGGGAAGTTTAATTTTCTTGATATTTTGATGCCGTTATGAATAGACGTTAATACAAAAACACGAATCCAAAATTATTTTTTCAATAAACATAATTATAGTATTAACAAATTACAACAGAGATAGATAACATTTTAGAGAGTGGAATATGAAAGTCTAGGGCGTCTAGGCATTTACAAGGCTTATGATCAGTATTTGGCTGATTAAGTGGCCACTTTACACACACCATACACGTTACATTCACCATTTTGCCTATGTTTGAACATCCAGATTTCTTCGATTCTTCCATCAGTTGATTTAAATGAAGTAAAAGAGCCATAACCTTTATTTATGCAAGTGAGATTCATCTAATTGAATTATTTCACCTACATACTAGGCAACGCCTAAAAACGTTTTTTTTAAAATTTCTCTTCTTGTTCATGGACCAGGTGGATTTATCAACAATATTTTGAGTTTATCCAAATTTTGGTAGATAAATACTGGATTCAACTCCCTAAGAGGCTGTTTATATTGTGTGTAAAAATTTGTACAAACTGAAAATATTGTAGATTAAATAAATCTTTCTTTGTATTTGTTGAATAACTAAATACCATAAATAAATAAACTCCTTATAAAATATCATAAATCCCTTACGTAAATTGAATAAAATAGGATTTTTAGATGGTATTTAAGTCATAATTCAATATGAAAACCTATTTCTGTTCACCTTATCTGATGGGAAAATTTTCAATATTGAAAAATCAAAAGTCGAACAACGATGCCACGACCCTCATTGAATTTTTCAAAAGCGTCATCATACGTTGCCGCTGATAAAGTAACTTTATAAGGACATATATTTACATATTTGTGTATGTAATTTTTCTCCTAAATGTAAACATTTGGGTTGATAAGGACATAAATGATAAGGACACCTATTTTACTTTTTTTTTCAATTAACAGTGATCGATAATAGTTCGTTTATACTGACCAAAAATTCGCTAATGTAAAATTTCGCTACGTAATTTTGTTTGTAGAATGTCATACTACAAACTTCAGTCTAACTCCAGTACCTTGTCGAAATCTTCCTAAATAATTTCGTGGAAATGGTTAGTGAATTCAAAGCCCGGTAATAGCCATTTTTCATATTTTATGAATTCATAATCGTAACGCTAAAAGGTATTCCGGATTTCTTTATTTTCATTAGTTAGACTTTATCGAGTATTCTGGACACTTTGCTCTTAAAAAGAAGATTATTTAAGAATAACGAGGAAATACAAATACGAAATATTACTCAAGTATAATTTATTACTTTAGTACCATTCAAAGAAGAAAATTTAAATGCATTAAAATAAAGCGAAAACAAACGGGTTTTTAGAAACTTATTTTATTTTTTATGTTCCTACTTTTTTCAGACTTTTTACAATGTTTGAGTTTTTAGCTTTATCAACATATTGCCGTGATGGAAGATATTTTATAGAAGGAAACGTAATGAAATGTATTTATTCTAGATAATTGTACAAACATAAATTAAACAACTAATAAGGTGTTTTTGGTATAAGTGGCCTACACACTGTGTAACATTCACCATTCTACCTAGTAAAATAAGTATACAAAATTGGGAAATTGTTTTCAGGCGTTGCCTAGTAGGTAATTGGTTCTGTCGGATGAATCTTACCCGCATGATAAAGGTTTTAGCTCTTTTACTTCACAAAAGTCAATAGATGGAAGAATTGAGGAAATGTGGATGTTGAAACATGGGCAGAATAGTGAATGTGAATAGTGAATCTTACCCGCATGATAAAGGTTTCAGCTCTTTTACTTCACAAAAGTCAATAGATGGAAGAATTGAGGAAATGTGGATGTTGAAACACGGGCTGAATAGTGAATGTTTCACAGCTTGTAAAGTGGCCACTTAAACCAGCCAATGACAGGTCATAAGCCCTCTAAATGTCTTGACTCCCATATTCCCTTCTCAAAAATGTTTTCCCTCTCTGTTGCAACAAATTTATAAGTCTAATAACAAGTAAAAAATCCAATGAACTTCTTTATTATGATCTATTTAAATTATAAAAGAGAGGAGCTAGATTACGATACTTCTTGCAGCTACAGAGCGCATAGACGGTAAGAAATTCATTACGTTTAATTTGACAATAAAATTTAAAATAAATAATAAAAAGTATATTGAACTAACTAGTAACTGACCAACTAACTAGTTGAGTATACCTTGATAAAGAAGCTTGTATAGCTTTGAAACCGGTCGATAGAAAAAAATAAGCCGTTAAAAACAAAGTTGTTTCAATTTATATTATTACAATTAATGACCACAAAGTAAATGCTTCAAATATAAAATTTATATAAATAATGTGTTCACCAATTATATAAAGTAATACGTTTATTATTTCACATATATTTTTTTTTAAATCTCTCGCTACACTATTTATATGGGCAGTTATTTTTATTCAAAATTTGTTTTACATTTTCAGTCGTTTATATTTAGCATTAAATATTTTTGGAGCGATTGCATTATATTTTTTTTTTTACCAAAGGAGGTTGATACAAGTGGGACAATACAGTTCAATTATGTTGCTATGCGAGTGTATATTTTGTTGAGGGTAAAGGAAAGTTTACAGTCCATGAAAACTCCGAGTTCCCTAAAAGACCTGACTAATCTCTGTTCATTATTACAAGAATTTCCAAGTAAACAAACCAGCCGCGTGATACCCGACGGAGAATAGCCCTTTTCACACATATCATCTTAATCTAAACGGCACTTTAAAATTACAGTCGATTGACTTTTATTAGATTCGCGAGTACCTATTTAAATGTGATAATATTCATCTATTTCGTTTTTTTTTAAATAATTCCATAGTAAATGACTTTAGTAAAAATATCAATTAAAACGTCTTGGTTTATACATTATTAAAACAATAGAGAAATATAAACGTTCTTATAATTTACTCAAAGAAATTAATTTTGATGAAATTTTAAACAAGATTTTTTTATTCTTCTATTTATTTTTTAACTATTTTTTATTGATTATTTTGTTTATTTTAAATATATATTATAAAGTAATGCCTAGTAGGAGAAGACCCGTGCTATGGCAGACTAACATGGATGTTTATTTATATATCTCCATATACATATACACACAGACCCTTATAAACATTCATACACATACACACATACATACACGTACATACACACATACACGTACATACACCCTTATACATGCATATATACATACAAATATGTATACATACACATACACATACATATATATCCACTTATTTTGGATGTGGATATATACACATACATATATATCCACATGTATTCATGCTAATTGTTATAAATAAGGCCACATTTATTATGCCACCTAGATTTTTACCGTGGTGTGAAATAGGCCATTAATGCGATATCACGCAGTGGGCTCGTGGTTTGCACTTGCACAGCGGTCCAGTCTCCATGAATGTACAGTATACATAAGTTAATGTTTTCGATTTTGTAATCAAAGGAGATAGATTTTTTAAATCTTTAAAAATACATTATTTTATATTTTTAAATACTTAATTCTAGGCTGCTGGCTTTGCACCACATATTAAATATAATTGTAAGACAAACTTTAATCGTGAAGAAACGTACGTAATACATCTCCATTAGTTTAGAGATCTCCCAGAAGTGATGCAGATGCATTTTACCTCCACACTTGGTGAACCGCTCGATCAAGTTTAGGTGTCGGATTCAAATCCCAGGAGATTTCAAAACTAACTCGTAGTAGGTACTAAAACTGCCCCAAATTTCAGATGCACCGTTTTGTAACATCAGTTTCAATTATTTTAACGGTAAAGAAAATTGAAAATTTAACAGTAATATGAGTTCAGCTTAAAATACTAAATAGGCAAAGAATCAAGAATAGTCCAGTAGCTCAATCACAAATAACTATCAACGTGCTGATAAGCGACGTAATAACAATTTAAGGTACTACTTGCAAACCTGGCAAAATCCAAAATCTAAAAAAAGTGAGATATTAACTTAAAATTATTCAGAATACAATTTTTTACAATAATTATAACATTCAGTTAAAAATACGGCTCTCTCTGTAAGAACTTGAGATTTAAATTATCGGGAGTATTGCAAACATGGCAACCTCTACTCGAGTGTTGCAAATTTGGAATGTATAAAATGAAATTTATTATTTCGCGACTGTTTTTTGACATTATCATGCTTATGTCCTCACTCCTTATGTATAAAATATTTACTGATTTAAAAAAAATTGAAGTTTAAAAAAAAGTTGAAATAAGGTATTGGATTAGTTTTTTGTGATTTGCTCAAAATAAAGAAAGATGGATTTTGCCGGGTTTGCAAAAAGTACCCTCAATATTTCACCATGGTTGTTTATCGTATTCGCGATCACAATGGAACATCCGCGAAACCCGAATATTAAATGTCAAAATATTTACGTTTCGCTACGTATAATCCTGCTGCGCAATCACATATTTGAATTTCACCGGTGTAAATATGGAAATTATTCCATAACTGCTATTTTTATTTATTTATTATTTATCATGCTATTCATTGCATTTAGCCGGCAGTTGGCAAGCCAAATGTCAAGAAAAGTAGTTGCCATAGAAATTGTAATTTAATTTTCACGTTTTTGTATTAGATACTCCCTACTTTTTGGCAAATGCAATATGTTGTATTATGTTTTATAATAAACGCCGATTTTTCGCCAATAAACTACATTTATTTACGAGGCAAACAAAAAATAAACCGACACGAGTGTTGACTTATGACTGCGATAACTTAAGCATGTTCATTGTTATCGCTCAAACGCTTGGCATGTTTTTAAGCAAGTTGATAGTTATTTGTGATTGAGCTACTGGTATGTTTATTAAGAAGTTTGAACTGCCCATTAGATGTGAAATTCAAGTATGTATTAAGAGGGATATGTTGTAAAATTTGTTGGGGGATATTTTGTAAAATTTGTCTATAAATTGTTTAACATTGTTACTCAATATTTGCGAAAAATATGCAATTGACCACAATATACAATGCCAAAAAGTCTGCCGTACTTATATTTAAACATAAGAGGTCATTTTCTGAATTCGTGTACCCATCACCACCTGTATTTCTGGACAACAACAGTTTAACGGTAACTGCAAAACTCAAGTATCTAGGGAACATACTGACTGATGATTGTAAAGATGATCAGGACATAGAGAGACAGAGAAGAGCCATCAATGTGAGCGCTTCTATGCTAGCAAGACGCTTCTTTCAATGCAGTGACGAAGTGAAAAAAATCATCTCTACATCGTATTTCACGTCCATGTATTCAGCGTAACTATGGAAGAATTATACGCAAGCAGCATATAATAAATGAAGGGTCACGTATAATAATTCATACAGGCAATTATTCGGACTGCTTAGATATTGCAGTGCCTCCGAAATGTTTACAGCTGGACGGGTAAACACCTTCGCTGCCCTACTTCACCAAAGAGCCTGGGGCCTATGGGAACGCCTGAAAAGCTCTAATAACGCGCTTCTCTAAGCCACTGCAGGGTGGATCCATTCACCGTTGTTCGAGCGATGGCGGGATATGCTTAGACCAGCATAAGTGCTTCCCATATAAACATTTTATCTTGTGTTTTTAATAAATTTGTTCTATGTTTATGTTTATATGGTAGAATTGGCTCTGCACTATGTAGCCATTTTACTGGAATAAAAAAAAGTATTTGACGGTGTTTTCCCTAATGTATTTTAAGCTTCAAATACATTATAAGCGATCCCCTTACGAGTAAAAAAATAGCTGGTGAACCCCTCCTTCAGGACCAGCTTTTGCCTTGATTGGGGGGTCGCGGTCATGAGCAATACAAAAGTTAAGGATCTAGAGAGGAGGTAGAGCAAGATTTCTTTATCCTTTGCCCCCATAGAATAGGATGGCAGGTTTCATGCCTTTTATTTATTTTTCATTATTTTATCAACTGTGTATATTTTTTACGCAAAATTAATTTTATTTTTGTTTATCTTGGGCCCGCGACCCATAGGTTGAAAAACACTAATTTAGTCAAATGTATCTCACTCGCGTCAATAAAAGTGTTTGCTCTTTAACTTTAAAAGATGGACGAATAGAGAAATATTACATACTATGAATACCGATAAAAACATGTGAAATGGATTTAGAAAAATTGATTGTGTTTTAAATATTAATATATAAAATTAATGGAATTGTTAAAAAACACGTATTTACAAAAACGCAACATGTTTGACCTTGACAAATGTGACGTCAAGATTTGTGACGATGTTCTATTTAAATTTAAATGAACACAAACAAACTTCAAAATTTAACCTATTCGTGACGTATGAGGGGCGTGGCCAATAAATTTAAAAGTCAAAAGTTCTGTAAATGCGTGGACTTCCACATTTACTTCCCTGACATTCTACATGCAAAGGGCCTCGGGTTCGATTCCCCACATGGTTGACATGAAATATTTATTTAGAAATGTGTTTTGACAATATAACATTTTATAATTCCTGGACTGGTACCTGAAGCATAAGACTGATCATCTTGATAATGTAACAAAAATGATTAAGATACGCGGCGATTGGTGTATCAAACCAGTGGCCTATTACTATTCGGCGTGGAAAGGTAATTCTGATGTGAATGCTCTATATCTCCATTGTAATCTGTTGATCTTAATAACTCCCATGGGTAGAAATCCAGTCTTATCTACAAACTAAAACTATTGTTTCAATTTTATATTTGAAGTACTTACTTTGGGTTATTCATTGTAATAAAATAAATAAAACAACTTTTTTTTTAATCACCAATTTTTTATTTATTTATTTTTAAAAAATCCACCGACCGGTTTCAAAGCAAACAAGCTTCTTCGTCAAGGTTTACGTGACTAGTTACGTAAAACTTGACAAAGAAGCTTGTTTGTTTTGAAAACGGTAGGTAGAAAAAAAATTGTGGTTAAAAACGAAGTGGTTTCATATATTTTATTATAAAAGTATTGTGTTTTTTTAATATTTTTTTATCTAGCTGTGTCCAGAGAATTTTTACATTACTAATTATACATTACATTTTAGTATTTCCCCTTTGCCAAGGATCCTCAGAACAATAAACAAAATCTTCCACCTAAAGATGACACTTTCCATGACTGCCTAAAATTTAGGCAAAAATTTGAGGCAAATCTTGGCGCTGGATCATGTCATGATACCCAATGATATTGAAATACATTCTAAGATTATACATTTGTATAATAAATGCCTATTTATTAGGGCTCTCAAAAGCCTGTTGATTGGCATAGAAACTATGTATATAACAAAAATTGACCTTACAGTACAATTTGCCGTTTGAATAACCAGTTTCAGCCCCTTGAAAACTCTATTCAAATATCTATTCCCATTCATCCTGTTTTCTGAATGCGAACTCAAGCACTTCCCTTCTTACAATTCCTACATAGCTGCTCATTCCCTCGGGAACTTATTCAGGAATACACATCAATATGTCCATATCCATTTGTCAGGTTCAAATAGGCGATGAACAAACTTATTGCCTTTAGACGGGTGGGTAATGCATAACCCTCCCCCGATATACGTCTACATTATCATTTGAAATTTCATCCAAATATATTATATTAGATGTGATCAGTTGTTTCCGTTTTTTTTTTTAATTAAAAAAAAATCATCATTCGAAAGGACATTGTCCGCTCTACAAGATGTTGGTGTTAGTGCATAGTTTTAAGGCGCATTTATTTATTATTTGTTTATTTATAAATCATTGCACATACATATACAATTTTTACCAGGTAATCTATATAAACTAGAGCATTTGAACATTAATATGGACTGTAGGTTAGTCTCTTTGTAACATGGTTCAGCTTGTTCTAAGATGGAGATTAAGTTTTCAGATTAAAGAGACGAACTTTCCCCTTATTGATCCATTTGATTGTAAAAAAACAAAGTTTAAAATGCGCGTCTTAAAACATACTTTTTTGTCATATACTTAGTTTCAATAATAAAGTCTTATTTTATCTTATTTTATTTTATTTTATTATATTTTATTATATTTTATCTATTTTTTTAATATTTTTATTTTCGACACTTGACACTTGTGCAATATTTACACACATGTCCACCCTCATTCCAATATAACACCCACCCTCTCACTCACTTACACTCACACAAACACACTAGTATGTATTGTACGTGTATTTAATGTATTTCTGTGGATATCTATCATTGGTTTTATTTATTTTTATTTTTATTATTATTTTTTTTTAAAGAAATATTTGCGTTCTTATGATTTACCCAAATATTTAATTTTGAGGGCCATTTTCAACGAGTTGTAAATAACTCACTATTAGAAAATGGAATCAAGTTGGGGTAGAGTGGGATTCGAACCACGGACCTTTGGTCTGTGAGTCCGAGACACTAGCCACGGGACCACAACCCGATTTAAATTCTATTAATATTCGATTAATATTCTCTGTATATTTTATTTGTTGTATTTTTGTTACATGTATTACTGTTGATATCCCCAATAAATAAAATAAAAAATAAAAATAAAAAAAATAAAATAGTTATACACCAATATTGGAAGTTCATCATTAGAATAAATAAATTAACTACATCTAAATATATATTAAAGGCAACGTTTGCTCGTGTGTCCTCGATAGACAAAA
The DNA here is from genome assembly GCF_059751315.1 of Micrasema longulum. NCBI lineage: Eukaryota > Metazoa > Arthropoda > Insecta > Trichoptera > Brachycentridae > Micrasema > Micrasema longulum. The sequence continues at coordinate 593,470 of NW_028277801.1, forward strand.
TAACTACTGGACCAATTTACGTGCGGGTTTTTTTTAAATGATGAGCTTTGCCTGTACATATTTATTGCTCTTAAAATCTTCAATCTGGAATGGAAAAATAATTAAATTTTTAAGTCATGTATTTGCCACTTACACATTCATATGCTAATTACTATGAAATGTGATCCCATCCTGTTTTTTAAAGGTCCTAGCAGTATTTCTACACTTTAAAAGGACACAACACGGCATAGTTGAATTCAAATCAGGAGTTGTGTACTGAGCGACGTCTACAAAGAAACAAATGGGTCAAAACGTAAAATTACTCATTTATGAGTAGTTTAGTCGCCTCCTGTTTGATGCTCGTATGCGGTTTCTGGACTACTCTTAATTCTATGATCTATGGTTTTATTTAAGAAAACCAAATATGTTTCCATGGTGACGTTAAAGCATCATGAACCAAAGTTTTGTAAGTATACTTACTAACGTTTTATCTTAAGAGGACACGTGGTCTGACTTTTCTTAATACAAACGTAATCCCGTATTTTCTCCCTAGAATACGGCTCTAGAGTAGTGATTTTTTTTACACACTATAGATATTTACCATGGCGTGTCATTATTATTTTTTTGGGAACTAGAACCATCCAAAAACCCATAAAAGCACCCAGTTTTATCTGCTCTCTTTGGGTGCGCGGTATACGAATATGATTACTATTTTTGGAAAACGCAAAGAGGAACGAAAAAGACAATTTCTTTTGATACTCTGTCTAAAAAAATACAAGCATTTCGATAGCATTCAGCTAACTTTCATCCTTGTTTTTACCAATGAGGAAAATCAGTGCTACGGATTACCAGTTAATCATCCATGTTTCTTAGATTCTTTCATTTGTTGATTTAAGTAAAATAAAAGAGCTGAAACATTTATTGTCGTGATGAGATTTATCTGATCAAACTATTTCACATGCTAGTCAACACAAAAAATTCTTCTTAAATCAGTTTGTTTTATGTGATGTTGATCTTAATGACTCCCTTGGGAGTGAAATCCAGTATTTTTTCTACAAACATTTAGAAAAACTTAAAATATCGTGGAGTTAATTCGTTAAAATTTTTTTTGAGCATTAACACGTAAGCAAAAAGTTATTAATGTGCATCTTTCGAAAATGCATAATAGTGTGCTATACCTAAATATCTACAAATACTCCGAGCGTAAGGTACGAGTATGTATGTACAGTAGAACTCCAACTATCCGAACTCCGACTATCCGAATGAGTTTCAAAATTTCAGAAGAAAAAAATTAAGACGGAAACGTTCTGCGATTCGCAAAATAACGATTTGGCTGCCAGAAAATGGATGATGACAGTCAAACAGCTTACTTTGAACGAGATGTTCAGCAAGCAATGACTTTCATTTATTGTACGGTACGTACATACTGTACTAATGTACAGCACTTATTATTACGCTTTACATGCAAAAGTGTTGCCTTTTTATTTAATTTAATAAAAGATAAGTAATCATAAAATTATATCCTTTTTGCCGAAAAAATCTAATTGTCTAAATTTTTTACTATCCGAATGTGGTCCGGTCCCAATTGATTCAGATAATTGGAGTTCTGCTGCATGTCGATCTTGAAGTATTTGTCGCAAATCGTGATTTAGACGTTTTTTATTAGAAATAACGTATTATCTTAGAAATGCTGGCGCCAGACGGGTTGTATTTTTCTGCTCTAGTTAGAAAAGTAAAAAACATGGAGAATTACAATTCACCTGCTTCTTTTTAAGTTAATGTATCTGATAGAGATGGTAGAAATTTATAAATTACCTATGAAATAAAAATAATGGTTATGGTTTAATTCCATATACGTGTAAAACTGTAGAATTTGCGGGTTTTTTGTTTTTTTCATATTAAAATTGTATGTAAAAGTATATTTGTTCTTTTTTTAAGCCAGGCTTAAGTAAACCCTAATAGATTGGCATTACTGAGTAATACTTAATCTAAACAAAGTGTATATTTAACAAAAGGGATGTATATGTATCTAGGCGGAAATGGCGAGTGTGACATCGCGAGTCAGGAGAGACAACACCGCTTGCTTCTTAAATGCCTGCCCTTTGCTGTAGGAACACATCGACAGTACCGTTTAGTGAGATTTCGTTCACTGTTTTGAGAATCCTTGGCAGAGGGGAAAAGAATCCGATGTTAGTTTTATAATTTCCCACAGCAAAGACAGGATTGGTACGCGAGTTACGGCGAGGTACATTAATGTTTATTTGAGCAAGGATATCATGGGCATCTATACAGTTAGATATTAATTTGTGCAAGAATATCAAACCAGCCAAAATCCTCCTGAATTCTAAGCTAAAGTTGTAAAAGCACTCTAGACGATCATTATAGTTAATTATGAAAGTATTTGATCCGCTTTTAAATATTAACTATTTTAAAAATTTACGTTACACCAATTCAATCCGCGTCATATGTTTATTATAATTTAGGAAACCATATTATAGAATTAAATTCAAGAAAACTACGAACAAATGATTTATACAATGTAATTGCAAATTTCGGGCTTTTGAATGGCTTAGATATTCGCAAATAAATCGACATATTTTGGACGCTTTCTTTGAAATGTGGTCAATGTGATGTGATTCTTTTGTATATTATTTATGAAAATTAGGTAATATTTACAAAATAAATTAAAATGAGTGTTTTTCATAAAAAAAAAAAAAACAGTTAATAAATCTGTGGCTTCGATCTTAAAGGTCCAATGTTTATTTTTCAACAATGTTTTGAATTTGTCTTTGGACACGAATCAACTAATTGGTAAAAGTAGAAGTATATAAATTGGAAAAAAGTTTTTGATGCTTGCTAAATATTGCTTGACTGGTAAAAATGCTAAGTCAATCCAACACTCAAAAAAAAAAATAGTTTTAAAATATGTGACCATTTCATTGACGCTCAAAGATTTTTGACAAGAAAAATCGACCAACACACATCGTCACTTTTATTAGTAAATTTAAGATCCAAGGAATTGACCAAGTAACATTTTACATGTAGGTAGATGTCACAAATGAAGAGTTAGAATTAGTAGTAAGTATTTAGTAAGTTAGTATACGTTTTGTATTTGACAGATATGTTTTTTTATTAAAAGTTCATTAATAAAATTTATTCTTTAGATTATTACGTAACACTTCTTAATTGTTTGTTCTTTTTAATTTATTTTGTATTTCTGTGTTTGTTTAACTTTATAAATTTTTAAAAATCCCAAAAACATAATTTATGGTTATAAAATAAAATAAACTAAAATACTACCTTCCTTTAATGAACGAAACAAAAATGTTTAAATGCAAAATTTCATGACAAATTTTACAGGCAAAATTGAATAAGTTTTTAATTTTTTTATTTTATTAAAAAATGATAATGTTTTTGAAATACGTTTATACTTTATATTAAAGTTGAAAGTACCATACATATAATGTACAATTAACAACAACTTACTTGAAAAGTCTGATCTTTGAGAAGCAATTGAACTCTAGAAAAAACACTAAAATGGCTCCTTAAAAATTGATTTTGTCCCTTGGTCATTTTCTCTTGTATGCCCATGATACGAGGGCGGATTGGTAATAAAGCTACTTAGCGCTAAATGGCAGCACAAACACAAAAAAGATTTTTTTTCCAAATTGCGATCTGTCAAACGGCAGCTGTTAAAATGTTACTCAAATTCATCGATTAGTTTATTTGTTATAGTCGTTTGAAGTAAACAACTTTTGTGTTTCTAGAAAAATTGAAAAATAGCGAATTTTGTGCAGTGATTAAACACTATTATTTAAAAGGGAAAAAGGCAAAAGAGACAAAAGAAAAGCTCGATAAACATTACGGTGAGTCTGCTCCATCAGATTACATGGTAAAATATTTGATTGCTGAATTTAAACGCGGCCGAACAAGCACTGTAACAATACCATCAACAGGAAGGCCAAAAGAAGTGGTTACTGAAGAAAATATCAAAAAAATCCTCTATATAGTTATGAATGATCGCCAAGTTGCGTGAGATTGTTGAAATGGTAAACATCTCATATGAACGTGTGTTCAACATTTTGCATGAACATTTGCATAAGAAAAAGCGCAGGCGCAGGCTTACAATTTTTATACCAAGGGCACTCCTTTATAGAACTGTATGGATTCGCTGCTTATTTATATTTTTATAAGAAGATAAATTATTTTTTGTTTTGTACACTATTTTGTAAAAAGGACCTAAATTATATGGTTATGGTATTTGTTATAATAAACATAGTGTAAAGTTTCCGCAAACCAAGTTTTGTAAAATTTCCATTGAAAATAAACGTAAAAATGGCATTTTTCAATATAAAATGATAAAAGCGCCATCTATAAATAATTAGTTTCATATTTTCGTTTAGAATCACCTTAAGTAGTGATGTTTTTAAAATTAATGTTCGTTATCAAACACATCAAATAGTTCGTAATAACGATACAATATGTATAAAAAAGTTGGAATATCGTCTTACTAAGTGTGTAGAAGTAAAAGGAGACTATGTTGAGAAATAAATTATTTTTGAAAAAAAAAAAAGTTTTTTTCCTACTTTGGTAGCTTAATTTTCAATCTGCCCTCGTATATACAATGAACTGTAATAAAAATAAAAAAAAACCAAAATAAAGCACTCTTACATTCTGGATACGCTTCGTAGTTTATCGGAATTTCGAGAATCGAAAAAACGTTTGCTGAACCACCTAATAGCAGGCAAGCCAGCGTTCGGTCAGGACGTTTGTCGGGTCCGCTAGTTTTTAAAAATAAAATTGTATATTTTTGCAATGTTTCATTTTTCTTAATCAATTTTTTAAAAAACTAAGCTATTCGCACTTTTTGAAAAATCCTCGATTCTGTTTATATATTATCAGTAGGTAATATAAAATAAATCGTTATTACACATAAAAAAATTTCGTAGTAAATTGACGTGAATAGTTTTTATCTGTGGGATAAAATAAAAGTAATTATGCAGAAAGTAGCCGGCTATAGAAAAGTGAAACTGAAATAATTGCACCTTTACGAAACGAGTGAAAAATCAAATCTTCACAACAGTTGGAATGTTTTTGACTTTGACAAATCATAAACAATGGATACATTAGTTTTTTTTAATATTACAAACAAGAATCTAATTATGTATTTGACCAGTTTTATTGATTTGTAAAATACCGTCAGACTCCTCTAGTATTGTTGGTGTTTTTCGCAAATTGAAAAATGCCGTTTTTGTGATCGACACTATTTTCAGAAGGTTATTATTACAGTTTTTTGTATGAAAGAGGCCTGGTTGATTTTAACAGAACAAAGATTTATTAATCTTACTGCAGCCGATAACATAATCTCCTTTTTTTTGAAATTGTGGACTGGCTGCTTTCTGCACTGTGTTCAAATGTTCTTAAGAGGACTGTACATGTGAACATGCGCATTGCACATGCTTACGGAAGTATTTTTTTAATTCATTTAACATGTTTGAAGAATTTACCTGGAACGTTGCTCTGTTCCGTGAATGGTTGAACCACATGGTGAGTGCTCTGCATAATGGATATCTCTGCGTTTGAACTACTGAAAACCTAAACCCGCATAGTTCACAGCGGCACCGTCCCGCCATGGATAACCATCGCTCCAGGCAAGTCACATGGACCAGACCGAGGGAACCCTTACAGTGACATGGAGATATCAGTCTAGAAAGAGATAAAACATTTTGTAAAGCTGTACTTTCATTACATTATAAAATAATACCAAAAATGAAACCACCCGGGTGAGAACTATTGGGTATACTATAAGCAGTTCAGAGGTTGGAATAGCGAAAAGGTAATCGGCGCTAGGTCTAACGGGATCTAACGCCCTGTCACTTGTTTAAAAGTGACGGGGATATAAACGTTTTAAGATTTTAAATTTATTTTTATTTATTTACAATTTATTCATTTAAACATTTATTGAGATACAAGTACCAACTCCGTGGAACCAAAGTCCTGTGTTGAGTAGGGACGAATATATGTATAAAAGTTTGACAGTCAAAATTATCATATTAGCTGCATACTCGTGTAACAAAAACACCATTAAAAATACACGGCAAATCAAATATAAAAAGAAACATGCAATAAAAATACATAAATACATTACATTCGTCTCATCGTTTCTTTGAATCCCTTAAAATAACTATGTGTTTATTTGTGTTTTTCCTTTTTAAAAAAATGTTATGATTATTTTATTTTATTTTTACATCTGAGCATGTTTTTCATTCTTTATTTTAATTCTTAACTCTTAATTACTTTTACAAATTTTCTTAATTTTTTAACTTCTATTTATGATTTTTCTTTCTTCTTTTTTTGTACTTTAAATAATAACCTTGCAAATAATTACTTTATAATAAATTCACTGGTTCATTAGAGTTAAGTCTAACAGTGTAAAATATAAAACTTTTTAACTGTACTGTATGTTTCCTAAATAAAATAAAAAAATTAAAATAAATAAAATAAATAAAATAAATAAAATAAATAAAATAAATAAAATAAATAAAATAAATAAAATAAATAAAATAAATAAAATAAATAAAATAAATAAAATAAATAAAATAAATAAAATAAATAAAATAAATAAAATAAATAAAATAAATAAAATAAATAAAATAAATAAAATAAATAAAATAAATAAAATAAATAAAATAAATAAAATACATAAAATAAATAAAATAAATAAAATAAATAAAATAAATAAAATAAATAAAATAAATAAAATAAATAAAATAAATAAAATAAATAAAATAAATAAAATAAATAAAATAAATAAAATAAATAAAATAAATAAAATAAATAAAATAAATAAAATAAATAAAATAAATAAAATAAATAAAATAAATAAAATAAATAAAATAAATAAAATAAATAAAATAAATAAAATAAATAAAATAAATAAAATAAATAAAATAAATAAAATAAATAAAATAAATAAAATAAATAAAATAAATAAAATAAATAAAATAAATAAAATAAATAAAATAAATAAAATAAATAAAATAAATAAAATAAATAAAATAAATAAAATAAATAAAATAAATAAAATAAATAAAATAAATAAAATAAATAAAATAAATAAAATAAATAAAATAAATAAAATAAATAAAATCAATAAAATCAATAAAATAAATAAAATAAATAAAAAATAAATGAAAGAATTAAAAATAAAATTTAAATAAAACCAACCAACTCAAATATTTGAAAAACCATAAAAGAGGTTTACACTCAAATTCCTCCACCTAAGGAAGATCCAGTCCTAAAATTCTTTTTCGAAAATACATTTTGTCCTTGAGAGCTTTACACCCTCTTCCGAAAAATTAAACACTCTCGTTAAAACCCTCTCGTTAAACACTCTCGTCAAATTGATACGAGCATATTAATCTCTGTTCACTGTTTACTGTAAAAATACAAAAAGCCGCATACGTTGGCCTCATATTCCATGTAAAAAAAATACGCTCTTCTTCAGCTACAGTAGGGAAGATAGAGTGTAGACGGGGCGGGGCATAGGGTGCAAAAGAATATCATGGCTTAAGACTCTTCGGTAGTGGTTGAAATACCGGATGGAGCAATTGTCACCAGAATGGCCCGGGATCGAGAGGAGTTTCAAGTGATGATCGTCAAACTTGGAAAGAAATGCACGAGAAAAAGAAGAAGATGGATATTTTTGAGATATTATTCTTCTCTCTCTTTTATGAAACTGTCTGGTTCTTTGTGCCAACTGAACCTACATAATAGTGTAATAGTGGTTTGCAGCGGGGTAGGAAGAACTAAAAACTCTAAAATTATGAAAAATATGAAGAAAATTCCTAGAGGATCCAATCTTAGTAAGGATAAGTGTACGACTGTGCGGAAGAGGATTAGAGCAGAATAGAAAGGAACAAAAAGTACAGAAGAGTAGCCAAATAGAGAAATATAAAATTATACCATGGGATGATAAGGGGAAAGAAGCGTGAGAGAGAATCGGAGCAGGGCTAAAAAAGAGAGGAACCAAAAAGGAAATTCAATGATATAAACTGATAGAGAAAATATCTGAAAGGATCACATTTCACTTTGGAATTCACTAGAAATGTGAATACACTATTTGGAGGAATCAAGAAAGGAAGTAAGAAGCAACAATTGTAGAAAAATGATCGGAGTTAAGAGTTTAGAGCGTGCCTGGAGGAAACAAAACGAACTTAGAGTTGTAACGGCAGAAAAAAGAATTTGATTTAAATTTTGAAATAAAAAGCGTATCTCTAAACCAGAGATGTTTTATAAAATATATATACATATATGTACATACGTACTTTTTCAGTTTACGCATGCCTAAATATGTCACCGTGATTATTTCGTAATACACGAGAGTAGAATTAAACTCAGTGTGTCAAAAATACGACATTTGATGAAACCGTGGAAAGAGCCTACGCGTTAAAAGAAGGCGCACTTTACAAGAGATATTAAATACTTTCATATTTTTTTACTGTGTATGTAAGCAGGTAATCAATTTATCAAAATGCTTGTTTTTCTTTAAGAGTTAGCATCAGAAATACTTTAAAGCCTACGAACATGTTTTGACTGTAAACGTGTAAACCATTTTGACAGTTCTGTGATATACGAGTCTATCCCTTTTCAAACGACCTACAGAAAGTCTCTACCTATTTGTTTTTGCACATTTATGTTTCGTATATAAATCTATGTAATCCAGAATTTGAGCATGAATATTATTACCTTTCTGGTCCAGATACCATGCAAATACGACAAATACCGACTCCCATACTGGATGATGAGTGCTCTCGAAGACTGATACTAGACCACGTAGGGACGTAAGGCTGAATTATTGTATATTCTGAGGACGATCTTTCAATTTTAGGGCTTTTGGATGAATTTTTGGGAACGGATTTTATAGAAATAGCTTCGTCTGCTGCAATGCGAGTCTGATTTAGGTTAGTCATCATTAACTGAATGTTCTGATTTGCAAGAAACGTTTTTTTATCTTCATTTTTTTCAGGGATTGTGGAAGGTTTCGGAAGAATGATATCTGAAAAATTACATTAATTAACCACAGAATTTGTAAACGCCATTAAAATGGATTTGAATTGCCTTAAAATTAAAATAAAAACACTCTGTTTTGAACCACTTACAACCGATTGGTTTCAAAGCAATGGAAGCTTCTTTATCAATGTATTAACAAGAAATGAATATTATACTATTTTTTTATGTTAAGTGTCTAATGAAAACTAAATAGGAAGTAATAATGCAAGTCTTCATGTCAAGTAGTATTTTGTGTTTGTGTAGGCATGGAATGAGTGGTGAGGGGGGTTGTAATTCAATTATTGTGACTAATGGACCATAGGAAGTGTTGGAAACCGATCGGTAATTAAATAAATAATGCATTGTTAAAAACAACCTATCTTATAATAATTTTGATTGTATTACAAATAAACACAAAGTAAAATCTTCTAAAATAAACTAAGTATTGAATTGTTTTGTTTATTTATGATAATACTCAATCAAAAGAAAATAAAAGCAAACCGTTCTAAACTTCAAGCATTGTATACGCTGAGATATAATCAATGAATATAGTATTTTGTTAGCACTGTAGGGAGGTATAAAAAATAAAACTTTTTAAAAAGAAAATCTACATTAAAATAATTTTGCATTTTTTCCTTTCGCTTCTTTTTTTAAAAAAACAGACAGTATTATTCTTAAAATCAAAGACCTCTTATACGTCATTGTTATATCCTCTACCTGTCAAGGTTTCTTCGTCGTTACTTTTATTTAATCTATACTTACCATCATAGAATTAAGAAAGTCCAGAAAGAGCGTATAATCATATTTGAATACATCGGACTGTGTCCGAAAATTCCCCCACTTTACCTCACTTTTACCGCGCATGCGTGAAGTCACCGCGTAATGTGGCCAGATCGCGAATAATATAACCAAAACACAAATGTAAGATATAATTTAAAAAAAAACATCTGGTTAATTTCTCTAAAATTTTCTTGTGCACGCGGAAACATTGATTGACACAGCAAAGTAAATAAGTAAAAGGTCATTTAATAAGAGTCATTGAATTAATGAACTTTAAACTTTAAATATAAAACAAATTTTATTTGACATAAAACGAATATTTTTATGTTATTTTAAATAATATTTGATATTCATATTTATAAAAAGTAGCTTAAAAAAATTAGCCACCCTGGCAACACTAACAAAATGTCCATTTCGTTTTCTTCGACAATCTGACATGCAGAAAAATATATTTTTTTTTAACAATGCTACTTACACATGAAATGTAATCCCATCCTGTTTCTTGTTGATCACAGCAGCATTTCTACACTATAAAACGACACAACACGGCATAGTTGAATTCAAATCGGGAGTTGCGTACTGAGCGACGTCTACAAAGAAACTATTGGGTCAAAACGTAAAACTACTCGTTTAAGGGTAGTTTAGTCGCCTTCTATTTGATGCGCGTATGCGGTTTCTGGTCTGTTCTTTATTATATTCTTACCATTCACTTATTTACGTATGAAAAGCCATTTTTCTACTGAAAAACAAAGTAATTACCTTGTGGCGTTCTAGTTTTTTCATCTTTTACGTCTTTTTTTAAACTGACAGCTCTGTCCTGATTTTGACTTGATTTTGACGGTCCAGGATCTTCATTGTTTGGCAGACCAGCAAGTACAGGATAGAGGGTTGGATCTGATTTTGACTTCGAAGTAGTTTTACAAGTAACATGTACTGCTGGGAGGTCACTTTGGGCCATCAAACATAGTCGAGATGTAGAAATATAATTGAGAATTGATGACGTTGTTCCATTTAAATTCATTCTGTGTATCAAAATCTCCCGGATTGTTAATTTAGAATGATAAATATGTTTGCGATATTTTACTATATAGATTCCACGTTTTTGAGAACATGTTGCTTCTAACGAATTTCTGAACAGGGAATTTTGATCGATTACAGATATATCTGAAAATTAGTTTTGTCGTATTGTCAAAATTTGAACATGGAAGGTATTTAAATATATTCGAATGCTTAGTATTGTTAGTTAGGTACTAAAAAAATATTATCTCTATGCTATCCGTCTATACTTATTTTAAATGTTTTTTTAATGTAAAATTAACTTTTCTAAATCCATTTCACATATTTTTATCAGTATTAGTAGTAGATATGTGATATTTCCCTATTATTTTGAATTAAGGCTATCCTCAGAGTAATAATGCGTAACCTCGAGAGAAGCCCTATCACTATGTTTCATAAAACGCAAGCGATGTTGGTCTGTTGGCTAGCAACCAATTGGTAGCCATTTTGTTTTAATTGACAACATAAACATAACAGTTCGATCGGATGCTTTTGTAGCTATGTTTGAATTTGTCTGTAAATAAATAGGATATTTACGTTATAATAAATAAAAATCGACTATGGTGAATTGCAGTATGATTGGTTCCAGCCATAGAATTAAGAATAGTTAAAAACTGCATACGCACATCAAACAGAAGGCGACTCAACTACTCATAAATGAGAAGGTTTACGTTTTGACCCATTAGCCTATTAAACCTTGCATAAAACAAAAGCAAGGGACAAATAACTTGCAACTATAATTTAAAAAAAAATAGAATTCGTACCCACTCAACGTCAAAACACGCTTAGCGTCGAATAACTTCGCTACCCCGTAAACTGATAATCCATTTCCGGTTGCCTCAACAACAAAACAAGGCTATAATTTATTAGCTATCAAATACACGTGATCACATAAACCTGTTATATTACAATGTAACTTATGTTTATAAATATTTTTATTTATTTATTTAAGAGAAACTTCGCCTTACAATTAAGTGTTTTAATTATTTTTATTTATATCCCTACAGAGATGAAGTAGAATTTGGTCGAATTCAGGATTATGGATATTCGAGCGTTTACAAGGCTTATGACCTGTCATTGGCTGGGTTAAGTGGCCACTTTAAGTACTACAACATTCCCCATTCCGTTCCGCTGTAGTACTTGTAGTACTTAAAGTGGCCACTTAACCCAGCCAATGACAGGTCATAAGCCCTGTAAACGCTCGAATATCCATAATCCTGAATTTGAAAAAATTCTACCTCATCTCTGTAGGGATATAAATAAAAATATACACCTACTCCCCCTTGGGAGAAAATCCAGATTTGTGTGTGCACGTACCAAAAATAATGAAGTGTTTTAATTTTTACCACGTATAAGAAAACAGTTTCTTTATCCGATATTCCGTAGCACCAAGCTTCTCCGTTAGCGTACAAAAGCCGTTGTCTATTCAATATTTATTAGATGTGGCTACTGATGAAATAAATAAGGAAATTAGTTATCCAAATGGCTTCCAATAGGATCAAGCCAAGTTTGATAAACATCTACGCAAAAAGTAAGTAACCTTGATCCAATAAACGTAAATGGTGAGTTTTTTTGCGACTCGGAATTAAGCCGAGGTAAAACTTTTCCAATAAAGCTTCTAAACAACTGACCTCCAAAATAGAAATCAGTTTCACTGAATTGATGAAGCCTGACTAACAGTTAGACGGTAATTTGGTATTAGATGGTTATTTACAATTACTCTTTTGGACAGTTTATTGATTTAACTTAACACAATTTAGCCCCTAATGTACAATAGATGGACATATCATTCCTATACTTGGAACATTCAAAATATGGGAAATATTGCGTTGGTTTTAATATTTAAAAAAAATCAAATCACGATTCACATACAATCAATTTGATCGGGTTGTGGTCCTGTGGCTAGTGTCTCGGACTCACGGACCAAAGGTCTGTGGTTCGAATCCCACTCTACCCCAACTTGATTCCATTTTCTAATAGTGAGTTATTTACAACTCGTTGAAAATGGCCCTCAAAATTAAATATTTGGGTAAATCATAAGAACGCAAATATTTCTTTTTTAAAAAAAAAAAAAATCACTCATGTAAGAAAGATATAAATTTACAATGTTCACATTTGTGTAACTCGTTACCATAGATACGACCTTACCCGGCAGCTGTCATTAAAAAAAACAAACATAAGCTCGTTAACACGCTCTCCGTTTCCATCCTCGGAGGGCCGGGCATACAAAACTAGTCAAGTTTTTTTATTTTTTTATTTAGTCTTAAAATAGTTAAAATATAATGCATGAATGTCCTAATATTAATTTATATCTAATTATCATTAAAATATATACAGATTATTAACATTTCTTAACAATATTGTACACTTGAAAGCTATCACGTAAAATATTCAGAGAAAAAAAAACATTTACACTTGAGGAAAGTGCTTAATTACTCAATAAAGTACTTACTCATTGTAAACAAAGAAAGCTCCTTTATTACAATGATTTTCGTTCAAAAAATCATTAAACCATAATTTTGGAAAACCCCGTTTAAAGCCGACCCGAATACGATTTTAGATTTTGTACACTTGGAGACATTTGCAACTCAGATATATTTTGGGTCCACTTTTATACATTTTACATATTAATGATTTATCACTGTACATTTTAAAAGAAAAATATTATGTATGCCGACGACATAGGAATATTCTAGAAAATACGTATTAACAAACAATGACAAACAAAGACCTGACTATGCTGGCTAAATGGACAAACACAAACTTACTTACACTTAATGAAAAAAAATGTATTATCCATTTTGAATCTCGAAAAAAGTGTCATAATATAGATGCTCACATAAATGATACACGACTAACTAAAATTAAACATGTTAAATGCTTAAAACATTTAAGTTTGTAAGTGAAAACTCTTGATGGAAGTTCATTGTAATTTATTGTATAAATAAAAGACGAGTGATGCTTTTATCCACAAATTTCGAATATCCAGTGACCGGTTTGATCACTTTCGCGACATCTTCGAGACTGGTATCTTTATTAAGGAGTTTAATGTATTTATACAAAACAGAGGTAAGGATAGAGAATTCAAAATCATATGAAAGTAAATTAAATAAAGTTATTTTTATCTTAAGGATCATCATCAATTTTTTTTCGGGTTAACTAATGAGTTGATATAATGCTATTTTTATGAATTTAAGTATTTTATTTTTAGTGTCCCATCCTTCGTGAGTGTGATTTTGCCAATTATGATTTCTGAAAAACAAAGGGTAAAAAGTCATTAGTAAAAATATATTACAATGGGTATAGTAATGGAGAACGCACGTGTGTTATCTGTTCATTATGTAATTCTACGTCGGGTTTATTTTATAATCTATTAATTTCGGGAATTTCTAATTTGTCAAGTTTATGGCCTTTAGGTGCAATATTAATTATTTTTACATTTTTTTTTAATTCAAAGGAATGTTTATTTTCTATTAAATGATTGATTCCAAATTTGTGAGTTAAAGTACCACTCGTCTTTTATTTATATAATAAATTAAATACTTAAGACTAACAATATACAGAAAACTGACGTGGACTATTCATATTAGCAATTTAATTAGCAAAGTGACGACATTATCGAGTATTTTAAAAAAATCAAATATTTGTTCCAAAAACGGAAAAAAATTCTAATGTATGAAGCCTATGTAAAAACTTAAATATGTTATAAGCAACTACTATGGGGAACAGGATATCAAAATGACATAAACAGACTACAAAGACAGCAAAATAAAATATTAAAGTTAGTATGTGACCTTCCCTATTTAACAGCAACTAGAGAACTTTTTAAACAAACTAAGCAATTAAATATAATTGAACTCTTTCAACCAGAATCACCTAAATTTATTCATAAATTAGCCATTTATGTAATTGTAGACGAAGAACTAAAACTTGAAAAAAAAAGTAGTAAACATGGACACAATACGAGAATATCAGAAAAATATCATATACAACTTTCTAAAACGAGACAAGGACAGTCGAGACTAATAAACTAGGGACTGAAATTATACAATAAATTACCAGACAAAAGACTCAGATAACCTTTAAAATAGATGTTAAAAATATTATCACAAATAATAGAACATGAATTTTAAAGTTGGTGAATTGGTAGGAGGTTGGCAAGAGAAAGGGGTGTGAGGTTGAAATTTGTTCGATTGATTAATTTATAAATCAAAATGTAGGCCATATTAAAAAAGAACAAAAAAAATATTTAATGAGGGGATTATTCTTTATTTAAAGCTTTTTAAATGTGAAAAACCTCCAGGTTAATAAATTTTATAGCATTTTTTAGCATTCGAGTAAAAAATTTTAAGTCCTGTATCATATAATAAAAACTCGCGAAATATTTTTCGTTTTATTTTTTTTTTCTTTTGAAAAAAATAAATAAATTTATAAATGCGATCTCTCAGGCAAATGTGTGGTAAAACTATGAACGATAGATAAACAAATGTTGAGATTCGTACATTGTGTAAGGCTGAGTTAAGCTTTATCGACAAAATCAAGAAAGGAGCTTTGTCATGGTTTGGACAAGTAGAGCGAATGAACGGCAAAAAATATAAACGATGCGAATGTTGATGGATGCAGAAATAGAGGAAGACCGAGAAAGACATGGCATGACCAAACCCAAGAGAATGAAGATGGACATGTTAAAAGTCGGAATAATCGGCCCGCGCGCCCGAGAAGATGTATGAATGTACAGGAAGCGAGATCAGTATTAAAAGATAGAAAGATGTGGCGTTCTATCCTCTCTGTCTAACCTTACCGGGAAACTGCGTGATGATTTGTTTGTTTTGTTTTTTTTTGTATTTTAGAAAGTGTATTTTAGAATTTGAGTGTTGGTGTAGTGAGTGTCCCGATGATGAGACGGGTACGTCTCGAAACCGGTAGACACAAAAGTCGGTATGTGGTCACATACTAATACTTATTGACGTTAGTTTCCGTAATTATTTCATGTTTCCTCGTGATTACTTTGAAGATGTTTTGATAAGTTAAGTGATTACATATCTATTTTGAATAAATTTATACGTTTCAATGACGTAAGTAGGCACTATGTATGCACGTTTTCTATCCCTTTAAGCATGTAATAAGGGTTGAACATTAAATCACTTGTGGTCGAGTTAGAAGATCAACCCTTGACCTCACTTGCCTAAAGGTTGCACTGATACGAGAACACTCAGGGCAGTTAATTGGTTTTAAAATTCAAGAAATTTCGCTTTGCTAGAATTACTTAGGTAGAAAAGATAAATACAAATAAATATATTAATTATGAACGTTTAAATCAACAGAAGCAGAATGATGAATATTTTCAGAGATGTCTCAGCACGGGGTTTTCACGGAATATGAATTATCTTATACTAGAAACCCACACGACGTTTGCTCCGAGGCACACCTTTATCACGCCGAGAGTGTTCAATATATTGAAAGTGTGTATAAAGTTCTCAAGGACATCTTTGTTTATAAGAGGGTTTCAGGACTGAATTTTTCCTGGTGAGAAAGATTTGAGTTGAAAACTAAAGTAAATGAAACGTTTGTCAGCGTTTGTTATTTTAATATTAGTTAACAAATTACAACATGGATGGAAAATATCTTAAAAAATTTGAACATGAAAGTCTAGGCATTTACAGAGCTTATAACTTGTCATTGCTGGTTTAAGTGGCCACTTAACACACTGTGTAACATTCACCATTATGCCAACGGCTAATTTTTAATTTTTTCCTTCACCATTTTGCCTTAAATAAACAAAGTGGTAGATATTACACAGTGTATGAAGTGGCCACTTAAACCAGCCAATGACAAATCATAAGCCCTGTAAATGCCTAGACGTCCATATTATCTTCTCTAAAATGTACTCCATCTCTTTTGTAATTTATTAATTTTAATATATTATGTTTAATTAAACAAATCTAGGCTATGTTATTTACCTACTTAGATAATAAAATTTTGTATTTAGTTTTGAGAACCTACAAAGAATTTACTTAGAATAAACATAAAGCTAGTCTATATTTGCGTTAGATAACATAATCTATCATGCAGTTTTCCAATTTGACGATAAAATTTGGGTCGAATACAACATAAACATGTTTTTTTCCTTTCTACTAAAATGTTTGAACATCCATATTTCTTCAATTCTGCCATTTGTTGGTTTTAGTGAAGTTAAAGATCTGAAACCTTTTTTGTTGTGAAGAGATTCATCTGACTGAATTATTTCACATACTAGGCAACGCCTGAAAACAATTTTACAACTTTTAAATTTCTTAGATCAGTCGGTTTTATTACAATATTAGAGTTTGTCCAAATGTTTGCAGACAAAATAATGGATTTCACCCTCTTCGGAGACATAAAGATTAACAAATAACAACAGGGATGCAGAATACCTTAAAGAAGGGAATATAAATGTCTAGGCATTTACAGGGCTGATGATTCGTCATTTGCTGGTTTAAGTGGCCTTTTTACACACTGCGTAACATTCACAATTTTGCCTATATTTGAACATCCATATTGCTTTAATTTGTATTAGTTCATATCATATCATATCAAAAAATCTAATCATATGAGTTGTTTTTTAATGATGTCAGTCTCGTGCGCATTTGTCTACCATGCAAGAGCTCTTAGGTTCGATTCCCAATATGGTGGATATAAAATATTAATATAAAAGGTTGTTTTCACACTAAAATATTTTTCATAGTCCCTAGACTGGTACCTGAAACGTAAGACTGATCATCTTACCTTCATGTAGCAAAAAATATTAATATACTCTAAAACGCAATGTCGGCGTCGGCGTCGTAGCCGACACTCGACACTTGTAAACTTAACTTCTTGTATTGCAATCCATGTGCCATGGTCGGCCTCGTGGTGTAATGGTCAGTGCGTTAGCCTGCCATGCAAGAGGTCTCAGGTTCGATTCCCGACGTAGTTGATATGAAATATATATTGAAAAGAGTGTTTTCACACTTGAATATTTCACAGTGGAATATTTCAAAGTAGAATATTTTATCAAGACTGGTACTTGAAGCGTAAGACTAATCACCTTACCTTCATGTAACAAAATTGATTGAGACATGCCGCGATTGGTGTAACAATACAGTGCCTTATGCACCATTGGGTGCGGAAAGAGAATGCTGATGATAATATTGATACTATGTGGACACCTTTGGTAACACCAGAAACAAGGTGTCCACAATCATCAACGTAACACGCCGCCAGCCGCTACACAACGGAAACGAGACAAGCTTTCTTCGATTAGCGCTGGTACCAGATGCAAAACGCAACGTCGGCGTCGGCGTCGCAGCCGACACTCGACACTTGTAAAGTTAACTTCTTGTATTGCAATCCATGTGCCATGGTCGGCCTCGTGGTGTAATGGTCAGTGCGTTAGCCTGCCATGCAAGAGGTCTCAGGTTCGATTCCCGACGTAGTTGATATGAAATATATATTGAAAAGAGTGTTTTCACACTTGAATATTTCACAGTGGAATATTTCAAAGTAGAATATTTTATCAAGACTGGTACTTGAAGCGTAAGACTAATCACCTTACCTTCATGTAACAAAATTGATTGAGACATGCCGCGATTGGTGTAACAATACAGTGCCTTATGCACCATTGGGTGCGGAAAGAGAATGCTGATGATAATATTGATACTATGTGGACACCTTTGGTAACACCAGAAACAAGGTGTCCACAATCATCAACGTAACACGCCGCCAGCCGCTACACAACGGAAACGAGACAAGCTTTCTTCGATTAGCGCTGGTACCAGATGCAAAACGCAACGTCGGCGTCGGCGTCGCAGCCGACACTAGACAGTTGTAAAGTTAACTTCTTGTATTGCAATCCATGTGCCATGGTCGGTCTCGTGGTGTAATGGTCAGTGCGTTAGCCTGCCATGCAAGAGGTCTGAGGTTCGATTCCCGACGTGGTTGATATGAAATATATATTGAAAAGAGTGTTTTCGCACTAGAATATTTCACAGTGGAATATTTCAAAGTAGAATATTTCATCTAGACTGGTACTTGAATTTTTGATCGAGACATGCTGCGATTGGTGTACCAATACAGTGCCTTATGCACCATTAGGTGCGGAAAGGGAATGATGATGATGATACTATGTGGACACTTCTGGCAGTACAAGAAACAAGGTGTCCACAATCATCAACGTAACACGCCACCAGCCGCTACACAACGGAAACGAGACACGCTTTCTGCGATCAGCGCTGGGACCAGATGTAAAACGCAACGTCGGCGTCGCAGCCGATACTTGACACTTACTTTAATTTAATTCATTATAATGCAATGGTTGAGTTCATTCGGTTTGGTCTATATTTCTCATTATCGTATTTAAACATTTGTTAGTTATAAAAAATAATAACATACTCCATGTAATATGAAATGAAATACTCGTATCCTATACAACAAAACTCCCGGTAAAATAAATTGAACATAATCATTGATTGATTTTGTGTTTATTTTGTAGAACTCCATATTTAAACTTATAATGTAAGAAATCAAACACTGATTTGAGTCTACTGAATACTTTATTTTATTTTTACCAATGTAAAAACAAAAATTTCGTAACAATTGTTTAGCCTAGTTGGGGCATTTTCAAACAAATGTGAAGAATAGATGGATTGAATGTCCCCATATAGTTATATAATTTAAGGTAATTCAGAATGTAATACTTTAATATAGTGTCCCAGGGTATTTCGTTTTCTGCAGCTATATTTTGTATATGTATATAAAAAGTAAATAAAAATAAATTCTTATTCAGTTAGATGAAAATATCTGTTAAAAAAATGTCTTAAACCACACTAACACGAACGCCAATATTAAAGTCGGAAACTAAGTAAACAACAAAAAATATTGTATAACTAAAGAATTTACAAAAAAAACATGTCAGAGAAAAATAACAGCCGAATTAAAAACAATTGCGAGTATATTTTATTTCTTGTCTTTTCTAAAAAAAAATACTTTATTTGAAGCACTTACTTTGTGGTTATAACATTTATAATAATAAAACAACATGACAAAAAGACTTGACTCATTAGCTCCATATGTTTCGATATAATTAAGTAATCACTGTTAAAATGTCCCATTGTGTTGTATTGTAAACTCGAGGCAAGATCTGGGCTTTTTGGTGTAAGTCTTTATAGATTTAAAAAATCACTAAGATAGACCGGATCTTGTCTTGAGGTAGAATTTTTTTTGTCCTAGCTTTAATTTTATTTAGTAGCATTTTATTTTATTAGTGCCTGTATTTATTATAAGAAATTTTATTTACCATCGTTAGAATGGACTGCATAAGTCCGTCAAATAAATAAATAAAATAAGATTTGTTAGCTAAGTATACCTTGACAAAGAAGCTTGTAGCTTTGAAACCGGTCGGAAGAAAACATAAAAATAAATACGTTAAAACAAACTTGTTTCAAATTTATTTTATTTCTTATTCATTTATGTTAATTTTAAAAAAATAATATTAACGTTTTTGTCATTCAATATTAAAAAAAAATCCAAAGCCATTTTGTGAAAAAAGCTGTTCATAAGTTTCTCAAATGTTTTCAATCTCTGTTGTAATTTGTTGAAAAATAAAAAAATTAAAAACACCACTTCTACTTAGTGTTGCGAGGTGTTATTACTTTCTCCACACTCATGCACTTTGTGTGATTATGTCTGCGGTTGATAAGTCGCTCCCGCTCCAGAATACGGCCCAACTTTAAACTTTCCTCCGGCACTAGAAACTTTTAGAACTCGCCTTCCACCTCATTAGCAGAAAAGAGGATAGAGGAAAATCGTCAAAAGAAAGAAAATAATCGGGGTCATAGTGCATTACTTTATAACTCTTTGACGGTTAATAATATATTATATTTATTGTTTATTATTTTATTGGTGTACGCGGCACAAATGCCTTTTATAAACATATACCGGAAAATACTGGAAATTAGAAAAAGGTGATTGTGCTGACCATGTGTATTTAATTGATAACAGACTGACAATACTGCAGTGAGGGGTAAAATGAAAGCTTTTAAAGTTTCTTTGTTTTATTATTTCCGCGTTTGATTGTAAAGAAATACTAAATTGTTGCTTAATTATTTAAAAAAAAAAATGATATTGATATGCGAAACTGAAGAAAGACTCGAGTCTTTTTGAACAGTTTTGTGAAAGGGGTGGATGCTTTCATTGTAGCCAATGACAGGTCATAAGCCCTGTAAACGCCTGGACTTCCATATTCCCTTCTTTAAGGTATTCTCCAGTCCTGTTGTAATTTGTCAATATAGATAATTTCACATCAGTGAAACTACCTTTGAGAGAAAAATACTCTTAGTATTGGACAGTATTATACCTTAATAATATCGTATCAATACTCAAGGGTTTCTGGTTTGATATTTTGTTCCGATATAACGCCTAAAATATTTTGTTATTTTAAAAAAATATATTAATTTGAGTTTAATTACGCCAATACCCACTTTTAAAAATAAACCTAGACAAAAATGCGTTTCATAAAATAATTAAATAATATCCGATAAATTTTCAGCAATTCCAAGTTTTTCTTTTGGTCGGAGGCCCCCGGAAGTTTTGGTCTCTAACTAGTGTGTCTATGGCGGTTATGTGGCCCTGCGTGATTTATGAACATTTTGAACTAATGTTGAAATCATTTTTGGAAAAAAATCTGCCAAGTAGGACTCGGTTTGTCCGCAAATGATGGTTGATTGTATGCCCCACGCAAATATGTTTAAAAATCTGCAATAATGACGCATTTGGCAAACTCGCAAATTCTGGGATTCCGCCTTAGCATTCCTGAAACGTTTCAGCAATACTGAAACGGTTAGTAATTAGCACGAAACTGGTTTACTGTAAATAAAAGAAGGCCTTTATTTCACATAGAGCGATAGTTCCCAGGCAGCTCACGTCTCTAGGCCTATTCGAGAGGCTTCGAGCAACTACCCTTGTGCTTTCGCAAAAACTGTGAAGGCCTAGTAAAATTTATAATGGAATAAATAAGGGCGGAAGTTTAAACTAGATGTTTTCTTATTTTCTTTGAGAGGGGTGTTTATAACGCCCCGTTTTAATTTTTGTTTGTAAAGCTATAATAAATAAATCTTCTTAGTATTTTTTTCTTAATAATAGAGGAAGTTATCCATTGTATTTATTTATTTATTCATTCAAAATCATTTACTAACACAACCTGACTTATTTTTTTAGACTGTGCCTGACTTTATAGCCATAATAATTAACAAGAAAAAAATAGCAAATTAAAAAAAATATTATATATGACACAAAAGTAATATTTGAATAACAGTTTAACCTTTAACATACTTTGTAAAAAACTCCAGTGAGTCATGTGTAGTAACCTGAGATTAGGAAATGATCGCCTAATAATCACTGTATCTTTTCATCATATTAAAATAATATGGTGTCCTGCTAAGAGATTTAATTGAATTGCATTTCTTTCTCTCAAATAAATGTTTGTCTCATGGTTCTCGATATTTTGTCATTATTGGAGATTCCGACCAACAAAATATTTCATTTAAAATTATCCAACTAACCTTAATTTTTTTCTTATGTATTGAGGTTAACTTGAAGATTACAAAGTTTGTGGTTATATTTTAAGTACAAGCTGAAATATGAATAAATGAATTGCAATTTGTGACGCCCACAGTATTACATGACAGGAACGGGTGGGTTAATAAATGAGATATTATTCTAAATATACCGCAACAACGAAAGAAAACATTTTTAAACTGGGCTGTGGTTCCGTTGTAGTATTGTGGACTCACGGGCCAAAAGTCCGAGGTTCAAATTCTACTCTACCACAACTCGATTTCCATTTTTCCAGCAAAAGTTATTTACGACTTTTAGGAAATATGAAATAATAAAAAAAAATTGAGTGAGAGAGGCGATATATAATAATTTATTCCTTTATATTAAAGTAATCAGCCTCAGACAGTACTTAACGTAGTTAATAATTACAATTTGGAAAATAAATACTTAAAAATATCATTTGTAATTTTAAAAGGAAGATTAAAAAAAAACATATAAATGGTCGGACTTATCAGGCGGGTATCGATACCATTTAAACATGCAGAGACATGTGAAAAACTTTACGAAATATTTATTCGTCACCAGCTAGAATACTGTACTCCTACTTGGTCAACTAAATAAAATGTTAGTATTAAGAGATTAGAAGGATCCAACAAAAAATCTTTGAATAGGTCGACTACCTGTTAAACTTTAACTTCTCTAACTATTCCGAAAGTATGAAATACCACAGAATAAACTCTGTTTAAAATCAATGATTAATGTTAACATATAATTCAGAATAGTCCAGAATCCGCGTACGCACATCAAACAGAAGGCGACTAAACTACTCATAAATGAGTAGGTTTACGTTTTAACCCATTAGTTTCTTTGTAGACGTCGCTCAGTACGCAACTCCCGATTAGAATTCAACTATGCCGTGTTGTGTGGTTTTAAAGTGTAGAAATACTTCTGGGATCTTAAAGAAACAGGGTGGGATCAGATTTCATGTGTAATTAGCAAATGAATGTGTAAGTAGCAAATGCATTACTTAAAAATTGAATTATTTTTCTATCTGTCAGATTGTTGAAGAAATCAAAATGGACATTTCGTTAGTGTTGCCAGGGTAGTAATTTTGTTTACTCTCTTTTGCTCATCTAATGAGAGAACTAATGAAAATTGGACCTCGGATTAAACAACTCTGTGGTGGAAATTTGACCGACATTATTTTTAAAACATCAAATATTATTTAACATAATATAAAAATATCCGTTTTATGTCAAATTAAATTTGTTTTAAATTTTAAGTTCAAAGTTCATTAATTCAATTACTCTTATTAAATGATCCTTTTTATTTATCTACTCTGTTGTGTCAATCAAAGTTTCTGCGTGCACAAGAAAATTTTAGAGAAATTAACAAATTGCTTTTTTTCAACCTTACATTTGTGTTATGATTATATTTTTTCCCATTGTGCAACATTACGCGGCGACATCACGAATGCGCGCGGTGAAAGTGGGGAATAGTGGGGGAATTTTAGGACACAGGCCGACATATCCAAAAATTTGATTCTACGCTCCTTCTGCACTATTCTTAATTCTATGGTTAAACCAGTTATTTTTCTACAAACTTATAAACAATCAAATTGATTCCCCTAATCTATTTTAAAGACTTCCACTCAGTGTGTTATCAAAACTGATAATCTTTTGTTTTACACAGACAACACGTCATCATCATCCTCATTTCCTTTCCGCTCCTAATGATGCATAGGGAACTGGATTGGTACACCAATCGCAGCGAATCTTAATATTTTTTTTCTTACTTGAAGGTAAGATAATTTGTCTTACTCTCCAGGTGCCACTCCAGAGACTATGAAATATTCTAGAGTAAAAAACACCCTTTTAAATAAATATTTCATGTCAACCATATCAAGAATAAAACCAGATAACTCTTACATGGTAAGATAATGCATTGACCACTACACCATAAATTTAACTATATTAAACAGTCTACAATACCTAGAATTTGCGATTAATATCATTATAGATTTACTAAGGCTGATATTTTTTATGACAATAAACGAAAGTTTAAATCAAGTCATAAATATAAAGAGAAGCAGATATTTATTTAATTTTATTATTATAAAGGTATATCATTTTCATTTCTTGTTTTTACGTTGGTTATATTTAACATAATTTGAATTATTACCTTCAGTATAAACAATTATTTTGGTGTGTGCATGGGAGTCCTACACTAATACAAACATAAATTGTCAATGTATTGTAAACATATTGTTTCTTCTTTTCTGTTGTTCCTCAGTTCTGAGGGTCGTGATCATCAAGCGTCTCCACTTTTCACGGCTCCGCGCCCTCTCCACAGCTCCATAAAGGGTCGCCCGTGACGTTGTTTTCATCTGGTCGATCCATCGAGCTGCAGCTCTGCCTCTACCTCTGCTTCTTCGTCCTAGCACACTGCCCGTGATTATTATTTTCTTCAGATTTTATTGGTCACTTCTAGCTATGTTTCCGAAGAACTGCAGCATACGTTGGCAGCATATGGCCGATAGGCGAATTTTTACGTTAAGTTACTCCAGTATGGAGATATTTTTCTTTTGTTTGTTCATGGTATTCTCAGTATTCGACGCCAACACCACATCTCGAAGGTATCTATTCTCTCTTGCTCACGTGTTTTAATTGTCAACGTTTCTGCGCCATATAATAATATTAGGAACACAAGCGTACGCTCTATGAACATTTTAGCTTTCTTCGAGATGCCCCGATCTAGCCAAATTTTGGTAAGTCGAGTCATGCTATTTTTTGCTGTTAGGATGCGTCTTTTAATGTCTGACGTGCATGCACCAAACGCAGAGATGGATGAGCCTAAATAAACAAAATCTTGCACTTTTTCAAGGTCTTGGAGTCTATTTGATGTTTCTAGCATATTGGCTCTATCAACGATTATGATCTTCGTTTTAGTTCTGTTTATTTCCAGCCAAAAACGAAGCTCATGATCGTTGTCAGAGCCAATTTGCTCAGCCTTATTTACCTAATTAATAAATTTCAATATTTCTTTGCAAACACGTGGAGTCGTGGCAAAGTTGAGGAATTTGGGTAGTTTGAACCATGCGAATAACCAGAGAAGGCAAAAGTTTTGTTTTTTGTGTACGCATTGGTTGTAATATATTTTTTGATTGACATTGATTTAATTCGCAAGATAAAAATTAAATCTCACATTAGCCTTTTTTTTTTATCCAAAATTTATTTCAACAGAGAGGGAAAACATTTTTGAGAAGGAAATATGTAGGTCTAGGTATTTACAGGACTTATGACCTGTCATTGGCTGGTTTAAGTGGCCACTTTACACACTGTGTAACATTCCCCATTCTGCACATGTTTGAACATCCACATTTCCTTAACTCTTCCATCTGTTGACTTTTGTGAAGTAAAAGAGCTGAAACCTTTATCACGTGGGTGAGATTCATCCGGCTGAACCAAATCACCTACTAGGGAACGCCTGAAAACCATTTTCCAATTTTTATACTTCTTTTTTTATCAGGTAGTTAATTCAAAAATTTTTTTAGAATGTCCAAATGCTTGTAGACTGGCTGGATTTTCTCCCTAGGGAGTTTTTCACTTTTAAATTTATTTCAACAGAGAGGGAACATTTTTGAGAAGGTTTAAGTGGCCACTTAAACCAGCAAATGATAGGTCAAAAGCCCTGTAAATGACTAGACTTCCATATTCCCTGTCCTAAAATGTTTCCCTTCTCTGTTGAAATAAATTTAAATATGAATAACTCCCTAGGTAGGAAATCCAGTCAGTCTTCACGCATTTGGACATACTCAAACATTGTTTTTACGTCCATGTCAAATAATTTTGTTTATTATAATTTATCTTTAAAATCACCTTTCGCTAAATACGCTCGTAGTTTAAGAAAGACTTGTGAAATGCATTTCAATCGTAAGAATTCAAGTCTGCGTTTGAAATAGAAAATTGAATTGGTATTTGGAAGCCCTTTGAAGGAACCAGACATAACGTTAGCAAGCTTATTACACGGACGTGCTTCGAGTATCAAACTGAAAAACCTATCTTCTTTGAAGTCCCGTACCAACAATCATAATTTATTTATACGTAAACAAAATAAAGAACTTTACCCATTTTTCCTAGAAAATAAACTGGGCCTTTCAAGACATTGCGTAGGGTATTTTAGAAATTTCAGCTTGTAAATTCCAGTAAAAAAAACTTTTTGTCTTGGTAATTTTGCACCTTTTTTGTATCTTTTCTGATGAAATATCTCCACCATCAAAAACCATAGGTTTAAAAAAATATGCAACAAAAAACAACTTAATTTACATAAGGATTTTTTAAATAGGGAAAGACACAAGATACTTACAAATTACTTCAAACAATATTGTATATTCTTAATTGTACATCTCTATTATAATATGTTGTAAAATGTTCATATAAACAGGTAATATAACAGTTTCACATCTCTGTTGTAATATTTTTATTTGTGATAATTTTTTAAATTTTTTATTAACAAATTTCATAAAAATTACATGTTCTATAATTACATAAAATTCTAAACAAATCTACTTTTACACATCTAGTTAATGTTATCACTGTTACTCTCCAAAAAAAGAGACTAACTCTTGTGTTTTGAGAGTGACTTACACTGTTTTAGTTGTTTATAATTTTAAATACGAGTACACAAGAAAGAAAAATAAAAACATAAGATATATAAAGAAAAAATAAAACAATAATACATTCATGTCATTAAAAATATGTGATAAATCATAAAAAATAGGATTCGATATTTAAATAATCTCGTAGTATCATTAATTATTGTGCATTGTTAATTATAATATGTTAAACAGGTAATTGTGAACAAACAAAGACTTAAATACAATTTTATTTTACAAGCAATTTATCAGCGTGAATTTGAATAAATATTTCTAGACAATTCAGGTTGAGTTTTAATGAATTTAACTAGCTAAATTTACTACCTGGAAGTCCAAATTTCAAGAATTTTACAGATTAATGAATTAATTTCAAATATTAAAATGTTACAATTAAACCACACTAAATTCATAAAATTATTTCTTTGTAGATATTTAATGTTCTTGTTTTCCAAGTACCTTCAATTCCTTGTAAAAATTTCATGTTAAAGGCAACAACAACAAACCATCACGCCGTTTCCCCGTAGGGGTAGGCAGAGAGGATAAAACGCCATAACACTCTATCTTGGCATACAGACCTCGCTTCCTCTACATTCATACATCTTCTTATGCACGCAAGCCGATTATTCCTACTTTTGACATGTCCATCTTCAAGTATTTGATGGACTTGATCGTGCCATGTCTTTCTCGGTCTTCCTCGTTTTCTGCATCCATCAACATTTGCATCGTAGATCTTTTTAGTCGTTCTTTCGCTGTCCATTCGCTCTACATGTCCAAACCAACGCAGCACCCCTTTCTTAATTCTGTCAATAATGCATGTCTCAGCCTTACACACTTCACGGGTTGTAATATTTTTATTTGAAATTTATTTTTTTATTTTTTATTAATAAATTTCATAAAAATTACATGTTTTTGTAAAATTCTAAACATATCTACTTTTACACATCTAGTTAATGTTATCACTGTTACTCTCTAAAGAAAGAGACTAACTCTTGTGCTTGGAGAGTGACTTACACTGTTTAAGTTGTTTATTTGTAAGAGTTTATATAATTTTAAATACGAGTAGGTACATGAGAAAGAAAAATAAAAACATAAGATATATAAAGAAAAAATAAAACAATAATACATTCATGTCATTAACAATATGTGATTAATCATAAAAAAATGGATTCGATATTTAAATAATCTCGTAGTATCATTAATTATTGTGCATTGTTAATTATAATATGTTAAACAGGTAATTGTGAAATAACAAAGACTTAACTTCAAAAATACAATTTTATTTTACAAGCAATTTATCAGCGTGAATTTAAATAAATATTTCTAGACAATTCAGGTTGAGTTTTAATGAATTTAACTAGATAAATTTACTACCTGGAAGTCCAAATTTCAAGAGTTTTACAGATGAATTAATTTCAAATATTAAAATGTTACAATTAAACCACACTAAATTCATAAAATTATTTCTTTGTAGATATTTAATGTTCTTGTTTTCCAAGAACCTTCAATTCCTTGTAAAAATTTCATGTTAAAGGCTTGTTTGAATAACATCATAATTATCAAACAGAATTTCACGCCTCGTCAAAATAATTGCAGCGACGAATTTCAGATAACAAGCATTATTGTCGTCTCTTACGGGTATCTGGTTATCAAAAATGCTTCAAATTATATAGAAATCAAATTGACGTAAATTGTCAAGATTTAGACAGATGTAAATGATAATTGAATTTTAAGGTGGTTTTTATGCTATAAGATTTAAATTATAACAATAAAAGGATTCTTGGAAGCCTGTTTTTGAACAAAAAAAACACCATTAGATTCTGTTTTTGGCCATCTCTAAACAATAAATTGAAATTCATTGTACTTGCGTCCAAAAGCAACGCTTCCAGTAATTAAGAATTCACATCTTTCTAATTTGTGAATACCACTTTCCCTTTTAAGGAATTTCAACCGACCCGTTCGCCATCTTTCGAACAAGTGCCGCGGGTTCCGGCATGATTGCCAGATTTGGTGTTGAGCATACAAAAATATAAATTCTGAATCGTAAGTATTTACGCGGTGCTCGAAAATGGGGCAAGATGAATTACACTCGTTACAATATTGGCAGTAATGAAATAAAAACTAGAAACCACGTCTGTGACACAGAAAAGTAGTCAAAAAACTTAAATGCACTTAACGATCCATGGAAAGACCGGTGCTTGGGATATGTCTAGGATAAATAATGAGAAATTAAGCGCAAAATTAATAGATGTAAAACTTGGTGAGACAAAATCATGAAAGGTGGACACCCAGAATAATAAAGCGCAGACCATGGGCAAACAAAAGAGGTGCTGGCAGACCACAAAAAAGATAGACCGACGACATTGCCTCGATAGTCTGTAGAACATGGATGAAAACAATGGGTGAAAGGAAGAAGTGGAAACATTTGGAAGTGGCCTTTATCCAGAAGTGGAGAGATCAGGGCTGAAGAAGAAGAAGAAGATACATGTGTTTTTTTTTTACCTTATCAAATTATAGCTACCCGTACAAACATAATACTTTCCAATGGGACAAATATGTAGAAGTATTAATCATAAATTAATTTACTGTGGACATTTTTCAATTCATTTCAGATTGCTTCAATTTTAAAACGTTCGTCCGAATTTTCATTTTGAAATAGTGAACACAAGCAAAACGGGCATATTTTGATGAAATTGCATACGAGTTTATGTATTTTTTGGACTTGTTTGGTAGTTTGCAATCAATGTGAGTTGTGCTCTATTTTCCGCAAGTGGAAAATTGAATTAAACTGTCAAAAAAGCATCATATTTACTCTTGTATACTATATAAGATTTGAAAGTATTTTCAGGCGTTGGCGTTGCCTAGTGTGCGAAATAATTCAGATTAATCACACTAATGCCAATAAAATTTTTAGCTCTTCACAAAAATTCACAGATAGAAGATTGGATGAAAGACAACATAACTTGTAGAAAGATAACATTAAGGTAACTTAACAAAAAAATATAAAATAACTGCCTAAAGTAGTTGGTTTTTAATAAAATATTTTTGATGATTATTTTCATGCATTTTCAAAAAACTTTGCACTGCAATTTAATGCTCTAATTTTCACCGCATGTAAAAAATCAATTTTTGTATTCAATTTCGAGTAGGGCTGACTTTTCTTATTGTCATTTGTTTAAAAACGTCCCAATAAGGTGAAAAATGGTATGATAAAAAAATTTAAAAAAAAAAGAAATACGTAGTGCAATCTTTGCAACAAGAGGAATAACATTTTTGAGAGGTGAATTGAAAATCGAAGTTCACCACTTTTCCTTTGTTTGAACATCTATAATTCCCCTAACTCATCCATTTGTTGACTTTTAAGTAAGTAAATAAAACGCTGAAACAATTATTGATTACGGTAAGATTAATCTGGTTGAATAATTATTCATTACTCAGTGTGTAAAGTGGCAACTTAAATCTGCTAATGACAGGTTTTAAACCTTGTTAATGCCTAAACTTCCTAATTCATTTTCAAAAGTGTTTTTCTTCTCAGTTGCAATAAATTTAAATATTAATGACCCCCAAGGGATTGGATCTAGCCTCGTCTACAAGCGTTTGGGCACGTTAAAAATAATATGATATTATAAATAAAATAAATATTGATTTTAATATTCAATTCTTCATCTCTTTTCAAACATCCATCTGTCAAATTAAACTCTGTATCTTTTTCGTATACTATTAATTGGATGATGTCATACAAAAATAAGTTAAGCTACACTAACTTCAAACTAAGGTAGTTGATCTTTAACATTAGGCGAATTTTAAAAATTTGATTTATTATTTATATTTGATTATAAAAAATACTCAATAGACCAAAAAAGGCGATGAAATTTTTACATTTATTAATTTAAAATACAAAAAACCGAAAAAAAAAATTGGATTACACATGAAAAAAATATTACCTTTGTAATAACAACTACGCAAAAATGTTTAAAAAACGCAATATTAGTTACCAAAAAATACATAAATTTGTTATTTTTATATATTTTTTTAAATGAAAAACTATCATCATCATCATTATCATTCCTTTTCGCAACTTATGGTGCATAAGGCGCTGCATTGGTACACCAATTGCAGAGTATATTGGTTTTTTTTTCGTTACATGAAGGTAAGATGATCAGTCTTACGCTTCAGGTACCAGTCCGGGGACTATGAAATATTCCGGTGTAAAAACACCCTTTTAAATAAATATTTCATTTCAACCATGTCGGGAATTGAACCCGAGACCTCTCGCATGATAGGCAAACGTGCTGACCATTACACCACGAGGCCGAGTATCAATGGTATGTATGTATTTTATTGAGATGGAAAATTTTGACTAAAAATAAATACAGTAAAAGCTTCATATTCTAAACCAGACGCTTAAAACATCTTGGGATTTACTTCCAATATAAATCCCCAAATTATTACGAAAAGTTAGCAGCTGTTTGTAATGAACAAAACTTGTCGGCAATTCTAGCAAACAAAGCGTCTTTTACGGGTAACACATTTTTGCAATATTGTTATTATGTTAGCCACATATTGATCTTAATTCGCAATAATATCTTAAGTATCCTAAATAAGTGTTATATTGTTTTTTATACTGTTGCATGGTTTTTGGTTAACACATCAAGATATTACAGATATTTTTTTATGTTTAAACTCATCAAACTTTTTTGTCTAAGCAACAGTATCACTTGAACGTATTTATGCAGAAAGCAGCCAGCCATTGAAAAGTAAAACTGAGATATAGCACGTTTGTGAAAAGGGTGAATAATCAAATCTACACAACAGTTGAAATGTTTTCGACTTTTGACAAATTATAAACAATGAGTACATTCGTTTTTTTACGAGTATTATAAACAATATAAAAACAAAAATAAACAAAAATAAAAATAAATAAAAACATTTGTATAAAATTGTGCATTCTATATGGGATTGCCCAGAACTTTTGTCACTCGTCAACTTCAGGGTGCCTGGAAGGATAACTAGGCGGGTGCCACCGTTTTGCAGTAGTAACTCACGCACAGTGTATGATTGTAATGCCGTATTGAGCCGACTTCATGAACTCGGCAATAGTTGTTCCCACGTATCGGATATATTTAATGTGGGGTATTGTTCTTATAGGACAAACCTTATAAACTTTTTCAAAGATGAGCAGTTATCATATTTAATGTAGTTACTTCATATATGATTTTCTGTTTTTTTTTTTTTTTTTTATATATTTTTATTATAAACCTTATTATGTTTAAAATTTGATTTACTTTTTATATTAATTTTTAAAGTTCTCGTATACTTTTTATTTCAAACTTTTGTTTTATTTAAACTTCTTTTTTTTTATTTAAATATTATGTTATATAATTTTTAGGCTTGATTATTGTTCCTTAGTTTTGAGTGCAAATATGTAGTTTAAAAAATATCAAACCTTATATGTTTAAATTATAAATTTGTAAAAGGCAATTATGCCGTGTATGTTAATAAATAAATAAATAAATAATTTAACTATGTATTTGACCAGT
Organism: Micrasema longulum; assembly: GCF_059751315.1. Taxonomy (NCBI): domain Eukaryota; kingdom Metazoa; phylum Arthropoda; class Insecta; order Trichoptera; family Brachycentridae; genus Micrasema; species Micrasema longulum. The sequence continues at coordinate 626,098 of NW_028277801.1, forward strand.
TTTAATGATTTATAAAGTACCGTAAATTTTTTCTAGAGTCTTAGGTATTTTCTGTCAATTGAGAAATGCCGTTTTTGTGATCGACGCTATTTTCAGAAGCTGACTATTACAGTTTTTGTATAAAAGCGGCCTGGCAGTTTTTAGCAGAACATAGAATTGAACACCAAAACCTTAGTTTTCGAATTGTGGTCTGACTGCTTTCTGCAAAACTATGTTTACTTTTGAATCATGATTCTGACACTAACTAATTTTTTGAGATTTTGTCGCTGACACATTTTTGCATAACACCATCCAATTTGATAGTTGATTTTACTATTTCACTCAATTTTAGTTTGACCGGCAAATTGTTCAACGACTTAAATTCACCATGCATATTAAGACGGGAAGCATCAAACACGCTTTGCTATGGTTTATTTTATTACGGTGACAGTAAACTTTATCTAAAGTTTAGTTTTACAGTTTCGAAGTAAACCGTTGTCACTTGAATAAAATCAATGGTGAATTGGAATCCGACTATTTGGTGAGGTTTGTCATTGAATAAAAATAGAAATAAATCTAGAAAATTGTCAGCCGCCGAGAGACAAATATTCTGTTTCTTACGGTGTGTAAGAATACTTAAACCTTTTAAGCCACCAATAAAAAAAGATGAGCGTCTTGAGGTCGCGGCGTTGGGCCTGGCTTGGACACGTGCTGCGCATGCCTCCGGAGAACCTAAACTCAAGTTGCCTCTTCTTTAGACCTGACGTCGTTTTAGAAGGCGGGCTCACGTCGTTTTAGAAGGCCGTCGATGACGATCTTTTGACTTTATTCGGCGGAACTATGGGGCGCTGGATTGACACGGGAGATGGCGTAAATCCTGGCTGGCGATAGGGTCTCCCGAAGGCAATTAGTGATGTCCGCATGCTCTACTAAGGAGTGGATGTGGAAAATAATAAAAAGAGGAAGATGATCAGATGAATCTCGAGTCTCGTCATGTCAAAAGTACAAACAACCAAATATCATTTACGACGAGATGTACGAATGTGCAAGAGGCTAGGAATGTATGTCAGGATAGACGTTTATGGCGGTCCATGCACTCTTTGAAATATTTAGATAATAAAATAAGTAATGAAAACTAATTATGATACAAACAAACATATGTTAATATGGCTTGTTTAAACATTTGGCATCCGAATCGATCTCTAGAAAAACTATGACCATTATTTACAAAACTCTTCTCAGATCGGTCATTGCATATGGTGTCAAATGCTAGGTTATGACCAAAAGAGATGAAAACATAATATAAATATTTAAAAATATATATATTAAGGAAGATATTTGGCACTGTCAACCAAAACAGAAAATGGAGAAGAATCATGAATTAGAGGCACTATAAGCGAATATATTAAAAATAAAAAGATGAAAATGTTTAGGTCATGTGCACAGAATTAATGATAATCGTGCCTCAAAGAAATCTTTATACCACTCCGAAAGACACACAAAGCAGAGGCAGACCAACATAACTGGATTATTTTGAAAGTAATTTTAGAGCAATTGGCCTGACAAACTGGAGAAGAGCCACAGGGTGCAGGGAGGAACGGATACAGATTATAGAGGAGGCCAGGGCCCACAAACGTACTGATGGTGATGACAATGCGAAAATGTCAGAACAACATAACATATAACATTTTTAAACGAGACAAGGACAATTGAGACTAATAGATTTTTATCAAGGACTGAAATTAAACAATATGCTACCTGACTCAATACCAAAGAGTAGGTAAGAATTAAAAAATATATCTAAATTAATATATTAAAAGTAAAGGTTTATAAATAGATTGCAAATAATAAAAAAAATAATAAAATATGTATATATAAATAATATTTAATCTACGAAGATTATTTTTTGATACTGCAACGAGGCTACCAACTTATTCCTTTCCCGCATTTGATTTCTACGTTAGTCGAAATCTGAAATCAGCGATAGGTTCCAAACCCCAGGTGTATGAGGGCTATTATAATTCTCGCCCGAAGTTGAGTTGGCTTGGGAATTCTCTCGTGGGACAAGTCATTCTAGAACTTTTAGTTGGTCGACACTTGAGGCAGGAAGTAAGATGGAGCACTGAACTCCACAAATAATCTCATTAGTCAAGAATAAGCCGCGACCTAAATTAGGCGCCTCCACTTGGTTAGAATCTCCAATATTAAGACTGATGTATTTACTAAGTGCAGCGATTTTCACGAGTAAGATAATAAATTTGACTCTGGGTTTCCCATTGTTTCGCAGCAACGGAAAACTTTGCAGATCCGAAAACCTTAAAATAAAACAGAAAGATTTTTAAAAAATTAAAACATTTATTAATTATAACAATTTATTGATACCAAGACTGCATACCTTAGGTAACACTTATGGAACAGCTGCAGACATTCTGTCCAATACTTAATAATCTTACAAGTCCACAATATTGAGTTTATTTGTAGCTGCTCGTCAAACTATTGTTGACAATTAAATTTCATAACGTTATTTTGTTTTATTTTTTTTACCCTATACTTGTTTATATTTGCTAAAATTCCCAATTGCTCTTAAGTAATGACAAATACGCATTTCATATATTTTTGTTATTTCTATTTTTTTCGCGATAACATGCTTTCTTAATTATTGATTTTACTCACATTTTTCTTTCTTGCTTACCGTAACACTTTATTTAATTTGTTTGATTTTTAGATTTTATTTTATTAACTGACATCTTTGTATTTTTTATTTATACGCTTAATTTTTTCTTGTTTACTTTTATTGTTCTTATTTTTTTTGACTTTGTATAACTTTTATATTAGATCGTGTGTATTTTTTTCTAAATTTCTAACCTTTCTAACTAATTTCACATCTTTAGCTTTAGTTAGCATGTATTTTATTATTTTTGTAAATGCCCCTTGGGCGTTAATGAACAAATAAAAATATAAATAAAAGTTTTCATAACAATATGAGTTAATAAATCTTTCGATGATTTGGCTGATTTCGAGTTCTTGAATCACAAATGTTTTTGATACCAAGCACTGGGTGAGTTTAATTTTTATATATAAGAGTATTAAAAGTAAATTTAGAAATCTCCACCAAAAATGTAAAATTAGTTATTGATGTTGAAATAAACTATGCGTAAAAACCTTCCTACGTATATAATAGCGTAATTCAAAACCGTCTCCAAATCATACAAAAACAGATTTCAATTGTATTACTTGACACCGTAAACTAAGCATTCTCTACTATGTTGCACTAATGTTAGAGACGCCCCTTCTTTATTTACATTTAAGTCAAGATTGAAATGTCACTATCTAAATATTTAAATTGTTCCTTTATCCTTCTTCTTTCCTTCCCATCCCCTCTCCTCTCTTCATAGTAAAGAGTTATTTTTTTTTCATATATTTATTTTTGTTAATCTTTGCTTTTAATTTTTGTATAAAATTGTAAGATTCAATATGTCCATGTATTTATAATTTTCTCAAACTGAACGGTTTGGGTAGGTAGGAAGAAATTGCCTTAAGGCAATATGCCCGCCCTTATATGTATATTTATTGTATATGTATATAAAGTGTCAAATAAATAAATATGTTGATGAAGCATAATTCGAAATCTCACAATTCTTTTTTTAAAGTTTTTCGCAAATATCTCAGTAAGTCCTTTGACGGAGATTTCTAAATTTGCATCTAATACCCTAATATATCTGTTGTAGCATCGAGCTTATTTCTGCATTTTGGTATTGTTGGAGCATAATACAAAATTAGTTAAACTTATAATTAGAAATCAAACACTGATTTGAGTCTACTGAACACTTTATTTTATTTTTACAAATATAAACATATAAAAATAAAAACTTCGTGACAATTGTTTCGCCTTATTAGGGCATTTTCAAACGAATGTGAAGATTATTTGGATTGAATGTCCTTATATAGTTATATAACTCAAGGTACTTAAGTAGAAAATAAAAATGATCTTATGAACAATAGCATGTACATTAATCATAATTGAGGGAAAAATATAAAAAGAATCCCTTTTTGTAAACGCTTATATGACGCGTAATTAATAGATGAGTCATGTTACGATTGCATTGATAAATTTTGATAAGAAATTCTTGAAAATAGAAATATTGTATGATAATACATTTATGCCAAAATCACTCGCAAACGAGTGGAGGCATATAAAAAAAAAAAAAAAATACATTTATGTTTATATAAATTTCCTCATAATATTTCAATCATGTTTTAAAATTAAAATTAACAGCAACCTGTTATAATATTATTGATTTTTTTTTCGACAGCAATTATCTAAATTTACAAAACTATAAGGCTTCATTAATTATCTCACAATACATACTTGTATGTCAATAAATACTTACTTTGTTATATTTTCCCCGAAATTCAAATATAAATACCTAAATTCCCCATTACCTATTAAACACTTAGCCTCACCCTTAACCATCGGTTTTTCCCTCAATTATGATTAATGTACATGCTATAGTTCATAAGATTATTTTTATTTTCTACTTAAGTACCTTGAATTATATAACCATATAAGGACATTCAATCCAAATAATCTTCACATTCGTTTGAAAATGCCCTAATAAGGCGAAACAATTGTCACGAAGTTTTTATTTTTATATGTTTATATTTGTAAAAATAAAATAAAGTTTTTCAGTAGACTCAAATCAGTGTTTGATTTCTAATTATAAGTTTAAATATGGAGTTCTACAAAATAAACACCAAATCAATCAAGAAAATTAGTTGTAGGAAACGGAAGTAAAATTATGATAGCTTGTTTTAACACATCAGAGTACTGTTCTAACCTGAGAGTATATTACTCTAAGGTTTTAACAATCTCGTACTGATTTAATTCAATCCTTGCATTTTTGTTTCAAATCACAGTCACCGATTAAATCAGTCATAAATCATCAATGTAAATAAACTCCTGAATCCCAATTTCGGTTTACAACACGCAACAAACGCAACATAATGGTGTCCGGGTGCCTATTCGAAAATTGTTTTCAGGCGTTGCCATGCATATGAAATAATTCAATCAGGTGAATCTCTCCACAACAAAAACGGTTTCACCTCTTTTACCCCACCAAAATCAACAGATAGACGATTTGAAGAAATGTGGATGTTAAAACATAAGAAAAATAGTGATTATTACACAGTGTGTAAAATGGCTACTTAAACCCGCCAATGACAGGTCATAAGCCCTGTTAATACCTAGACATCCAAATTTCCTTTTCTCAAATGTTCTCCATCTCTGTTGTTTTTTTATTACGTTGAACTACGTCACAAGTTCACTGGGAAAACCAATGATAGAGTGTTGTGATAGATTTACGGTTTTTAGGAAGCCAACTAGGCAAGCAGCAGAGCTCTCCGACAAGAACTTGTGACGTCAAGACAGAACAGAGCTTGTGAATTTCAAAATTACGAAACTTAAAAAAATCATAGCGTTGATACGAAATATAAAAGTACACTTTTTTATATTTTGGCTTAGTTTAAAATTCTATCGACTAATCTATTTTTAAAAAAAACCAATGAACATACTCGTTTGGAAATACTCAAGAAACGAAACACATTAAAACTTTATAAAAGATTAAAAAATATATTGTGTCGTTATGTGACATGTTATGTATGTAATTTAAATAGATTACAAGAACAAAATAGTGAAGCAATCAAATAAACAAAGTTATTAAAGCAAGTTAGAATAATATTACATAAAAAAATCCAAAAGAAATAAATTAATATCATTATATAATGGTGAAATTTATGAATGACTAGCGGATCCTTCCGACGTTGTCTTGCCCGAACGTTGGCTTGTCTGCTATTAGCTTAGAAAAAGACTTTTCATTGATAAGCAGGTACCAAGGTACTTGTTTATGGTTGAATTCCAAAACATAAAAAATATATTTTTTCAAATATGGTATTTTTTTGCAAACGTCAAAATCCGGTCTTCTCACCAACAGAGGGGTGTACTTATGTGCGAATACGATTTTTAAAAATGTTTTGAATTTAATATTATTTCAGTATTATCAAAAATCCAGTTAAAAAATAAATGGGTAGAAATTATAAGGAATTTAAGGATAGAATCTGATTGAGATCCACAAAAAACAAATGCGGTTTTAAACATTCAAAAACAAACTTTTTTTATTCACAAAGAAACATCTTTCCATTTTTTTGTAAATGCGTTCTCCTCAAATGCAACCCTGGTAGATTGATGAATAAAACTTTTATGCTCCTTACTTCTTTTTTACATATTAGATAGAAGGTTTTAATATCTACGAAAACGCACAGCGCAAAGATCTATATTTCTCTGAAAACCGCACGTAAATCGGTTAAGCCTTTTTGGAGGAGTTCAGTGACATCACACGTACGGAGGAATTATAAATATATATATATATATAGATATAAATATATTCCAAGAACCCCGCTTTTGACTGTATTTTACTTTCCCGAAAGCATTCTAAAATCATTTGCATTAAAATATACTGTATGTGATCTTTTCTATCATATACATGTGAGTAAACAAATACAATAAATGCATAGTTTAAACTTATAATAACATATTTTGTGCAGTTGGAATTTCAAATTTGTTTTTTTATCAAATGAACTGGGTATGAGTACGTTTACATTGCTTATTTAAAAATACTTGCTTTTTCTAAAAAATTCGCTAAGTGGAATTCTTCTCTCCTTTTCTTAACTAAGAATGACACTAGTTATGAAAAGAAAATCGCATTAGGGATTTAAAATTCTCAAAGACATTATTTAATAACTGCATTGTGACGTTTTCTAGTTGGTAGAACGTTCATACATAATATTACATTACTTTTTCAGTTGTGAGTTGCAACTTGATATGATTAATGTATGAACCGGTTTAAATGAAAATGGATGTCTCTTTGAATTGAAAATTACACTGCAGGTGACCCAGAAACCAGATCAAATAAACTATTAAATACTAGATTAGATGTTTGATGAATTAAAATATATATATATAGTTAACTCTGATTAAATTTAATATGAACACTATTTTGAGTATGTAGCGGCTGAATTTTTCTTCCATCCCCAAGAATTTAGCAATACATTTAAATTATAACGTTTACCTGGTTGAGATTGAAATTTGTTGCAACAGGGAGGGAAATCATTTTCGAAAAGGTAATATGGAAGCCAAGGCATTGAATTTCAGCTCGTTTAGGAACATAATGTTATAAACTGTTTTTTTTTTACTAAACTAACTGGTGTTCGTTTTATTGGTTCTGGAACTTGTCAGACGTGTGAGTTGATTAAAATATACTTCATTTTTTTACAGATTTGGTAGTACAATAGTATTTTTTTAGATGAGGGTATCAAGCAGGGCGTAAATGTCTAGACGTATGAAAGTAGTGGAAGCGTGGTCCGTATACAAAGACTTAGTGATACGGAGTTTTATCTACGCAGGGGAACGGCGCGAGTAACACTCCACTATTCATTTTAACTGACTGTTTGACTGTTTGATTAATCTAACCGAAGTTTTAATGTGTTTTCCTTTTATATAGGAGAACAATTAGTTTGTTAAGAATCAAATGGCCGGCGCCAAGACGCGCCAGCTCAAAATTTAAGCCACCTAAACAAACTGCATAATACCAAAACATTAAAGTATTTCCTTTGTAAGAAATATTACCGCCCAGCAAATCTAAATATTTTACAGCTTTCTTATTCATTTTACAAAAGTAAAAAAATAATAATTAGACAAAAGTTAATATTTACAGCTTAAAAACTAAAATAAAAGTAAAAAGAAAATGCTAGTTTAATATTATTTAAAAAATGCATTGTCAATAATAAAGTTCCCAAGCAACTTTTTAGCCTTTGCGTCAAGGTTACTGAGTAAAAAAAATACATTAAAGAATATTCATAATGTAAACATACATTTAAAATACTGAATAAATAAATATATAAGTCCAAAAATAAAATGTAATTGTATGAACTATGAATACATTATACAATATTTTTTACATGAACGCTAAATGTTTCTACCTCTCTGCACATACACGTTCTTACCCCATACATTAAATTTTTCTACCTCTCTAATGGAGCATCTGTTACATGGACGTAAAGTGATGAGTCTTACGCTTCACGTCCCAGTCCAGAAACATGAAATATTGGTCTGAAAGCACTCCTGCCACGTATCCAAAAACAATTTAAAGACTAAGGTTGTTCCTAAAAAAACCATTAAAAAAAATAAATCTAGTAGCTTTTTTGATTTTATTTACCCAAGCTTTAAATGTAAAACAAAAACTCAGTAAGTCAAATAGTTGAATAACTTTACTTTAATCAGTTTAATAATAAATATTCGTGTAAAAACTCAATAAATTCTATCCTTCCGTAATAAACCTGTATTCACAAATTCATATTTAAAAAATAATACGAAAACAAAATAAATTTTGAAAATAACAATCGCCTTATAGGATGGTATCATGTAATTTGAAATGTAATTAATCTCTATGATGATATGACACGCTCTTGTGAATTGCTCACAACATAATATTGTAATAATAGATAATCAGTCAAACATGCGTATGTCATTAATTAGATACAGATTATAGTAATAAACGTATGGTCCACTGAATTTATTTGATAATTACCCGATTAGTTGACTATTGAAATATAAAAACACGAAAGGTGTACTAAATATTAATAACAAAAATGGATAAAATACTGAATAAAAAAATATTTAATAAAAATCACTGTTTATAATATTTGAAATCAAATACTGATTTGAGTCATAACTCTATTTTATTTTTACAAATATAAAAAATATAAAAACAAAAACTTCGTGACAATTTTTTCGCCTTGTTAGGGCGTCATATTTGTAAAAATAAAATAAAGTGTTCAGTAGACTCAAATCAGTGTTTGATTTATAATATTATAAGTTTAAATATGGAGTTCTACAAAATGAACACCAAATCAATCAATAAAATCAGTTTGTTATTAATTTATCGTATTGACCAATTGTACAATTCTTGTATAGTGGAGTCAAAGTGGATAAAAATATTATTTTTATTTATTGAAATGTTTCAAAAAATTCTGTCTTTTTCTAAATTTTAAGTCTTCAGCGCCACCTGAAGATAGGTAAAAAAAATAAATTTATACCTATTTCAACAGCTACTTATCCATAACATCGTTAAGTAATACAGGGTCAATGATATTTAAAAAAATTGCCACATTTCACTCCAGCCCAGTGTCCATGTGGCTCGACTGTGGAATCATGTCCTATCCACCATTAAAGATGTAACTACATTATCTCTGTTTAAATCACGTGTGAAGAAACATCTCCTTTCTTTTCCTTAATCTCTCCATTCCTTTTTCCTCTTTTTTCCCTTTTCCCATGGAATAATAGTTTTAATTTAAGGTAATTTATATTTTTATAAATCTTTAGCTTTTTAATTTTTATTTTCTATTGAATATGTTTTGTAACTTGAATAATAAAAATAAAACTATTATTTATTTAGTGGGTAAAAGAAATTACCATTTGGCAAGAAATCCGCCAATGTATAAATAAAATTATTGACAAAAAGTTAAAAAGAAAAAAAAAACATAAATACGCCTCCACCGCTCATATTACGCGGGGCATCACTGTCATCAACCGACTGAAGACTGAATCTGTTTTACACAACACCTGCCACAGAACAGCGTCTCTGTCTTCCGTGCTGTGAGTTATATCTTTATTTTCTCTCTTTTACAGATGTGTTGCTGAATTAGCGGACATTCATTATTCGCGTAGCAAGGATAAATATTTTTTGTAAACATCCAACAAAAAATACGAGTTTATCATTTAAAAAAATAAAAGAGATATATCAAGTCTTGTATCCTATGTCGACTAGTGTGACATCACAGTCACACAAGAGTTAATGACTTAATTTTCATATTCCTAAATAATTACTTTATATTAGTTGAAATACTATGTCCGTCAAAGGTATTTTTCTTTGTTGGTCTTTTTTGAATTTTTAGAATTATTTTTAACTTCATGTTTAAATTATTTAAAATTATTGCTGTATTTTTGAAATGGTGTAACTATTTAATTAATCGTAATTTATTAAATAAATACAAGTTACTTCATTTTTTAAAGTAGTAGTACTTACTAGAATTCTAAAATTAAATCACTTTTTTACGAAACAGAATTGGCTCTAAAATATAACAAATAATTAGTTTAAAAATCTCAGCCAAACATGTTTAAGTGGTTTGTGAAAACTATACATTTGGAATTCATATGTGATTTTTAAACAAAGAAGAGAAAAAAATTTAAGTAAAAAAGCGGCTCAATGTTCCATTTTCATTTAGAAAAAAGGGGGATGTTGATCTTACCCCTCAATAAATATAAGAACCCGTCCAAATAAATTGCAGCTCCTCCCTTATTGGGCCATTTAGTGTATGCAATCCCTTCAAAGTTTCATTGGTTGCCTTTCGATTTGGTGGCAAGGTCGTTTCTTCAGACGTTTTACAGCCCCCGTGGCTATAGCATGGAAGGTTCAATTCCCGAGGGTGTACGTCACGTTCCTTATTTATTTTATGACGTTTCAGAGGACCCCCTTTTGTAGAGATTCGCTAAACTTAGCGTCGCGTCGCGTTGATGCATTCAATACGATACGTTATATGCGAGAAATAGAGCAAGTTCTATAAATGTATAGAGTATAAGGTACGAGATATGATGTAATTAACAGTCATATTATTTTTTGAAGTCGTCTTTTTGTGTGTTTTCCGAGATCAGACGTCGACGATCTCTTTTCCAACCAGCTTCTGGTATAGCTACCAGTTCTGGGCTATCCCGTATATATATATATATATATATGGATTGGTGCAGTTTCTTGTACTATAAATCTCAATGGGTAAAATCCTGTCTCCAATTCTCTAGGTGTGAAAATCTGTATCTCCCTAGGGGGTGAAATCCAGTATTTTGTCTTAAAACATTTGGACAAACTCAAAATATTGGAACTAAACCATCTAGTCTAAGAGGAAGAATAAAAATTGGAAAATTGTTTTAAGGCGTTGCCTAGTTTGTGAAATAATTCGATCAGATAAATTTCTTCACACTAACTAATATTTCAGCTCTTTTATTTCACTTAAATCAACAAATAAATGAATTTGAAAGAACGATGAATGCCCACTTAAACCAGACAATAACAGGTCATAAGTCCTGTAAACGCCTGGACTACCATATTTTGTTCTTTAAAATATTCTCCATCTCTGTTGCTATTTGTAAATAATTCTTACGTCAAATCTTGGGTATTTTATTTTTTACATGAGGCAAATTCTGGGGTTGAAAATTGCGCGTAAATATGGCAATTTTACAGTTGCTAAAATGACACTTCATTACACTTAAATATGTTTTTTCAAATATAATTACACAGTTATAAATTCATGATTTGAATAGACTTTCTCATTCTCAGTACAGCAAAATAGCGTTTACTTTATAAAGCTACGAGTCAGTTGTACAAAAACAAATATCGTACCTGAATGATGCGTTATGTATCGTATTGATATACCAGATGCAGTGAATCTTAATCATCTGTTTCATTAACCGGGCGTCAACAAACTCGGGTGACAACGTCGCATCCCTTTCCAATCAGAAACTGGAGGAAGAAGACTGACGTATCAATAGCTAGCTTTGTTTTAGTAGTGCCTTGCGCTTGGGCTGATATGGGTGGGTTCAAAGTGCGTTCGGGTACCTCACACCCAGGTTCATAATTTGTGTAACATTTTCAGGCACATTGTAACAAGTCGATTTCGACGCGTAGGTACTTTAATTCCCGCGGCTGTAAACATTTTACACTCTGCCGGCACGCGAGTTGAAATTTTTGAGAGTGGCAACTCTGTGTGATTTGTAAAGAACTTCCGGGTACACAAAACGCACGACATAAAACCGTGACGGGCAGGATTTGATTCACGCTAGGAGAAAAAAATCAAAGATATAATCCCTCATTAAAATGGGCGTCCCTTAACAAGACGTAAGTAGTAATCCTTGTTTATAATAGCGAGATTCTCCAAAATAGTTTTTTAAAAAATAATTTTCGTATTTTTACCAGGTTCAAAAAATCCACATACTAAGTGAAATTTTCACATTCCTTAACCTCAATCTTTTTTTCATGTGAGCGCACGCTACTGAATATTGTCGATTTGTACGGCAAAATTGTCACCGAGCTGTGTGGTAAATTTGAAGAGTTTTGAGATATATTTACTCCAATTTACATGATGATGGGACGGAACCTCAGATATTTTACTCGGTAAGCTGGAGAAAGCATGCTGGATGATATCTCCATGTGGCAAATCATTAGAAGAAGCATTACTAAATCTATCTGGAACCACGTGCTTCTTCAAGGTCCAAATAGACGTCGAACGCAATTGTCTTTCATCTTGAAAAAATGCTGTTTTGTAATTTAAATTCATACAATGATGTAGAAATTCTTATGTTAGGCTGATTATTAATATGATAATTTTGTCATACAAGATTGTGTAGTACGAGTATTAATCTTAATTGAGAAATGCTAGGACATATTTTCTAGTTACAGTGATTGCATATTTTGTAAAAGTCAAATCATTATTGTTGGTAATTAATATAATTTATAAATATTTTTTGAATTGTAATATTCGAAGGAATACTTTATATTTCGAAACAATCGACATTATTGCGGGTAGACAATAATATTTTTTAACATGAACTCGTCTGGTTGAGTTTCAATTAATTCTTTACTAAATTCTCCTATTTATTTTTGTCATTATTGCGATGTACTATGGTGTCATAAATGCAAATTTACTGATCAGAGATTTTGAAATGTTTGATACTGTTGATTAATTTTATTTTGAGAACGAATGTTATCTATATATAAAGTTTATATTTGAAGCACTAACTTTGTGGTTATTCATTATAATAAAATAAATAAAACAACGTTATTTTTAATCACTAATTTTTATTTTCCACCGACCGGTTTCAAAGCAAACAAGGTTTTTCGTCAAGGTGTAGTATTTAGTGAACGTGATAAAAATAAAAAAGTAATCAATTCATTAGTTACGTAAACCTTGACGAAGAAGCTTGTTTGCTTTGATACCGGTCGGTGGAAAATAAAAATTAGTGGTTCAAAACAAAGTTGTTTTATTTATTTTATTTTATTTTTTATACGATTGTTATCCTTCATGAAAATTTCGGAAATTTATGTTATATCATTTTTATTATTAAAACACAATCGTTTACAAAACAATATTTTATTTTATTGAGTCGAAAGTAGTGTGAAATTCCTTAGTGTTGATTTTTTTTTGTAGAATGTTACCACGTAATATTATTTGGAGAGATTATCTTACATTTTATATATATATATATTTAGTTTATATGAATTGCCCCCTCCTAAGAGGCACACCTTTATTTATCTTACCTATTAACTGTGGTTTCATATCTCTTGATTGAGCTCGTTTGGTAAATGCGTTTGTAATAAAAGTCGGCCATATAATATTTCATTTATTTGATTTATTTATTTAATTACCTTTGATTTACAAACGAGCAATATTTATCTATTTACTTATTTATTTATCTATTTCAATTACGTCCTTTTTCCTCTGGCATCTATTGACTAGAAATCTATTGGTATGATCCGTTTGAGGGCAGTTTGAACGTCGTCCAGGATTCACTCTTACATTTATTAGAGACAATCTTTCCATTGTCTAGGATCAGATTGTAATTTTGTCTTTACCCATTTGCAAGTAAGCTAGATTTATACGATTGATTTTTGTTCAGCGGCTGTCCATACCATGTAGGTGGTCTTATGAGCACCTACATGCGTGGAGCGAGCTTTAGCGTTACAATGTGGCGCTAGAATGCGGAGCCGATTATTAGCGTTACAACATTCAATATTGAAAAAAAATCTGTGCTATCATCAAAATTTTGTTTATTTTTCAATTTAATCTACACACATTCTTTCTGAAAAAATATGTTTTCATGTGAATTTAAGTAAATCTAGTTTTTTTTTTCTTTTTCTAATAGCTTATAAATGTCTTCAAATATAAAAACAAACTTTAAATAATATTCTGATGATGAAATGTAGTTTGGAGTTTATCCACGCAAGAAATAAAAATAATTTAGAAATATAAAAGGACAAATAATGTATTTTTAATTGAACGTAGTTATACAGAAAGCAGCCAGCCATAAAAAAGTGAAACTTAGATAATAATAATAGCCATTTTGTGAAAAGAGTGAATTATAAAACCTACACAATAGTTTGAATGTTTTTGACTTTAACAAACGATAAACATGAATAAATAAGTTTTTTTTTATATTTTACAAAAAATAATATTATTGTGTATTTGACCAGTTAAAAAGATTTTTAAAGTACCATAAGATTTTTTTAGTTTTGTGGGTGTTTTCTGCGAATTGAGAAATGCCGTTTTTGTGATCGACACCTTTTTCCGGAGGTGATTAATACAGTTTTTATATGAAAGCAGTCTGGCTGTTTTTAGCAAAACATAGAATCGACCTCACTGCACCCGATAACATCAAATCTCATTTTTCCGAAATTGTGGACTGGCTGCTTTCTGCATAACTACGTTCAATTATGAGTCGCACACCTAGTTCATTTACCGCGTAGTATAAAGGTAAAGTGATTAGTTCCACACAAAAGATTTGTACCAGTCCAGGCACAGTAGAATGTTTCAGTGTGCCAAAAATTACATTACGAGGCGAACGTATCTCCATTCAATTTTCTTTTTGAGAATGTTTACCTGAGGGAAGTCAAAACACTTGTCTTTGATTCCGGCTCAATATCACACGGATACCTGTTTTCCTCTTCGACGAATGAATAATCAAAATATAAAAAAAATAACAAAAATATCGTGTTTGAACTATTTGACTTACAAAAAATCATGCCCGAAAATTTCTTAGACAAAATTATTTGTTGGCACTTGACCGCAAAGGCGTTAACACAATTTAGTTTACTAGCGATTTAAATGTCACAACTTTTTGTACGCCCAGCATTTATTTGCTAAGACTTTCTTTGGTCTAATTTATTCTTCTGTACATTAACCCGTCTAACATTTAGCCGAGAGATATATTCTGAACTCATTGTCGGCTTTGAAAAAAATACAAGGTTTTCCTTTTATTTTTATGTAGGGAAAAGTACGGCGTCTTGCGGTAAGGGCAAGTTGTGACAACGCATTTAAAATTCGCGTTAATTGACTTAGCACCATCCGCATGGATTCATTTCGTGTGAACCGCGTACTATCGCATGCTGTCAAAACAACGGTATCGTGCTGTTGATTTAAAACAATTTAGACGATAAAGTGTGATTTAGAGATGTTAAACTAACTTTTCCTGAAATAATCGAAGTATTTTTTTGTCATGTCAGAAAAAGGTGAGATATTTTATTGAAATTTTATATTTTTTGCCTGTATTATTAGAAATAAATAAAATATTTTTTCCAGATAAATTCACTTTTATTATTCACATTAACGTTGAAAAAAGGCATGAGGGGTGAGTTGTGACACCAAGGTGGTGGTTAGTTGTGACAGTGACATTCCAATTATATTTCTGGTGAAAGTTGGGTGAGTTGCATAAAATGTCATAGAATGTGTCATGAGCTATGTGCTGGGGCTTTTCTCTTTTCTTTTTACCTATGACTATGATTTTATTTTATTTTATTTGGAATTTTTACAGCTATTACATAAACAAAATAAGTAGAAAAATATTAACACTACTAAAGACAATTTTAAAAATCCACTGTAAATCTAATGACACATAAAATATAAGAAAAGAGTTAACGTAATTGTATGTGTGTGACGTTTGTATTCATGTATATGTGAATGTGTATATGCGTGAATGAATGAGGAAGAGGGTACATGTGCGTGTGGGAATTGACGAGGGAGAGGGTGCGTGTGTGTGGGTGCGTAAGTATAAATATTCGTTTAAAACTTGTAATTATATTAAAAATTGTACAAAAAAGAGCTCGGTATAAAGTTTAAAACCTTTTTGTTAAAATTTGAATCAAGAAATGTTGTTATTATATAAAAATCGTATTATTTTAAAGTATGTTAAATTTTAAAACCGTATTCTAAAAAAGAAAGCATTTAATTTTAAAATTTATCTAAAAAATATAAGATGGAGACTTATGTCCTCAGATGGGGTGTGCCGTATGTGGTGGGCAAACAATGCGCTGGAGTGGATGAATACATATCAGATTTTATTTGCGACATTTGTTTGACAGGCGTAGAATGAGTTTAATTTAAAAAAAGAATTGTTTTTACTGAAGAGCATACTTTTTTAATTTATAATATTTAATGATCGAAAATCATACATACATTTCACTATGAATATTAATAATAAATTCTTATTATTTTTTTATTTTTTTCTTAATTACTTAATTAAATTGTTGTCACAATTTGCCCCACCTTTGTCACAACTAACCCCACAGGGGGAGTAAAAATAGCAAAATTTTATAGTTTAATTAACTCCCAGGGAGGAAATCCAGCCAGTCTGCAAGCTTTTGGACATACTCAAACATTGCAAAATTTTATATTTAAAGATGATTTGTTGTATTTCTTTTGTACGCACACAACTTAGTTTAACTCATACTTTGAGTATAAACACAAGTTGGTAAATAATTATACCAGGTTCGCTAGTCTGCAAAGGCTTGCATTTCCAAAATATCGTAATAAATTTCGCAAAAGGACACTGCAATCTGCAATACAGTATATATATAGGATATTTCCATTTAAATTTATTTATTTATTTCAATTTCTATTTATGTACATCACAAAAAAAATTCAAAGCATGCATAACACAAAAAAATGAAAACAAAAATTTTACTATAAAAAGATGGAAAAATAAAGGTACCCAGTAATTGAAGAAAAAGGATGCTATCCTCTCTGAAGTATTACTATTTATTTGTCATTTAATAGCAGGAAGCCGTGCTGTTTCCATCTTATTGATCCACTCTTTAATAAAAAGAGTGTCGCGGCCAGTGCTCTGGTTTTATCATTTCCCCAACCAAATTACTGGGTATTCCTTTTTTAAATGGGGCACAATCGCCGTTAGTTTTAATATTGACAATTTTATATTTATCTGACAAAGCAAGCGAGCAAATATATTTATTTATGTCTTCACTTGTGGTATCTTTATGGAAGTGATAAAAATGATAAAAAATAAGAGGAGAGTCCTCATCCTTTCGAATACTACCACGAATGAAAACATGTAACATGTTACCAAACAAAAGTAAGAATATAAAGTCAAATACTGGAGTGAGACGTATGCTAAAATTATGGCCCATAGAAAAAAGTTTTAAGTAATAACTGTCGTTTTAATTTGTAATAATACAATAATGGAACTAATAACTGAGATGGACCTTATATGCATTTTCAAAATACTTAATGCTATAAGTGATGTCCCATCTCTGTTGCAATCAATTTCTTTTCATGTTCCCAACTATGTCACCAGAAGTCAAAATTTGCTATTTAATCAATCTTCTAAGAGC
Organism: Micrasema longulum; assembly: GCF_059751315.1. Lineage (NCBI taxonomy): Eukaryota > Metazoa > Arthropoda > Insecta > Trichoptera > Brachycentridae > Micrasema > Micrasema longulum. The sequence continues at coordinate 643,581 of NW_028277801.1, forward strand.
AACTTTGGTTTCTATGCCCCAATGTCCAGAATGTGTAGATTAGTCAATTCATCACACGACTTGGAATTCTTTGGAATAAATCTTACGGCTTTTCGTAGATCTCTTCGCGACTAAACAGTGTGGGATGAAATTGGATTGGCATGGTTTAGCTCGAAGTCTTAAGTCTTTTGTTTTTGTGAATATATTTACTACAATTATTGTTTTGCCCTTGTTTATTTTTGCTAATTAGGTTTATGTTCTTTTTGGCTTAGGCCGTAAATATAATAAATAAACAAATAAAATATAATTTGGTATAATATGCAATGTTTTTCAAAACTCTTTTTTGTTTATTTATACATCAACAGTTCAAAGAATCTTTAACAAAAAAATAATAATTTACAGAAATAATTACAGCAGTGCACAATAATCATGTAGTACATAGTATGAAATAATATTACAATTAAAATTAATAAAATTAGTGAACATAAAATACAAAAAAAAAGTAAAAAAGAAACATAACATGTCAAAATAAAAGACAACAATAACCATGAAAAAATCTTATGTTATAAATAAACCACCGTAAAGTTGAGAAGAAGTAGATAATAATAATATTTAAAAAAATACAACATTAGTACTTAAAAAAATTATAAGTTTTTTGAGCAATAAAATTAAAAACAAAAATAAACTTAAATTAACTTAATAATATCTTTATTTAGTGAAATCATCATCATCAGTTGGTTGAAAGAAGTTGCCATTTGGTAATAAATCCACCAATGTACAATTTAAATTATGTCTAACATGTCAAAATAAAGAAATTAAAAAATCACGTATTCCAGGAAATTATATACGTTAACTATGAAACAATCGAAGCAACAATTATATAAAAACCTGCTGACGAGTTGTACGCTATTTAGCAAGACTCTCATTTTTTTGAAAAATACAGTAAGATCCCTCAATACTATTTTCCTAATAAACGTAGCATTTCGTCACTGAAATTAAGCCTAAAACAGTGTTTGGTAATCAAATCCGAGACCTATTGCATGGTAAGCTAAAGCGCTCTTAATTAGGCTACGAGGCGAACAGTACAAAAGGGCCAAATGTATTTTAATTTTAAATTCTGCGGTCGTCTCAAAGTAAATTTCGCAGCAAGTTTGTGAAATTTATGAAAATTGTCAAAACTGCCTCGGAAATCTGCTTTATATTTTCAGCAGCGTAAGAATCGCATCTGGTGGAGAAATTTTGAAAGAAAATTTAAAGTGAAAGATTTTTGATTGACGAGAAAATTTAGGAAAAGTTTATAAATTGAAGGTATTTTTAAAACGCTTGGAAATAAAGACTAAGAAATGGTTATTTTTCCTCATGAATATTCACAATACTTCAATGATAAATAGTTCGGTTATAAAGACAACGTAAAATATTTCTTGTCGAAAATTTGAAAATGAAAGAGAAAATTTTTGCATTTCAGATATTTTTCATTAAATTGTTTTTTTTGTGTTTTGTTCTTCGTTATAGTTTTCATCATCATCATTCCCTTTCCGCACCTAATGATGCATAGGGCACTGCATTGGTACACCGATTGCGGCGTATCTTGATCATGTTTGTTTCATAAAGGTAAGATTATTAGTCTAACGTTTTAGGTACCAGTCCAGGGACTATGATAGATTTCAGTGTAAAGGAACCTTTAAAATTAATATTTCATGTCAACCATGTCAGGAATCGAACCCGAGACATCTCACATGGTAAGCAAACGCGCTGACCATTACACCACGAGGCTGACAACGGCGGCCTTGTTTTGTTCTTTGTCATAGTTTTATTATAATTTATTTAGAAAGTTCATGAAACAAAGTATGTTTAATTAATACTATTCATTTATGTTAATAATTATTTAAAATATACATTTTACGGCCACACTTACATAGGCTCTTTTTTAATTTTACATTTTTTTAAATACCAGGCGTAATGATAAATTCTATGTATAAGTTTTAAAAATTTTATCAACAACTGTTGGAGATTACGTCACCCAGTGGCTAACGGTATTTTTTTTTGGTAAGTTACAAAAAAAAACATAAATTTCTACTTACACATTAACTACTTTTTTTGTGATTCTGTGAGCATAATCTCTCTGCTTCAGCTGATGACAATATAATATTTTTACTAATGATAATATCAAATAAACTCAAACAAACTTTATTTTTGACTTTGCGATACATGTATGTTTATTTATTTTCTCTACTATTTTAACACAATACTTATTCAAAAGATAATAAAAAATACCACAGTGATATTCAGTTGATATATTTCCATTTTAATTAAATGTCAACACTAAGCATTGGCTGATTCCATCCATAAGGAAATAATGCCTAAAAGAGCCACGTCAAGCGCCACATGTCCTATGTTATATGTCAACTGAATCATATCAAAGAAAAAAAAGGAGTTGTTTGCAACTACGAGTACATACGTAGGTACTAACTACGCACGCAACTCTCATATTCCGCGTTTACATTCCTTAGCCAACAAATTTACTTGTGATATAGACATTTTTTATACAATAAGTATTCATTTTAAAACGTTCTTAAATGCACTGTTTATAACTAATTATTAATGTAGTAATGAAACTTTCTTTTTCATACAATTATCTCTGTTTTTGATGTGTATTATTATTATCCGATCTCTTTCTGAAATAAGTGTAACAAATATTTTTGTGTACCAGATATTATATTATTATCTCATATATACTTACTGTTAACTATATTTTTTTATTTGTTTTAACATTAATTTGTTAATACCATTTTTTTATACGTTTATATATATATTTTTGTTCAAGTTCGTAAAAATTTATTTACAATTTGCTTTTTAATTCAATCGCTTTTCTAAGATCCATATTTTCTTCTTTTTTACTATGTAAAGTTTCACTTTTTATTTTGCATAGCAGTATGCTTTTTATTGCATCTTCATGTAAACAAAAGCGTTGTTTATTTTTTAATAATTACTTACGATGTTTGTACTTACCTGTATATTTTTTGTAAAAGCCCCTTGGGCGTATTATAAAATTAAATAAAAATAAAAATTATTAAAAACAGTCCTTATTTTGTTATTTCTAACAGTAGAGCTTCTTCAAAATATTTTAATCTGCAAGCTTGTTTTAGTACAAAAATACTGCAACTGAGTTAGGATGTAAAATAAAGCGTACATTTTTGTATGGAGGGTTTGAATAATTGCCTCGTTTCTTCATTCACTAGGAACGGGCTGGGGCTGGGCGTGCTTTATTAATATTAATATTTATTTTTGGAGGAGTATAGAAACGATGGTGGTTATAAATTAAAAAATATTATTTTTTTAATTATTCTACCAGAAATATAGTTACCATAGAACATTATTATTTAGAGCAAAATAAATGTATGCCAGGATAGACGTGTGTGGCGGTCCATTCTCTCTGCCTACCCCTACGGGGAAATGGCGTCATGGTAGTAGTAGTAGTAGCAAAATAAAATGGTAAGCTGCGCATAATCGCTTATTTAGACGACTTGCCCCTGGCCTGGCGTTACCACCCCTACTCGCTAAACCTAGTGAGTATTAATAAAAAATAGTTAGCATTTCACAAGGCAAAACAAATTAACTCTGAAGTGTCAGTGAAAAATGCCTTTATAGTATTGTTGACTTCCGCCTATAGGGTTTTAACAGCAAAGGCATTAATCAACCGCCGCCGCCGTTAAAATGCCAAAACTGTACCGTGGAACAATATTTATACTTCAATCAATTCAATACCAAATTTTTAACGAGAAAAAAATACTGAAATTTTTCTAAACAAAACGTGTATCCCTGTATGCACTAGGGGCGAACCGTTCATAGAATCAATTATTCGCAGCTAACCATTATATTTAACTATCAATAATAATGTTTTATAGTAGTTTTAATTATAGGAGAAAAAATAAAATAATCAATATTTATTATCAATTAACGTCACTGTTTATATCTTCCTCCAAAAATAAATATAAGCATCTAAATGCGCACCCAGCGCATTGTCCTTTCCAGATTATTGCTGCTTATTTCTCAATACAATATGTATACTGTATTTAAACATTCAAAAACCCAGTACATATATTTTCCTTGCTGAGTTCACTCGCAAATTACATATATTATTTAAAGCTTCTCTATTTGGAGAGTAGCATTTCGTTATTTCCTAAATACTGTTTTCGTTTGATAGTATTCTGTTGACATATGACGACAGTTTTTTAGTCCGCGCATTTTAGCTAGTGGCGCCTCGCTCGGTGTCGTCAATTTCTTGCATTATTCATTCTCAGTTTAGAAGGAAACGAAGCTGACGGAGCGGCGCGGCGGTCACGACGGTCACGTGACATTTTTGTTGCAACATTATTGTGAATATTTCTAATGAATGTTATGATTATGTTATGTTATGTAATGTAATGTAAAATGTAAAGTAAAACGATGTATTTTGACAAAAATAAATAAATTTAAATCTAATCTTATTTAAAAAAAAAAGTTTTTCAGAAAAAAATATATATTAACGTTTTCCATTAAGTAAAAGAAAAAAATATTTTTTATGTAAATAATGAGGAGTGACGTCTTACAATAAAATGATTATTTTATTTTTAATTAGCAATATTTTCAGTATAAAATGTAAATTACAAAAAAAAATACGGTGTTTTCAATCAGTGCTAAACCAAAATAAATTTTGAATATGTTGATTTTATTATGTATGTACATGCAGGTACAAATTATGAAAAAAATTAAAGCTTACCTATAAAAAAAGTCACCGTTCGCACTGGTATGCACCCGTAAAGGTGAGGTTTGTCTTCGGGCTACATTTTTTTTTTCATATCGTTAATATATTGTAGTGTTTTCACATTTATAGATAACGCAGGTTTTAGACAGGGCTAAGTTTAATGTTAACCGTGCTGCATAGTTTAAACCCGTGCTGTGCCAGCGAGTGTCTGGCAGGACATCGGACCCTCTTTTTTAATTAAAAAAAAAAAAAGGAATAACCCGCTAAGCCTGTATTCAGAGGCTTGTCAGCAGGTGGATAGAAGGGATATGGAAGGAGGTAATGAAAAATACACCACAACACCCAGACCAATTGAGAAAAAAAATCTTCCTTAAATTTTTTTCTTGCAACTGGCGGGAATCGGACCCGCGACGCCAGTTTCACAGTTGGCCGTCTTACCAACTGCGCCACGGTGCCTATCTTTATACTGTATTTTTAATATTTTTATTTATTTATTATTCATAAGAAACCTTACGGTTTATTATTGCACATCAGCAGGGAAATTTGTTAATTTTAATTAGATTTTTTATTTCTTTTATAATTTTCTGTTTAGTCCTCGTTTTAATATTGTGAAAAAAGTTATTGTTCATTTTTAGTCCATTGTTCATAAGTCGAGATTAGCATTTTTTATTTTAGCTCTCTGTATGTGGTAGTGTTGTTATCGTCTCGTTATATCGCACCTTTAGAGCGAAAACGACCTAACTAAAAAAAAACTTAAAATGAGCTGAGATCATAAAACGACTTCAATGAACATTATTTATCTTTATTCATTTGATTAAAAAAAAGCGCAACATCCGGGTGGGAATAGGACAAAACCGTTACATCGGTCTCTTTATTACTCAGAGAGTTAAGATTCCGTGTCAGGACGGAAGCGACGCAATAAGTGTTGTGTTAAAAAATATTGTGCGACATATATAGTGACCGAAAGCCGGTTAAGTCGATTTTATTCCGATACTAATGGCATGTTTACTTTATTAAAAAAAAAATATAAAAACGACCAATTAAGCTTTGTAATGCTTTCGTTTCGACTAACCGATAATCTTAGTTTATTTATTTATTTATTTATTTATTAACGGACATTGTCCATGTATACAGTTACTTATTTGAGTTAATGCTATTTTATTGTTTAAATTATCGGTAATCTTAGTGACTTATTTACGTTTAGGTTATTCAGTGAATAAATAAACACATGTTTTTGGTGACCTGATCTGACCTAATAAAAATTATGTCATTATCGTATTTATCAAAGTGCCTTTGTTTGTTTTTTTTAAATCTAAAAATGACTCATAAAATAAACGTAAAAATATTTTAATTACGTTTTTTCTTCATAGATTTATAGCTGAAAGCCTTTAGTGTAATTTTTAACTTAAAATTTGGTGCTTACTTTAAAAAATACGAAACAACAGACGAAAAAATACGAAGGTGTCACAATTTACATTTTTCTTTTGCAATTTCCCAAAAAGTTGATTTTTTCAGTTGACTCGTTTTCGTCCTGAAAATGCGATATTATGTTTTCATTATATCTCGTTATGTACATTTTTTTTATACGTAGGTATTTGGAATACATACTTTTAATATTATTCCATGATAAACTTAGTTATTATCCACTCTAAAATAAACGTCGGTCTCGTGGCGTAATGGTCAGTGCGTTTGCCTACCATGCGAGAGGTCTCGGGTTCGATTCCTGACATGGTTGATATGAAATATTTATTTAAAAGGGTGTTTTTACGCTGGAATATTTCATGGTCCCTAGACTGGTATCTGAAGCGTGAGACCTAGCATCTTACCTTCATGTAACAAAAAAATTATTAAGATACGTTGCGATTGATGTACCAATGCATTGCTCTATGCACCATTAGACACGGAAAGGGAATGATGATGATAAACCAAGAAACACTTGATTGATAAAATACACAAACTGTTTTTTAAGTTACCGTTTCCTATTACGTTAAAGAAAAAAATAAATTAATATTATATTTGAAATGTATTAATCAGTTAATTTTATATTTTGTTTGAAATTTTTTTTTTTTAAAGAAATATTTGCGTTCCTATGATTTGAACAAATATTTTATTTCGAGGGCCATTTTCAACGAGTTGTAAATAACTCACTGTTAAAAAATGGGACTCAAGATGTGGTGAAATGGGATTTAAACCACGGATCTTTGATCCGTGCGTCCAAGGCACTAGCAGAGGACCACAAGCCGATTTTATTTTTTTAAATTTTTTCTTAGCTAAATAAAGGGTTTTTCAATTGGCGCGGGTAGATTTTGACGGCCCGTGGCGGCCATTTGTTTTGATGACTTTTGTCATCAGCCCATTTTACGGTAAACGTGGTGGCCCTTCACAGTCAACTCTTCAACGTTTGGTAGAAACAGATTCAGTAATCAATCAACCAACACCCGTACGTTCAAGGAACGCAAGATCGACCGAGAACATCGCAGCAGTCTGTAAAAGTGTACAACAGAGTCCGAGGCAGTCGATTCCTCGCCGTGCACAAGAACTCGGTCTTTCGCAGACTTCAACTTGGCGAATATTGCGTTGGGACTTAGACCTACACCCACACAAGATCCAACTGATTTAGGAGCTCAAAGTTTATGACTATAGACAACGCCGTTTGTTCGCTGACTGGGCTTCGAATTGTTTGGAAGACGATCCTAATTTTTGCCGAAAAATCATTTTTAAAGACGAGGCGCATTTTTGGATGAATGGCTGTGTTAACGAGCAAAATAGCCATATATAGAACAACTTTAAACCACGCAAAGTTTATCAAATGATAATGAATCCTCAAAAAGTTACTGCTTGGTGTGGATTTTGGGCCGGCGACGTCATTGGTCCGTACTTTTTGGAAAACGACGTTGGTAAGGTGGTTACCGTCAACGGCTAGTGCTACAGAACGATGAAAACCAATTTTTTATGACCCAAATTAAACCATATGGATCTAGACGACATGTTCCAGCAAGACAGCGCTTTGTGCCATACAGTAGACACCACAATTGACATTCTGCATGAACGATTTGAGAGTAAGGTTATCTCTCGCAGAAGGGATCTAAATTGGCTACCAAGGTCATGCGATTTGACTCCGCTAGACTTTTTCTTATAGGATTTCTTGAAGTCACAGGTCTATGCAAAATCCACAATCAACCGATACCCTTAAGGTGAACATAACACAAGCCATCGCTCAAATTGCCGGATCTACGCGGAAGAGTTTTTTAAAATTAGACCACTCGGATCCGTGCCACCGCAAGAAGCCGAGGCAGGCATTTAAACGATGTCACATTTTACACTTAATGGCCTTTCAAATAAAAAAAGAATTTAGTTAACACCTCACACACAACTTGTTTTATTTCATTTCAACATCTATCCGCTCTTATTGAAGAATCCTGTAGTTATGGGAATCACACTTGACATTGTTCTATCAAGTTAACAAGTCACACTAAAAAAAATTGCAAAATAATGTGATTTTAGTAGCAAAATTATAAAAAGGTGTTAGAGAAAGTGACCCGCGAGTAGTAAAGGGTTGAACAAAGGTAATTAAATGACATTATTGAATAGTCTCCACAACGTCTAGTACCACAAGTCTCTTAAGTGGAAATGTTAATGACTCTTATTAGTATTACTATTTAAAGTACAGAATTGCGCCATAGAAACTATTAAGCGACACGGAATCTCACTAAAGGCATTAAACTACATACGTAATGTAATTATTGCCTCACACATACACATGCAGTGCGCTGGGTTGCTAGAGGTAAACTGGGTGGTAAAAAATCAGTAGTGATGAAATTAATTTTGACATATTTTGAACTAATGACCTGTCATTCGTTGGTTTGGGTGGCCATGTTAAGCGCTGTGTAACGTTAACCATTCTGTCATTGTTTGAACACCTGAATTCCCTACCACTCGATTTACATTTTTACAGCTCAAGTTACTAACAATAGTAATAATAATGGTTTATTAACAACCGAGAGAGTCACAGGTGCCACACTTTGTGAGTCCACGAGAATGACAGATGACCGAGAAGGATGGGGAGACTCGTCTGGGAGCATGGTGGGTAAAATTCTCGAAGCTGGGGGACCGACTAGAAAGAATGAAGAACTTAAGTGCCTCTTTAAATTTATATTTTTTGTATTCAACTCGGCCTATTTTATTTTTATTTTTTATATATATTGTATTATCAGCGCTATGATTTTTCAAAGTTTTGTATTTCTGAAATAACTCCGTGTGTGACGTCAGAGGTTCTTCCCAGTCAGTTATTCCGAATGGTTCGTTTACGGTAAGCAAACCGGATATCCTTCATAGCTCTTATATCATCGGTTGGTTTATACAAACCAGTGACGTCATTCAAAATCGGGTTGTGGTCCTGTGTCTAGTGTCTCGGACTCACGGACCAAAGGCCTGTGGTTCGAATCCCACTCTACCCCAACTTGATTCCATATTTACAACTCGTTAAAAATGGCCCTCAAAATTAAATATTTGGGTAAATCATAAGAAAGCAAAAATTTCTTTTTTAAAAAAAAAAAATTGTGCTTTTTTATTAAAATATTTGTGATTATTTTTTCCGAACATTTTCAAGAAACTTTGCGGTACAACTTAATGCTCTAATTTTTACCGCGCACAAGAAAATATTTTTTGTATCCAATTTCAAAACAAAACGTTTCTATAATCTTCTACATTTTTGTGGCAATAGATTTTCTGGATCCTGGTAAATCTGCCTTACTAGGTAAAAACTGTTTGATGCAGATATTTTTACATGCAACTAAAAATAATAATAAAACTTGATTACTTACTAAGAGACGAGATATTCCCTCATGTTGGAGAGGGTTCAATTTTTTTTTCTTCTGAGTTATCTCTACATCGGGAGCATGGTAGTTATCCGTGGCTCTATCCCACTGAATCCCTCATGGGCATGCTTGGGACCAACAGTTTAAAACTTAGAAGAGAGGGGTTTACACTGATCCATTTTTTAGACTGATACGAGATTTTATCGAGAACTCGGCCATTTGAGAGTATCATTTTATGTTCCTGCTGGTTATCACCATTAGCGTCAGCATAGACTATTTTATCTCCTTGCTTCTAGAACGAGCCTGACTCTGGCTATGCCGATCGGAAGAGCAGGAAGGCAGCTGAAAATTATCACTTTGGAGATTGACATATTTCACGCCAGAAAACGATGTTAAAGTCGTTGTTGGAGAGTATTATGCCTTAATAAAGTCAAACCATTGTTCAAAAATTCCTGGTCTGATATATTGTTCCAAAATAGCGGCCTTAATATTTAAATTTATTCATAATGTTTTTTTGGGAAAATAAATTGGTTTGAATTTAATGTTCGATGCATATCCGGAAAGTAAGAGAACTCAATTTTTGTCTGTTAAAAATTAAAATATTAAAAACAAAATAACAGTACATTGTTTGTACACATATAAAATATATATATTTATATATATTACTTATTGTTCTACGTAGTCGCCTTCCCTTTCTATGCTGGTTGTAAGTCTTGGTACAAGTTTTTTGATGCCCTTCTCATAGAACTCTCCCGCCATCTCCTTCGTCCACTTCAAGACCTCTTGTTTCACCTCCTCATTGGTTAGAAACTTTTTCATCCATGTGAGTCTTAAAAAAAGGTGTAAATATGAAAATCTGAAGGCACGTAAGTCAGGAGAGTGTATTCAGGGTGGTTCAAAATGTCCTAACCAAACGA